>NC_056731.1:1975517659-1975850159 GCF_019279795.1 Protopterus annectens
GTAGGGTTTCTTATTGGCTTGCATATTCAGTGAGCACTACTGCTCATCATGTAAGATGAATGAATGTGCAGGCTTAGGATTATGTGTACATGTTTGTTAATAAATCCCTGGGAATATTTTTAGATTTGCACTACCTGGAGATTATCAAACACATCACTGTAATCTCATCAAGGATCTGTACTGGTTACCCATAATAGAAGGGTTCCTATTACCTGATCACAGACGCAGTTTGTCAAATGCGTCTTGATCGAACCAAAAAGAGCAAAAAGGTAAAATAGAGAAGCGGCTTTTCAGTGAATTCTTTCCGTGGGAAAGAATTTGCTTGGTTGCTTTCATTACTTTGCCATTTTCAGCACTGTAGTGTGATCTCAGAGTTGGTATATTTAAGTAGGGGGTGTGGGGGAGCACAGACCCCCACATTATGTAATGTTTTAAAGTTTTATTTTTATTTTATTTTCGAACAGCGATTTTTTTCCCTTGGAAAAAAATTTGTTCTGAGGTTTCGACATTGTAAGCTTTTGCTTACATGGGGTCTATTATTTATCATTTGCTTTTGTAAGCATGCGATAATATAATATAGACCCTAATAGAAAGAGCAATTTATCTAACTGCTTTCTTTTCAAAGTCCTCAAACTGGGATACTGCAACCATTTACATCTAATTTATCATTAAGAAAATAAATCTACACCATAAGGCATAGCCACAAATCACAATACATCATTAGTCCGATAAAAAGAGTGTTTTTATAGTTTTTTTATTTAACTTCACTTATTTTCACTAGCTATATAACTTTCAAGCATAAAACAATAAACTCGAAGTTTTCCAAGCAGAGCTGCTGTTACCTAAATGTAAAACTGTGTAATATTAAAGAAAATGTGAGTATTCATGAAGTGTAAAAAAGCACACTTTTGATTCTGAATAAATTTAGTTAATTCAATAGTTGTTCTCTGTCTTCTGACTGTATTAGTGTATCTTCTTATATCGGTATCAGGCTACACAGCCAAATAACATTTGGCAAAATTGCAGTTTTTGTACGTTTCTAGAAAAAAATGAATACATATTGCGTGTGTATATTATATGAACAATAACACCATTTCATCTTTTCCCTGTACCTTTTTTATTCCCATGACATTCGTTAAAGTCGTCATATTGTGAGACAGACATAATAGTACTGATGTGGTAAAGAGATGTGAGAAGGCTGAATGTATCAGTGTAAAGCAGTAGTAGCACTGTTCATGTTCATTGCAAGAAGTACACTGTGATTCTTTCCTGTGTCTTCAAGTTGTTATTCACAAAACGTGGTTTGAATGCTTCTGAGAAATATCATCTTCTGCATTTGTGTGCCACTTTGCAGCTCACAATTAAATTACACAGCTTAAGGAAAAAAAGAAAATATAGTTTAGGCTGCCTTATGCAGAGAAAAACAGCCTGGTGGCATTGCATGGATGACAGCACTCTGGATAGTATGCAGTGAAGAAAATAGACCTGCTAGGTAACTTTTTCTGTGGCACAAGGCATAAGTGCAGAGAGCTTAGAGAAAAAAAGACAGCTGATGCATGGTTTGAATCCACTTAACTGATAATTTTACAGAGAGTGGTTTGAATACATATTTAATCACATTTTGTGATAATATTATGTTATTGTTTATAAAGAAAGTCTTTTTTCTGTTGCCAATGACATGTGAGCTTTGGTCTGTCCATGTTCACATTATTTTTCATCAGCTACAAGTTCAATAATGTCTTCCACAAAGTATATTTCTGATGCCAGGTCCAGGGAAAGGATGCCGGCCCCCCTTTGTAGAAGGAAAGTAGTCCACAAAAATCACAGAATCTGATAGGCCAAAGAAGAACCATGAAGAAGATAAAATGCACTATTGAGGATCATCATCATCTTCTTTCGGCTGTTCCTATTAGGGGTCGCCACAGCAGATCACCTGTTTCCATTTCTTCCTGTCCTCTGCATCTTGCTCTATCACACCAACCACCTGCATGTCCTCTCTTACCACATCTATAAACCTTATCTTAGGCCTTCCTCTTTTCCTGTTACCTGGTAGCTTCATCCTTTGCATCTTTTTCCCAGTATACTCAGCATCCCTCCTCAGCACACATCCAAACCAATGTAATCTTGCCTCTCTGGCTTTGTCTCCAAACCTTCCAACCTGGGCTGACCCTCTAATATACTTATTCCTAATCCTGTCCAACCTCATCACAACCAGTGCAAATCTTAACATCTTTAACTCTGCCACATCCAGCTCTGACTCCTGCCTTTTTGTCAATGCCAATGTCTCCAACCCATATAATATAGCTGGTCTCACTACCCTCTTGTAGACCTTCCCTTTCACTGTTACAGGTACTCGTCTGTCGCAAATCACTCCTGACACTCTTCTCCACCCACTCCATCCTGCCTGTACTCTCTTCTTCACCTCTCTTCCACACTCACCGTTACTCTGAACTATTGACCCCAAGTATTTAAACTCATCCACCTTCGCCACCTCTACTCCCTGCATCCTCACCATTCCTCTATCCTCCCTCTCATTCACACGCATATATTCTGTCTTAGGCCTGTTGACCTTCATTCCTCTTCTCTCTAGAGCATATCTCCATCTCTCCAGGGTCTCCTCCACCTGTTCCCTACTCTCACTACAGATCACAATGTCATCTCCAAACATCATAGTCCACGGGGACTCCTGTTTAATCTCGTCTGTCAACCTGTCCATCATCATTGCAAATAAGAAAGGGCCCAGAGCTGATCCTTGATGCAACCCCACCTCCACCTTAAACGCATCTGTCACTTCCACCGCAGACCTCACTGCTGTCACTCTACCCTCGTACATATCCTGTACCACTCTTACATACTTCTCTGACACTCCTGACTTCCTCATACAATACCACAACTCCTCTCTAGGCACCCTGTCATATGCTTTCTCTAAGTCTACAAAAACACAATGCAACTCCTTCTGACATTCTCTGTACTTCTCCATCAACACTCTTAGAGCAAACATCGCATCTGTAGTGCTCCTTCCCGGCATGAAACCATACTGCTGATCACTAATCATCAAATCCCTTCTTAACCTAGCTTCCACTACTCTTTCCCATAACTTCATGCTGTGAATGATCAATTTAATCCCTCTGTAGTTACTACAGCTCTGTACATCACCCTTATTCTTAAAAAATCGGTACCAAAACACGTTTTCTCCATTCCTCAGGCATCCTCTCACTTTCTAAGATTTCATTAAACAATCTGGTTAAAAACTCCACTGCCATTTCACCTAAACACCTCCATGCTTCCACAGGTATGTCATCTGGGCCAACAGCCTTTCCATTTTTCATTCTCTTCATAGCTATCCTTACTTCCTTCTTGCTAAGGATAAGAAATAAATTATGTATTGTTACTATTATGCAAAAAGCCCAGAATGTCCAGACACAAGATATACAAAATGATTAAGAAAGAAATTAGAGGAAAAAAAATACCTCCACAAGAAAAACTGTCAGAAGCTTCAAATCAAAATTTGTATTCATTAATACGACAGATTTGTTGAAAACACTACATAGATCAAGAAACTTTGATCTGTCTGGAAAAAGAAGCATCTGACAAAGTGCGAAAATATAAACAACAAAACCTAGAGATTTTTAAAAGGTATAAAAAAGAAATATGGACATGGGAAAGAAAGAGATTTTATATGGTGCAATATTTATGCAAAGGATAAAGCCAAATTAATCAATATAAAGAAGGCAGCCCAAAGATATTCAAAGAGAAATACAGGCAAAGGAATTTGGATGTGGGAAATTTCACAATAAAAAAATAATAATATCACAAAGGGAATGCTGAAAATAAGATTAGTAAAGTAGAAGTTAAAAAATAGAAGTTGGAGTTATGGAGCACCTGTGAAGTGAAGGATTTGATGTAGAAGGTCTAACACAGGCTACATCACAGCATGATGGGGTGAGTCCCCAAAGTAAGGAGAAGCAGGAAGATCTGGAGATAATGTGAAGAAGAAATATGGACATGGGAAAGAAAACTAGATTTAATATGGTGTAATATGTATGCAAAGGAGAAAGCAAAACTAACCAATACAAAAAGAGCAGCACCAAAGATATTTGAAGAGAAATGCACGCAAAGGAATGTAAAACTTTACAATACAAAAAAAAAAGACAAAGAGGAAAAGTAGAAAAGGAGATCAGTAATAGAGAAGTTAAAGAAATAGAAACTGATGTTATGGAGCACCTGCAAAGTGAAGGATTCAGTGTAGAAAATCTAATGCAGAAAGCACCACAGCAGGATAGAGCAATGGATATCCAAATTAAGGGGAAACCAGTGGAACAGGAAGCGATTGGTCAGGTGCCATATGAAGATATTTTGGAGCCTTCCACAGGAAACCAGTATAAACGTCCACTTGAAGCTGGACAGCAAGGGAAAGAACAGGAATCTGTGGAAAATCGGATGCAGTCAATATTGAGGAGTGATAGACCAGTGAGTTCCCATATGACAGAAAAATGGATGGCACAGGATGAAATTGAAGAAAATGTGCCACAGGAAGATGCCATAGAACTTTTTATAGAATACCCACATGAAATGGAAAACAAAAAATGTGCACTCAGTTTAGAAGTAAATGAGTTAAGAGAAGAGCTGCTTGATTTAATAGACATAGACATAGTAAGATCAATGAAAGAAATAGACTGCAGAAGTTCAATAAAACTCAAATAGTCAGAAGTTTGATAAAACAAATGAACACAGTAATTAGGACTGTCCATAGGGAGCCATGTGATATAACAGAAGTAAACAGGATATATTACTGTGCAGCTGAATTAATAATTGATAAAGTTCTGCCACAAGAACACAGGGTAGTGAGGGAAAGGAAGAGGAGAAATCAAATGCCGTCAGGGAAATACTGACTTGAGTAAACTATAAAGCAATTAAGACAAAAACTGTCACTGTTAGAGGAATATAGAAGAGGTAACAGATCAACAAAAATACTAAGAAAGATAGACGTGATAAAAGCAATGTGCAGTATTAGAACAGATCAGGATCTATCATGCATTATTACAAATGATTTAATAAATCCACAGATGAATAGTGAAGCTAGGAACCACAGAAGACACAATCCAATAATCTAAGACATATTTTATTGATTTAGTGTTTTCGTCAAGGTGAAAGACTTCATCAGAATAGTCATGTTTGCTAAAATACATCTTTAAATAACCCACCCCCAACTCACGTTGGTTAAAACAAAAACATCACTTCCTCCAAAAAATAAACAGTAAGAAAAACTTTTAAAATATTTGGTAAACTGCTGATAAAAAATGCTTGTACATAACAAAAACAGCATAGATTGCACATTCCTGATAAAAAATACTTTCACATTACAAAAACAGCATAGATTTCAGTTTAACTACTGAACTAATAGAGACTCTGTCATTGAGTACAGGAGCCTGAGAGGCATTTGTTGTAATCTGCCACTTAAGCTCCATGAACTCTAAAAATACATCCAAGGGATCCCCCCTAAATGTAAATCTAAAGCTAAATGTAAATCCTGCCCAGCCTTTTACATAGGAAAGACTGAGAGACAATTAAAAAAGCGGATTTACGAACATTATTATAGAATTAAAATCAAAGATCAGAAGAATGCTTTGTACAGACACATTAAAGAGGCAGGAGAACAACATTTCTTTACATTCACAATCATAGATCAGGAATATTTGAATCCAATAGGAGGAGATTGGAAAAACAAATTAGCCTGTAAAGAGAGTAAGTGGCAGATGTTAACAGATGCCACAAGAACTCCAGGGCTCAATGACTTTATAAGTATTAAACCTTTCCTAAAAATGTGAATGACAGTTATACAAAAGTTTGTTAGGAATTTGAGGGTTATATCTTATATAAAATCATTTTACATACATTATTATCAATATTTATTCAGTATTATTTATTATTTATTATGGGACTATTATATATTTGTATTATATCAATTATATTTTTAGTATTATTGTAAAATGAATTCATGTAGTTATTAGATAGGTTTTATATAAGGATATATTTAATGGTTTTATAATATTTATTTATTTAATTATCAGATTTATCAATTGTAAGTTTTACAATTATGGAGAAGTCTGAAATTGTTGTAAGATTATCCACAAGCAATTCTTAGTTATATATAACATCCACATTTATACATTTTTAATTATTGAGAGATGTGCAATATATTTATGTATGTGCCTTTAAATCATTTGAGTTGTTTTGGCGCCAAATATAGTTTAAATACCAGGGTCATTTTTTAAATGTAATGTTCTGAGGAAGTCTGCAATCGGCAGATGAAAGCGCTTAACATCGTTTATTTCTGTATTATGTGTGTGCTTCATGTGGACCATTTGTGTTGTGTTGCTATCTGAGCATTAAAAGTTATTGTGGTGAAAATCAGAGGATCTGCGAAACCTTTATTGCCGTCTTCCAGCTTGCCGGCTTACTGGAGTATAGAGTTGCTTCATACTACCTTGGACATCTTTAAATAACCCACCCCCAACTCACGTTGGTTAAAACAAAAACATCACTTCCTCCAAAAAATAAACAGTAAGAAAAACTTTTAAAATATTTGGTAAACTGCTGATAAAAAATGCTTGTACATAACAAAAACAGCATAGATTGCACATTCCTGATAAAAAATACTTTCACATTACAAAAACAGCATAGATTTCAGTTTAACTACTGAACTAATAGAGACTCTGTCATTGAGTACAGGAGCCTGAGAGGCATTTGTTGTAATCTGCCACTTAAGCTCCATGAACTCTAAAAATACATCCAAGGGATCCCCCCCCCCCCGAGGACCCAAATCAACTTGGTTGACGAAAAATTTGAAAGCATGCAGTGGGTGAAGGCTGATGTGTCTGTATAGTGCATTGTTTTCATTCTTATGTTTACTATCATATGTATGCTGGTAAATTCTTTGTCTCAGTGTCCTGATTGTTTTTCCTACATAGTAGGCATCGCAAGAATCACACAGTGTGACATAAACAACTCCTTTGGAGTAACAATAATGTTTCCTACGTCTAGTGATGTACCCATAATTTTTTATTTTAACTTTGTTTATGTCAGTCATATACGGGCACTGTGGGCACCTACCACATCTGTAACTGCCACGCTGGTCTGGTTTTATGTTGCATCTTTCCAATAACCCTTTCAGGGAAGTTTCCTTTTTATAGACAATATGCAGCCGCTTGTCCAGTTTATTGTGGACATCAATGTCCAAACTAAAAATTGCCTAGAGCTTCACCACAATCTCTTTGATGTCGTAAAAACTGACATTGAAAGACAAAATAAGTGCCCTACTAAATATGTCAGATTTCTCTTTGTGCGAAGGCCCACTCAACCCATGAAATAATAGAGGGCTAAAGTTACCAAGTTCTCTCTTGGTAATAACTTCTTCTGCTATACTGCTGCTAAAGTTTTCAGGATACCATCTCTTAATTAACATGTTCTTCAATACCCCACATTCTCTTAAAAAGTCATCAAGTTGTGAAACCATCCTGGCTAGCCTGACATACTGTCCTTTGACCAGTACCTTCTTTTGATGTACAGGGTGCCAACTAGAAAAGTGCAACAATGAGTTTGAATATCTTGGCATGTGAAATAAATTGGGAGGTAAAACCCTTCATGGCATAGTTCTGCACAGTCACATCAGAATAGTTCAAAATATCCTTGTCTTTGTTCATAGTGAACCTCAAGAAATTGGTGGTCCCATTAATGAAGATGAAAAACCTATTCAGGTCATTTTCACCTCCTTTCCAAAAAAGGACAATGTCATCCAGGTAGCACCCGTAGAGTGCTCAAAGGTCACTGAACTCAGAGTTCATGATGAACAAATCCTCCCATTGTGCCAATACAATGTTGGCAAATGTTGGTGCACAGCACGCACCCATAGCGACACTGGTTCTTTGTTTAAACAGGTGTCCCTCAAAGCTGATAAAGTTGTTCTCCAGGACAAGCTCCATACATGCCCGAATGGTCAGATTAGGGTTGGGAAGGTGGCCTAATGGTTAAGGTGTTTGCCTTACAAACACAAGGTGTGGGGTTTGAGTCTAACAAGGGATAATTGGCTAGGCTTAAAATGGCTCGCAAGGGCAGTTAGCTTAGTACTAATCTATGAACCTATGAACCTATGAATAGTCCCATGATCAAAAGATGTCTTCATACAAAGATAGCCATAAAACCATTCGAGCCCTGCATCATGTGGGATCATGTGGGAATACAAGTCACACACATCAATTGTGACAAATATCAGGTCTTCGTCAAACATTTCAGATTTAATTTTCCCTAGAAAATCACAAGAAACTCTAATAATGGATTCTCTCCCATTCAGTACAAGTTTGATCTTATTGTCAGCATATTTCACTAGGAAAAATGTCTTAGAGGCCTTAACATCAACTATAGGGTGAAGGGGGGTTAGTGATGGACTTGTGTATTTTAGGAATCACGAATATTGTTGGGATCTTAGGATGTTATATATCCAGGTACTTGTGTGTCTTTGTCGATATCTGACCATTAAGTAGCAGTTGTTCAATATGTAAGTCAATGTTTCTGTAAGCGATATTCAATTCATTGTAATATACTTCTACATATGTATCACTGTATAAAAGCTCCAACAACCTACTATTGTAATCATCAAGAGCCATCACTACTAATCCCCCACCCTTGTCCGGTTTCATAAATCTTGTCTCTCCACAGTCCAAAATGTCTTGTAAGACCACTGCCTCACTTGTAGTCAAGTTGTGATGTATATTAGGATTCCTATTCTGTACCAGCCCCCTGATTTCTTTGTCACATAACATCTCAAATGTTTGTACTGCGGGGTGTGTAGGGGGCATAAAGGTACTAGGTCTATGTAGTGTTCCTTGGTTCAAGGCCAGGTTATCTGAAGAAAAATATAGTGCTAAGTTCAACTTCCTAGTGTAAAACAGACCTAGAGGAAGTGAACTGGGTGAGCTGCAAAAGCTCATTGGCCAATTAACTCAATTGCTGGGGCTTTTGACACCCCTTAGCCAATCCATGGCCTCAATTGCTACAGGAGCTTCTCTGCCAGGCAACCAGGAAAGTTTGAGATGCTCAGCTTCGAATGAAGGAACTGATGGCTGTAATAAGTTTACCAGGAATGAAAATTCGGTTCTACAGCCTAGCCAACATCAGCGAGAGAGTTTAGAAGGATTTCCTTGTCTTTCTCCTGCTACTGCTTGTATGGGTGCATCAGGAACCATGGATGCACGGCAACACAACCCAGGGGTAGAAGGAGAAGTACGCCTGGGTAATACCAATCATACAGGTACTAAAAGACTTTTTAAAGACATTATGGACTTAAAATTGATTTTACTGAAAAAACACAATTTAACACAAGTAATGACTCTTATAAGCTCATAGGTTTTTAGTTAAGTACTAGGCTATCTGCCCATGGACATTTATAAGCCTAGCCACAGAGTGATGGCTTTTGCCTCCCCATTAGATTAGTAACCTGGGCCTCTGTCAACAGGGCTCCTGAAGTGATCCCAGAGTAGAACTTACTATTACCCATCCACTCATCAAGATTTCTCTTGAAGAGGGTCAGAGAGGAGCTCTGTTGAATATGGATTAGGATTCTATTCCAGAGTGAGGGGAGTCGCTGGGACAGGAATCTATCCCTCCAGCATGTCCTGTTTATTGTTGTACATAGATTCAAGTCACTAGAACGAGTGGTTCTGAGGGATCTCATTTTTTTGAGGTGAAGCATGTCCATTAGTTCAGGGTTTGACATGGCCCTATAGGTCAGGCATAGGTCACCTCTGAGCAGACAGTAAACGACTGAGAAGAGCTGGAGCTTTTTTAGTTGTGCTTCATAGGGTAATTGTTTAAGGCCCTTAATCCTCTTAGTGAGGTACTTATGTGGTCTTTCTAGTTGTTGCAGGTGTCTAGTGAGGTACATCCCAAATGGGGCATTGTACTCTATTATGGGCCTAATGAGTGAGGAGTAAAGGGGCACAATCACCTCCTTGGATCTGGATGAGAAACCCTTTGTGATCAGGTGTGCCACATAGAAGGATTTCCTGACCATTTTGGCTATGTGGTTATCAAAGGAGAGCATGTTATCTACTTGGGTACCTAGGTCCCTAATTACTTCTTCTGTACTTAGTGGATTCCCATCTATGTGGTAGTTTGTAGGTACTTTGTTTTTCCCAAATGGGATTACTATGCATTTTTTGGCATTTAGCTTGAGGCCATGACTTTGACACCAGGTGTTTGTCTCTGTGAGACCCTTTTGCAGGATGTCTGTGTCAGCTGGAGAGTCAATTATTGCACCCAATTTACAGTCATCTGTGAACTTGGTTAGCCACAGTCCCTCCGCCTTTGCCTGTACTTCGGAGAAATATATACCGAATAGGAGGGGTCCCAGGACTGAGCCCTATGGGACTCTGCTTGTGACTGGTTTAGAGTCAGACATGGCACCTGCCACTCTTACCGTGTGGGTTCTGTCTGAGAGTCAATTGGCAACCCATCCTGTGATATGGGGGTTGATATTTAAGCTGATGAGTTTGTCTATGATTCCTGGGTGTGGGATGGTGTCGAACGCCTTAGCAAGGTCCAGATATGTTGTGTGGACCACCTTCCCTTCATCTATGGCCTTGGTGACTGTTTCGAAGAAGTCGACCAAGTTCAGGAGGCAAGATCTGCCTTTAACAAAGCCAAATTGGGTGGGGTCCAGTGTCTGGAGGTTCCCAATGTCCCTGTTAATGAGCTCCATGATAATGCGTTCCATGGCTTTGCAGACCAAGCTAGTCAAGCTTATAGGGCGATAGTTCCCAGGGTCAGCTGTGGCACCACCTTTGTGGAGTGGTACAATTGTTGCTGTATGCCATTCTTTGGGTACATAGCCTGTAGAGAGGCTGAGTCTGAATAGTGATTTGAGATGGGGGGGTTAGTTTATTTTGAAGCTCATGTAAGACACAACCTGGGATAGCATCTGGTCCCATTGATGCTGTGTTTTTGGCCTTTGCAAGGGCTGTCTTTATTTGTGTGTCTGAGATATCTGGAGCGCCACATTCTTCTGGGATGGGTGCTAGCCCCTTTGGTGGTGGGCAGGGGTGAAGTTTGCACTGAACTTGTCAGCCAGGATGTTGGCAATGTCGGTTGGTTCAGTGTATGTATGGCCATTATGCACTAGCTCGGAGCATATCTAAGAGTTTGCCCCTAGACTCTTGACATAGTTAAAGAAGGCCTTGTGGTTATCCTTAGAGTCATTGGCTATTTTCCTTTCGAAGTTGGCCTTGGATGATTTAATGAGGGAGCGCAGTTTTTTACTGATGTTAATCAGAGATGCCTTCTTATTTTCGGATTTTGTTCTATCTTGCAGGAGTTTCCTCCTTCTGTTGTAAAATTTATTTATGGCCGGAGTCCACCAGACTGGCTTCCTCTTTTTTGAGGAGTTGGTCTTGGTTTTACTTGGGATGGCTCAGTCCATGCATTCTTGAAGATGTTCATAGAATGCACTTGTAAAGGATTCTGCCATTGGGTGCTACTATGCCTTTTAACTTGGACAATTTGTTATATAAATACAAGAATTGGGGGATGGATAATGCCTATTTAAAGCATTGTCTACATTTAAATATTGTTCCCAAGGGCTTAAGAGTATGTTAATACCCTAAAAATGTGAAAGAAGTGTCACAGTTTCATCAGGATTTGTTAAAGGCTTTTGATAGATGTGGTGCTGATATAATGAAAGCCATCATTAGAAACAATGAGGCTGAGATGGAAAGTATTTTTAATCAGATTGAAACCACTAAAAACAAAATATTGAATGGCTCACTTTTCAGCATAGACACTGAAAAGGAGAAATATTTTAATATGTTGAATAACATTAAATTAAAGTGCAAAAAGATACAGGAGAGGAAAATTAAGAAAACTGAGAGGGACACAAATGAGTATAGCCATCACACTCATTACCCTAAGCCCAAAGTATACAGGGCAAATAGCAATTTTAATAACTATTCTAACGGGGGGGGGGGTTATGAAAGATGGGCATGTACTGAAACCAATAATGAAAATAATCAAGAAGGATTAAACATACAGGACCCTTTAGATTTTCCACTCCTGAGGAGGTCGGAAAGACTAAAGAGAAAGGATCCTGTGAATTACAGGTACGGGAATCAGATACAGAAGGGGTGGGCACCACCAGACAGGCTGTATTGGAGGTAGACACTCAGGACGAAATATTACAAGATGGTTGTATTTTTACTTACAATGGTTTTAACATTTTTAATTACACCAACACCATTATTAGCAAAAGGACATTTTAACTTGTTTTTAAAAGATTTTACTTTTATACTCAGGGTCAAAGCCAACATTGCGAATCTGTTAGTTGATTTTAAATTATTTATTAGACAGAAAAATTTGGAATTATTTTTCAGCGGACTGGAGAGAAGAAACACACACAACCCTTTAACTAAGAGAAGTACTTTTAACCCACCTGTACATCCCCAGCACAAAAATTTTGAATCATTGGTGGAAAAGGAGTTAAGGGAACAGCTTATGTACAATAGAGTGACCCTTAATTTAACAATGGAGGAGAGAAAAATTTGCAGGAATCTAAGGAAAACAAAAATCTTAAAATTATGAAGGTAAAATGCTGGACATACTCAATGATGAAAAAACATATGCTAGAGTGTCTTTGAATGACGTCAACATTGCGTACAAGAAAATACAAATGTGTTTAAATGATTTACTGCTCGAGGGGCTCATAGACATGGAGACATATAATTTTTTAGAGGTTGACAAACCCAGATTTCCCTCTTTTTTTGGCATACCCAAGGTGCACAAAAACACCTTGGACCCATCACTTAGGCCTACTGTCTCGGCCGATGGATCAGTGACGGCACCTTTAGCTAAATATATAGATGTAAAACTTAAAACAATGGTTTTAAACAATGCCAACATTTTAAAAGACTCCTGGGACTTTTTAAGACGTATTGACAATACCAACTTAAGCAGTACACAGAGTTTTATCACATTGGATGTTGTAGACTTATTTACATGTATTACACATGATGTAGGTCTCTTATGGTTTGAAGAATTTTTAGCTGAGAGTCACACTATTCCCTTCAATGTATTTCGTACTTGCATAATTTTGATGGATTTGGTCCTGAAGAATAACTTTATATTCTTTCAGGGTGAGTATTTTAAACAATTGATGGGAGTAGCAATGGTGGCACATTGTGCCCCCATTTATGCAAACATTATTATTTTATATTGGGAGAATAAAAACATTTTTACTACTGATTTTAAAAGTCACTGAAACCTTTATGGGCGCTTTCTTGATGATATATGTCTGCTTTGGAACAACTCAGAAAACACATTTCTGGAATTTCTGGAATACATTACCAACACTACTAATTTTTTACATTTTACATATCAAATAAGTAATACATGTGCTTGATGTGCTTGATGTGCTTTTAAACCACTGTGTTTGTGTGCATTTTGGATTAAATTTCTGTTGAGTGGACCAGCTGGTTTCCGTTGCCTTTCTACAGGTTATTAGTAACTTTTGGGCATTTTCAACTACTTTTATACGTTAATTGTATATTTATGTTGTGAAGAAGTAGGCAGCTATAGTACTCTCCCACAACCCTTCTGCCAATTCTTGTATCCTTTCCCTTGTGTTCTACCTTCTGCTTGCCAATCCCATTTTTACCGCTGCCCTATCTACACCTTTTTCATAGGTTCATAGGTGTTTACTAGGCTAATGACCACAAGGGCTTTATGCCTAAACATGCATCCCAAATCTCTGACAAGTTCTGATACCCTTAATAAGTGTAAGCAAGGGCTTAGGAGATGAACCATTTACAGGCTGTCTGTGTCCACTAGAGATGTAGGTGCCAAACCAGGGATGAATTTCCTGTTCCCCATCCAACTGTCCAAGTTACATTTGAATTGGATTAGGGATAGTATATGGAATACACTACTATTTCTCCAGCAGGTCATATATCAAAGGCAATGTTTAAGTCTTTAGAATAGGTAATTCTGGTGCTGTTTGATTTGCATGTATGCAACAGCTCCATCAGAGTGTTGTCTGACAATGCCTTGTATGCCGGGCATGGATCCCCCTCTCCCATCAACAGCCTGTAGGATGCAGAATACAGTGATATAGTCTTGAGGCAGTCTGCATAGGACATGTTACTTACATCCCGTATACTTTTAGTGAGGAACCTCTGTGGAAATTCCAATTGTTGGATATGCCTGGTTAGGTACATACCAAAGGGGGCATTCTACTCAATGACAAGTCTGTTGAATGCTGAATACAGTGTAACAGTGGCTTTTTTGGACCTAGATGTCATACCTTTGTTTATAAGTTACACAGCATAGAATGATTTCCTGACTAGCGCAGACACATGATGGTCAAAGGCTAGATTACTGTCTATGTTCCCAAATCCCTGACTACGGGGTCATCTCTTAGGGGTGTGTTTTCAATATGATAGTTACTAGCGGTGGATGATTTCCTGAAGGATGCTATTATGCATTTCTTGGAATTTAGTTTTAGTCCATGGCTCTGGCACCAGTTATTTGCCTGTGTCAGCCCTTCCTGGAGAACATTTGTGCTGGTGTGTGATTCTGTGACAGCTCCTAATTTGCAATCATCTGCAAATTTAGTCAGCCAGAGACCATTGATGCTGGCCTTGACTTCAGAAAAGTAAATGCCAAAAGGGAACGGTCCCAGGACCGATCCCTGAGGGACTCGACTTGTGACTGGCTTCTTTGTAGAGGTGGACTTCCCAAATCTAACTTCCTGGGTCCTGTCAGTGAGCCTGTTGGCTACCTACCGGGTTACATAAGGGTTTTTATCTAACCTCTTAAGTTTTTCAACAATGTCCGAGTGGGGGATTGTGTCAAAGGCCTTGCCCAGATCAAGGTAGGCAGTATGAACCATTGTGCCATCATCCAGTGCTTTTGTTACCTTCTCAAAGAAGTCCACCAGGTTGACTAGGCATGACCTGCTCCTGATCAAACCAAATTTGGTTGCGTCCAGAGTCTGGAGGTTTTCTATGTCATTACTGATCATTTCCATGATAATTCTTTCCTTGGCTTTGCATATGAGACCAGTGAGACTTATGGGTCTGTAGTTATCAGGGACTGTAGATAGCCACCTTTGCGCAGAGGGATGACTGTTGCTGTTCTGCATTCATGTGTCACTGAGCCTGTTTGGAAGCTACACTTAAATAACAATTCCAGAGGGCCTGAAAGATCATGTTTCATGCTACTTAAAAGGAATCTTGGATATTGTCTGGGCTCATTGATGTAGGTCTTGGCCTTAGAGAGACCATTAAGGACTTGTTCCCTAGTGATAGCAGGTGGAGTTATATTTGATGGTATTTCCTGAGGGAAGGTTGATGGCGAGAAAGGAGTAAAGTTGGGTTGAATTTGTTGGTGTAGGTTTACTATATCTTCTGGCTCAGTATAGGTGTCCCCATTTACAATGAGATCTGCATACAATTGTGTAATGCCTTTGAGGTTGCGGACATACCCAAAGAATGCCTTTTGTTTGTCCTTGGCCTGGGAGGCCAACTTTGCCTCAAATTTGGCTTTAATGGACTTTATTTGTCCTCTGAGTTGTTTGTTTAGTTTGATAGCAGTACTTTTATCCTGCTGGGTTCTGCACCTCCTAATTTTTGCCATAATTTTCTTCCTTCTGTTATATAGCCTATTGATGATGTGATACCACCAGGGTGGCTTGATTTTCAGTTAGTTCTGTACTTCTTTCTGGTATGTAGCTATTAACCTGCTTGTATAGGGTTTCTCTTAACAGTTCTGCATAGGTAACAGTGTTATCAGAGTTTATGGGAGCTTGAAATTTTTCCAAGTTATCACTTAATAGTAGGAAGTTGGCTTTAGAATAGTCTCTCAATATTCCAGGGTTAGCTGGGGTTCCAGGTTTTACTTTTACTTCAAAGGAGACCATTTTGTGGTCTGATCTTACCAGAGAAGACATTACACTAGGAGGTGTGCAGCAATCTCCCATATTAGAGAGGGCCTGATCCAGTATGGTTGCACCCCTTGTTGGTGTATTGACAGTCTGGTCCAGGGAGTTTGTGTTTATAAAATCCAGGAATCTCTGTGCATGCACATTTTATGTCATATATGATTCCCAGTTAATAGTGGGGTAATTAACGTTACCCATGAATGTGGTATTGGGTTGGATGGTGAGTGTTTCAAATAAGTTTAAATGCATGGTATGGGTTTTCTGGGTCACAGAGAGAGACCTATAGCTTGCAAGAAAGTTGTATTGGATTTTTCCTATGGCGAATTGAACTTGAAGAAACTCAAGTGCATTGTCCTGTCTAACCAGCCTTGAGGTATATTTGTTTTTGATGTAAATAAAGACACCTCCACCTTTAGTCCCTGTCTGTGTAGTAGTTGGTGTAAATGTGTGGAAGACATTGTAACCTTGCACTGTCAGTGTGCTTTTCATGGCTTTAAACCATTTCTCAGTGACCACACAGATATAAGCATTCCCTAGGGTGAAGAGAGCTTTTAGGGAGTGGAGTTTTTTTTTATACTGCTAGGATTGAGCAGTAACACCTTTAGATTTTCTTGGTTTTGATTTGCTACATTGGAAATACTTTCAGTCTGGCATCGCCTAAAGAAGGCACTATGTGGGAGGACAATTTGTTAGCTAATATTGAAAGGCTAGAAGGGAGAGGTATAGACCATCCCTGGCAAAGCAGCATGGTCTGCTGACTATCTCCTTCCATGCTGACAAATATTGAACCCCCTTAGAATGACACCAGAAACTAAGCCAATTCTTAAAGTCAGTCATCTTTTGTTCGTATTGTGGCATCATCCTTGGAGGAGGTAAAATGCTGCTCAGTGCTAGGCTCATACCAGCCTTGGACACATATTCTGTGAGCTCCATGATGTCTCTCTTCATATAGTCTAGGTAAGTATGTTTCGGGTTATTTACATCCACATGGACTACGACTGCGTCATACTTGCACTTATGGTCCAATGACCTGAGTGCGTGAGTAATGTGGCAGATCCTAGCCCCTGATAAGCAACTGACCGTGACTTTCTCCTTACTCAGCCTGGTGAGATGGACATCAGTGTGTCTCACAATGGACATGCCAATGACTAGAATGTTGGATTGTGTGGTGGCTTGCCTTATGGGCTTAGAAGTAGAGACTCCATGAGATGTGGCTGTATGTGTTGTTTTGAAAGAGTGCATTCAGGGTTGCTGAGGGTGTTTATGTATACTTAATCTAGGAGGTCTTTAGGGTTTAACAAGGTTATATTTAAGTGCCTCAGCATATGTGGGTCTATATGTCTGCTTTGAATTGTATACTCACAAAAGTACACATTTTTACCTTGTGGTGCTTGCAATTAATGCTGAGCTTTCTACATTGTGTAACTAAATAGATAGCATGTTTAGTGCTTAATCTGTGGAAACTGTGTGCATGAGTGGGGGGATATAGTTAGGTGAGCATGTGCTCAATCAACTTTAATCTGGATAAATATTTTATTCTAAATGACTTCAGCATCCCCTAATCACCCTTTTCACACCTACAAGTTCTTTGCAACACAAGGGTGTAGCTAAGCATACTGTTTGTATTGAGTACAATTTCCTGTCCATTACTTTTGGCTTTTTAGGCCTCACTATGCCCCCAGCCGTCTAAATTAATGCTTCCAATAGGAGTCTTATTAATTGCAAAATATCTATTTTATCTATTTAGAGGGAAAGTGATACAAAAAATTAAGTAGGGGGTTCCATTTTTCAAAGGACAGGTGATTTGTGGGGCAAAAATAAGAGAAAATTATTAAAAATTATATTCTCCACTTACATACCTGGTGCAGTACACTAACAAGGTAATTCTTTGTAAAGGGAACTGTCGCACATTATATGTCAGACTTCTCCTGTGGTACTTTCATTTTTTGTACTATTTTCTAGAATGTATAGATACATAGTAGGTTTGAATACAGCAGTGCTTAACTTCAACAAGCATGCATGTGACTGAAAATTAATTCAAGATTGGTTTAGAAACATTTACAGTCCCAGCTTTTGCAACCCCAGATGGCTGTAAAAGTCATTTTATCATAGACGTCATAGGAGATTACTAGGCTAATGTCCCGGAGGTCATTTTAAGCCTAGCCGTTTCATCCAAATGTAATACCATAGAAATGTTAGTCAATAGCCAAGATTGCTTTAAGTGATGACTGTCCATGTCCAGGAGGGTTGTGGACTCTATCCCTGGAAGGAATTTATGGCACCCCATCCACATGACCAGGTTCTTCCTGAACAGTGTCATATAGGTGGTCTGTTTCACATGTATTTGGTAGCCTGTTTGAAAGATGCAGCAGTCGCTGGGAGATAAATCTGTCCCTCCAGCATGTCCTATTTAAGTTACATGCCATATATAGGTCCCTAGAATGGATAGCTCTAGTTCCATAAGTCTAGACAATAACCAGAGGTAAGAATCATTCCCTGTACTTTGTATCTGTGAGGTTAACGCCTTAACTATTATGCCAACCTTCCCCTGTCATGCCTTGTTGCTGTTATCCCTTCACTGATGCCATGTGGCTCTCTTGTGCACAAGATTCTCTTGTGGCACTGGTCACTGATACTGTGCTGTATAGATAGTGTAAGTGGATAGGTAGGTGGTTTGAGTCTATTACTACCTAAATAGTGTGACTGTGATCACTGTCGTAGATTGTTGACCACCTCACAACCACCTTTCTGTGCACTTCTACTTATGAGATGAATTTACAGTGGAACACTGTTGCTCTAACAAATCCTAGCAACCCCAGGGAAAATGACTTTTTGGCCACACAATCATTACATAATGCTACCTTAACTGCAGTATCTCACAGCTGCTGTGCAAATTTTCCTGTGTTGCATGACTTTGATACTGTGCTTCATGCATTGTGTAACTATATATGTAGGAAGTTTGAAGCCAGCTGTGACTGTGTCTTTCATCCTCATACTGTGACTAATGCTCTTCATATATATATATATATATATATATATATATATATATATATATATATATATATATATATATGTATGATGTGTAGCTGTAGAGTGTTATTGTGCACTTTGACCACTTTTTAACATAAACATCCAGCTAATAATCAGTGGTGATGTCATTCAGTGAAATGTGCAGTTTCCCATTTGTACCTCAACATGTTGTGCGGTGCTTGTAATTCAGGCACTAATGTTTAGCTTGTGATCTTGGGTAGTTAGTTCAAATCCAACCAGTATTGTTCAGACTGTGTTGTGTCAGTCTTATTGTGGCTGTATATGTCCCTAACCCTGTTGGCAAAAACATCTGATATGTACACGTATAGATATATAGTTGATTCCTCTTACAAAAAGCTACTATAATTTTTTACATAGCAGTGTTTTTATTCACAGTAATGTGGCTATATTTTCCTTGCATAACATGTAGTAAGCATTATTCTGTAGCACGAGGGAATGAAATGATATTTTATATGCTATTGACCTTGTACAACAAGTGCAGGCACACATATCCCTTAAAGCAATAACATGATGTAAAGTCTTCACATGCCAACATATCTCACAATTGTAGTGACAATTCTGCTGTGGCACATTCATTCCGTGCAATATCATGTGTTGTCTCTTGTGAAATGCTCATGTGTTCAACAGCCACATTCTGTGCCTGTTAGCATTGTGTGACTTTATACTGTAATACATGATATTCATCCATCACAGTTATAATGTGTCTATTTACAGTGGGAGGGGCCTCATCATCCATTTTATCTTATACTGTATTGCATGAATGGCATCCACCACAGTTACAATGTGTTCATTTACATTGGGAGAGGCTGCCTCCATCCTTTTTATCTCAAAGAGATTGTTTACAACACACACATCTGAAGAAATAAGTTATCATATGTGGAGTAGTACAGTTGTGTTAAGACTTCCTCTGTGGCACTTGTGGTTCATCCACATATTAGTTGGTAGAGTCACATAGCTTGCTGTTCAGTTCCTGAAATAGTAACATTATATGAATGTAATGATGTTGCACAGACACCATTGTATTTTGTTATTCTTATCCATGTTTATGTTGAACAATGATGTATCATCACAAGTTGTGATTGTATGACAGTGAAATTGTTATCTGGGGCATGTCATGCTGTAACTGTTCCTGTGGCATATGCATTGAGTACTGGCTTGTATAGCATACCTACACAGATAGACTGTGTTTGAGTTCTGGGACAGTGGTAAAACATAATGTAAACAGCTTCCTTGTCAATGAAACATTGATCCTGTAATGCTCACTGTTGTGTGGACAGCTGTGGCTTTCTTCCAGCATTCTGACTAAATCTGATTGTTCATATCATATTCATAACTCCTTTCTTAATGCATATATTTAATTCAGTTACTTGTGACAGCCTCCATTGCTATCTTATGAGGTACATACAACCAATTCAGAGGTGTGGAAAGACCTTAGTATAGTAGGCAGGGGTTTGAATCTGGTGACATCTGTCTCTCAGATAGCAGTGGAAAACATACAGACAATATTTATAGCACAGTTATAGACAACCTTTTTCAGGCCTTCTCCTACAAGGTAGGGTATCCGCACACCTTATGATAGGAAAGTGGTGTGAGTCCTTCAAGGGTGTTCTTCATGATATGACTGAGATGCATATTTCTGTGGTGCCCAAGATTGTTATGCATTTCTCTCATATCTGCTCTGGCATGTGTTCAAAAATGACATCATGTGAATGTTTATTATGTCATTCATTGTTCACAGGCCATATGTATTCTCAAGATAATTATGCTCTGTATTGCATGCCTTCATCTGGACATTTCTTTAATACTGCAATTGTTTTTGTCACACTATACAGCTTTATGGCATGCTGCCAGACCATCAGAAACTGAGACTGGTCCTCTGTTACAATACTTTCTTATGTGCTGGTGCTGTTTAATTGCTGTTATGTTACTGTTCTCTGTAATTCCATGTGAGCATGCCCAGTATAATGATGTCTGAGATGTTTGCAAATCAGCAATGGAAAACCTGAACTCATGACATCATCTGATCTGGGTTGTCAATTGTTACTCATGTAAGTTGTGTGTTATTAGATTACCATTTAGCAATTACATAATTATACAACACTTATATGTCTATTACATGTTCTTATGTGCTAAACACCTTTCCTATGGGTGTCACTGTCATTTATTTGCAAAACCTGTCCATTTCTGATGTACCTGGCATTACAGCTGTAAGTTCCATTTGGACTTGTGAATACATGCCGAGGTGGACAATACAGCAATGGTGTCAGCTTGCATGCATAAATTTCCTGTATATACATTTCATATACAGTAACTGCAGTCTATGCATGCATCCCATAATGTATCTTCTGTCCTTGCTATCTCAACTCAGAATTTAGTTAACATGTATACCAAAATTTTACCCCCCCCCCATTGTTACACTGTCACTTTATATCCATACCACTTCATTTGCAAGCATGTCTGCTTTTTATTTATATGTATAACTGCAATATTGTCATTGACATTAATTGTCATTACATCAATATTACAGGGTTTATGTCAGAAATACTTCTTTGACACTTCAGTACATTTGCCTGTGGTATATGAGTACACTTTACACATTTTCTCTTCCACATTAATCAATTATACAGTATACAACAGTTATTACTTGTGTACACTTCTCCCATTTCACTTCCCCTCCTTCAGTATTCTTTTACTGTACTTGTCCTTAATATGTCTGGGCTACAGCAGATGCTTGTATGTGAGTTTTGCCTATATGCAAGCCATTTAGTTTACATTCTGTGCTCATGCTTGCAAGCACCTTTCTGTGACCATGAACACTACTGCTCAGAATGAAAAGGTGCTTGCAAATGTGTAGGCATGATAAGCAGCATGCATATTCAATTAGCAACAATTTTGGGCTTAATATCTATTACCCTGATTGCACTTAATGCCTCAGGGTTTTGTGACAAAACAGTATTGGGTTTCAAACATGCAACAAGAATGCAAATAAATGAAAAATCATACAGAGTATTATTTTCATAAAATAGCAGGGAGTATTCTAAGAACCAAACCAGCACGAGAATAGAGAAAAGAGATTTTGCTGATAGGGATGATTGTGGTCAGGGATACAGATAACAGGCAAGAGGGGGCTGGAATTAATTGGAGAAAGCTGGCAAAGGAATCAAGGTACTGGGAGCAAATAACTAGAAAGGGAAAGGTGCTAGAATTAGAAGAGGCCAAGAATTTATTTGGACTGCAGGCTAAAGATTGCCTTCCCTATCAAGGATTGATATCACAGTACAGGCAACGAGAAAGAAATAGGGGGCTCCTGAATGAAAGACCAGCACTGGTAGAATTTCTAATAGAATCTAGAACAGAAGCTGTCATTAGCAAAGGAATAATTAGGAAAGCATATAAAATACTGCATGATAATTATAACAATCAATCAGAGGAGCTTAGAAAGGATTGGGAAGAGAGATTGGATAAGCAATTCACAAAGAGACAATGTGAGAATATGTGTATATCTCCCAAAAATGCAACACATTCTAGAAGATTTAGGATATTTGCTTGGAGGTGTCTACATAGGTATTTGTATACCTCAAGTAGACTCCAAAGAATTTTTCCTCAGGTGGATAGAAAATGTTGGCGATGTGACAGACAAGAAAGATTTGGCTGGCAACATATTTTTTGGAAGGGTAATGAGTTGGCAGACTTTAAGGATTCCCTGCAGACTGCTCTGTCAGAGATGCTACGTGAGCAAATTGGATTGACTGGGGAGATTAATTTGTTGAGTTATGATACAAAATTGGAATTGCCTAGACATAGTAAAGCCTTGCTGAGTGTAATTATGGTGGCTGCTAAAAAAGCAATTACTAGAAAATGGAAATCAAAGTCTAAACCATCTTTACTAGAAGTAGTGATTATAGTAACAGAGATAAAACAACTGGAATTGGGATCTTTAGAAAAAGGAGAGAGCAAACTACATAGGAAGAAATGAGAATTGTGGGAACAATATATGCAGACCAGGAACTATGTTTAAGAGCAGGATTTGAATGAGCCATATAATGCTTAACTGACAATGACATGATAGATTATAAGTGACATAGATAATATTTGCAACTACAGTTGTTTGAGTAGTAGTTGTGATGTACACTGTTTGCAACTAAAGTGGTGTCATGTTTGTTTTTCATTTATATAAATGTAAGATTGCCTATGTCATATGTGGAAATGTAATATAAAGATGTTTGTTGGGGAACAAAGAACCCAAATAAATGGATATCCCAATGCCACGAGCACTGACATTCAGTCATACAACACTTTCACTAAAAGTATGAAACAATGCAAAGAAAACACTAAGAAGAACGAAATAATGCTCACTGAGAATTATTAAAAATAAACTAAATATTTGAAGCATGAATTAAGAATAAGCCGTAATTCATCTAAGTCTGAGCATAGTAAAACCCCTAAGGTATCCCAGTGTTGATGCTCAAAGCAGAAATTAGTGCCAAATGGACAATTTCCTCTTCATTGCCTAGAAATATGTGCATGAAAAGAAAACATGAAATATGTCTAGCAATGTCCATTTTATCATTTAACTGTCGTAAGAAGTAAGTACTTTTCTAGCAAATGGAAATTTCTTGTTATACAGCTTTCTAAGTTTTGCAAGTTTTAATGTTTCTCTTTCTCTGTGATTATTTCAACATTTGGAAACTTGCTGAAATCAGTCAATAGAACATCTTGTAAACAGTAACAGCAGACAGATGGTAATCTGCCAAAAGATGTCTTCTATATGTGTTTTTATTGATGTTATAAATCATACAACTGTATTTTATAAGCTCTTTGTTAACCTTTCCAAAAAGATTAAATTTTGGTTTTATTGCTTAGCTCCTCAGTTCTGTTCTACAGCATTCAGCATCTATCCAATCCATCTGGGACCAGTAGGTGGACAGATACTGTTTGCCTAACAACAAGATTCAATTTTTTCTTTAGGATGATGTTTATACCACGGTAGTAGAAATATCTCATAAATACTTAAATGGAACAAAATTATTTCAGCCCGAAGTAGAGACCCTAGATAGCAAAAAGTTAAACATTTATAAAGACACTGTAAAAGCAGAAAATGTATTAAACCACAATTAACATGTTGTTTTGCTTAATTCCCCAGCTTTCATATTTTTCATTTATATTAATAATGTTTCCTCTCCCGAGTTTTTACACGTCACTTGACTTCATCCTGTTAGCTTTAACAAACATATTTTAATATACATTTGCACTGAACATTATTCACTTACAGTTACAGCAGTTTCCAAATGCTGAAATTGTCACAGAGAAAGAGAAACAGTAAAACGTACAAAACTTAGAAAGCTGTATAACAAGAAAGTACCATTTACTAGAAAAGTGCTTCTTGCAACAGTATTGGTGCACTTTGAGTATAGAGCTCCTACCCTCCCCAGTAATTTTGCTTCTGTGGACTTTCAGTGGAATACATTTGCTATTCGTACGCATATTTTTAGGAAAGTTGATTTCTGGCTTCCCTCTGTAACTGCTGCTAGCAAAAGGTAGAATTTAACTCTTACTTCTCTCCTCTATTGTACTAAGGAAAAAAATGGCAAATTAATAATTCAGGTGTCAGGGTTTCTCATCCCTTCTGAAATTGGTTTCCACCCTTCTTCTTCTCCTGCATAAATAAAGCTGCATGAACAACAGTCCATACTGTGATGAGAAGCCTAAAAAATGTAAGAAATTTAAAACAACAGTTCCACCATGGAATGAGAAATGTGACAAAGTAAGAAAAGTACACACAGACAGAGTTATTTCTCATATTATTATTATATTTCTATGGTTATTTGAGGTATCTCTTTTATCTTATAAATTATGTCGGTGAACCACAGCATGTATTTGTACCTATCTGCCATCTATCTCCCACAACTCTTGGCTTATTGTTTCTCAGTCATCACTGTTAACATTATGTGAAATATTCAGCTCCCAAACTTAGGTGTCCTAGTTCTGTACCCCTATGCATTTATATGAAAATGTTATAATGTGTGCTTTGTTTTTCCCAGAGTTCCTTTTGTGGGTTGGCTTGGTCTGATATAGCACCATACCTCTCCTATCTATGTACTCTCCCCAGTACTGCAAAGCTTTCACAGTGGGTTGGCTGGTATTTATCACCCCCCCATCTGTCTAATGCTGGTAGCCCCATACATGCCACTATGAGTTCCAAAGAATAGGGACTGGATCTATGAGCTGCCTTTGCTGCATATGGCTACTGGTTATCTTGGTTCTGCTGAAAGCTGACTCCCTCTATTTGCCTAGCAGGTGTCCATGTAGAGGATCTGCAGTTGGCATGGTCCTGGGCAGAGCTATATCTGTCTCATCTAGTGCCAGGTGCTGTTTCCTGATCTGGTGCTCCCCAATGCCCCATGTGCAAATTCTTATGCAAATCTAGTAATGTATTTTTGGGAAAGCAAACATCTTTACAATAGTGCACTTAGTAAGATCATAAGTTATACAGATGTTTTCTGGATGATGTTTTTATCTTATGGGAAGGGGAAGTAAGTCCCTGCTTGAATTTGTTAAATACCTAGAATTTACCACAGATTGTCTTAGGTTTACGGTCTCAAACTTCCATTCCAACACTGACCTTTTGGATATATCTCTCTTGAAAGATCTAGATGGAAATATCTCCACAACATTATTTCGTAAAGATTGCTGGTGCAATGGGCTATTATGTAATGATAGCATGAACCCCAGACACATCTTTCCTAATATAGTGAAAAAGTTAGCTTTTGAGGATCACAAAAATATGTAACAAGAGTGAAGATTTGGACAAAGAAGTAAACATACTGGGGAAATTATTTGAAGATAGAGGCTACAATAAGCCCATGATAGAAACAATACGTGATAGAGTGGTATATAATAAACAGGATGCAAGCTCCAGTACTACAGAGAGGGTGGCTAATAAGACTTTTAATGCTAACAAAACCAACAGAATGAATAAAGTTCCTTTTGTTACCAGATATATCAGTAATAATAGTTTGGTAAGGGACACTGTTCAGAAGCATTGGCATTTGTTAATCATGGATAGATCTACAGCAAAGATAGTGGGCGACATGCCAAGTTTCACCTATAGGAACAGTGTTAATCTTAAACAATTACTGTGTAATGATAAACAAAAGAAATTAATAGAAGGGAAAAGATTAGTTACTTACCCCTGTAAGAGCTGTAAGATTTGTAAAGTTATAAGTAGGAAACAGGAATTTGTTCATCCCACTATGCCATTTGAGTTTAAACCTAGGTTTTATGCCGACTGTAATATCACTAATTTAATATATCTAGCCACATGTGATCCATGTACTTGTTTCTATGTGGGTTCATAGGTTCATAGGTTCATAGGTTGGTACTAGGCTATCAGCCCTAGGGCCTATACAAGCCTAGCCATAACAATTCCCTGGCTATTTCTTCCCACATTATTTACTTTCCTGGACCCCTGTCTAGCAGGGTGACTGACGTGATCCCTGGGGTGAATTTCCTTTCTCCCATCCAATCGTCAAGGTTCCTCTTGAAGAGGTCCAAAGAGGCACTCTGCTTGACATGTATGGGCAATCTATTACAGAGTCTGGGGAGTCTCTGGGTCAGGAACCTATCCCTCCAGCATGTTTTGTTTATTGTGATGACAAGGTTTAGATCCCTGGAGCGTGTAGCTCTGAGGGATTGGGATTTCTTTAAGTGTAGCATGTCCAACAGCTCTGGGTTTGACATGGCCTTGTATGTTAAGCAGAGATCGCCTCTGAGTAGACGATATGCGGCAGAGTATAGCTGGAGTTTTTTAAGGCGGTCAGCGTAGGGCATCTGCTTTAGGCCTGTGATTCTTTTAGTGAGATATTTCTGAGGCCTTTCCATTTGTTGCAGATGTCTTGAGAGGTACATACCAAATGGGGCGTTGTATTCTATAATGGGTCTAACAAGGGATGAGTACAGTGGGACAATGACATCCTTTTTTCTGGATGAAAAGCCCTTCATGATGAGGTGTGCCACATAGAAGGATTTCCTGACTGTTGTGGCGATGTGGTTATCGAAGGTGAGACCACTGTCCACCTGTGTCCCTAAGTCTCTTATCACACTTTCTGTGTTTAGTGTACTGCCACCTATATGGTAATTCATGGATACATGTTTTTTCCCAAAGGGGATAACAATACATTTCTTGGCATTGAGCTTGAGCCCATGGCTCTGGCACCAAGCATCTGTTTCTATAAGGCCCTTTTGTAGAGTATCCACATCATTTGGGGATTCAATAATGGCTCCCAGTTTGCAGTCATCTGCAAACTTTGTTAGCCAGAGTCAATTAGTGTTGACCTGTACTTCAGAGAAGTAGATGCCAAACAAGAGCGGCCCCAGGACTGAACCCTGAGGTACTCCACTTGTCACTTGTCTGGAGCTGGATTTGGAGTCGGCTACTTTTACAGTGTGGGTTCTATCAGTAAGCCATTTAGCAACCCATTGGGTGACATAGGGATTAATGCCCAACTTAGTAAGTTTATCTATGATTCCAGAGTGGGGGATGGTGTCAAAGGCCTTGGCAAGGTCTAGATAGGTTGTGTGGACCACCTTACCCTTGTCCATGGCTCTGGAGACTGATTCAAAGAAGTCAATCAGGTTCAGGAGACAAGATCGGCCCTTCACAAACCCAAACTGGGTGGGGTCCAGTGTTTGAAGGTTGCCAATGTCTTTTTTTATAAGTTCCATGATAATACGCTCCATGGCCTTGCAGATAAGGCTTGTCAGACTGATGGGACGGTAGTTTCTGGGATCCAAGGTGGATCCCCCCTTGTGGATTGGGATAACTGTAGCTCTGCGCCACTCAGTGGGCACGAAACCTGAGGTGAGGCTATGATTAAACATGACACTTAGGTGAGGTGCCAGTTCATATTGTATTTCATGTAGTACACAGCCCGGGATGTCATCTGGTCTCATGGATGCTGTATTCTTGGCTTTAGAGAGTGCGTTTTATACATGTGTGGCCGTTATTACTGGAATTTGGCAATCTTCCGGTATTGAGATGGGCCATTTAGGGGGTGAGGGGGGGGTGAAGTTGGCACTGAATCGATCTGCCAGGATATTGGCAATATCCTTTGGATCAGTATATTTAATGCCATTCTGTTTTAGCTCAGAGCAGATCTGAGCATTGCCATTTAGATTCTTGACATAGTTATAGAATGCTTTGTGGTTGTCTTTGGAATCTTTGGCAATTTTATTTTCGTAACTAGCTTTGGAGGATTTTATGAGGCATCTCAGTTTCTTACTGAGGCTAGCAAGGGAATTTTTTGCATCCTGGGATTTTCCTCTTTTCTGCAAAAGTTTCTTCCTTTTGTTGTAAAGTTTGTTTATGGCAGGGGACCACCAGATTGGCTTCCTTTTTTTGGATGAGAGCATTTTGGTTCTATTTGGGATGGCACGATTCATGCATGAGTGGATGTGCTCGTACAGTGCCTTAGTGTAGGATTCAGCAGTTGAACTTTCAGTTCCCGTCTGCATGGGTGTTATGAAGTTTGTCACTTCTGACTTGAGTAGCATGAAGTTGGCTTTGGAGAAGTTTTTTATGGTGGTTACTTTACTTGGGGGTGGGGGTGGGATGTGGATGTTAAGGGTGATTAGCTTATGGTCAGACCTGACTAATGAGGGGGTGGCCATAGGTATGGAGCATTGATTTCCCATGTTGGTAATGACCAGGTCTAGGATATTGGAGCCCCTGGTGGGACTATGGATTAGTTGATCCAGGGCATTGGAATTTATGAATTCCAAGAACCGTTGTGCAAAGGTGTTGGGACATGAGTAGTTTTCCCAGTTAATGGCAGGGTAGTTAAAATCACCCAGTATTAGGGTGTTTGGTTCTATCTTAATATTTTCTAGTATATTTAGAAAGGTGTAGTGAGAATCTTGGGGTATGGTGGGGGATCTGTAGCAAGCTACAATTTGAATTGCAGTCTTACCTAGTGTTAGTTGCACTTGGAGAATTTCAGACACATTGTGTTGGCCAACTAGCCTGGTGGTGTGAATATCCTTGGTGAATATTGACACTCCTCCACCTTTAGTGTTTCGGTCCTGGTTTGGTGGCTGAAAAGTGTGGTAAGAGTTGTAGCCTGGTATTGCAGGGGTGCTCTCTGGAGCCTTGAACCAGGTCTCAGTTACTGCACAGATATCGATGTTCTCCATTTTTAGGAGTGCCTCGAGAGAGTGCATTTTGAGGTTTAGACTTCTAGCATTGAGTAGCATTACCTTCAGATTTTGCATGCTTGTACCTGTTACGGTGATGGTTTTGTCCTTTGAAGTTTGCCTAAAAAAGGCACTATAGGGGTGGCAAGATCCTTAGCCAGTAACCTGAATCCCAGGGGCGACAGGTGCAGACCATCTCTGGCAAAGCATCGTGGTCTGTCAATCATGTCATCCCAGGCAGACAGATACTGGATCCCCTTTGAATGACACCATAAGCTTAGCCAATTGTTGAAGTCAATCATTTTATCCTTATATTGTGGTATCATTCTGGGCGAAGGCAGGATGCTACTCATGGCTAGGGTCATACCTGCCTGGGCCACAGCATCCGAGAGCTCTTCCATGTCTCTTTTCATGTAGTCCAGGGAGGTACGTCTCAAGTCATTCACTCCAACATGGACAGTGACAGAGTCATATTTGTACTTGTTGTGGCGTGACTTGAGTGCATGCGTTATGTGGCGGATCCTGGCACCCGACAGGCAGCTGACTGTAATTTTCTCCTTATTCAACCTGGTGAGAGGGACATCAGTGTTCCGGACTATAGAGTCACCTATGACTAAAGTGTTAGGTACATTGTCTTGCCTTAGGGGCTGTTGCTGGGTGGCACACTGGTGTTGTGAACTATGTGACACATTGGTTGTGATTGGTGTTTGTTTGCGTTTCAGCTTCAGAGGTCTTTGTTGCTTGGGCAGGTTACAGTTAAGGGCCTCTGCATATGTGGATTTAGTGTTGCTATATGTGGGTGTTGGTGGTGCGGGTTTAGAAGGGCTATGTGTTGCTTGAGATGTAGTGTGGGTGTTAACCTTCTCCTCTTGACTGTTTAGCATAATCTTGGGTGGAGAGAGCTTTGCTTCCATTTTGGCTATGTAAGTGCATCTCTCACAGGTTGTAGTGTTGGGTGGTAGGAGGAGAGGGTTGTCTGTGTACATGAGGCAATTGCTGCATTGCCCCAGTATGCCCAGATTCACCAGGTGGACAGGAGAAATCACCGGAAGCTGACCCTTGGACATGCTTGGTTTGGGGCTTTTTTTTTTTTCTTTGTAAAGTATAGGAGCTGTTTCCTTAGCAAGGTACTTTGCAATTATAGGCTGTTTAGTGCCTACTATTAATTTCTCCTTGGTAACAAGGAGAGTTCAGTGTTTGTATGAGTTTAAGGCTTCCTAGTGCTTTCCAGCAGGTATTGGAGAAAGTGCTAGTCACAGGGATGCTTAAAGGTAAGATTGAAAAGAATGCACTCTGCAGTGTAGACTAGAGAAGTTAGATGTGAAAGTAGGTAACTTGAGTTTTACCTGTTTAAAAAGTTAAGGTTTAGTGGAGAGTTACTATTTTTAAAACAGCAAGATGGATTGAAAGGGGTGGTCACTTTTGTATTTTGGTACTATGAAATACTGTAGGATGGCCAATAAATTTAAATAAGACAATAAGATAATAAAAAACAACACTATACAGCGATTGAAGGATAAAGCCAGCAGACACCTATATGAAACAAAGAATAAAAATGGAAAAAATGCACTTGCAAAACAGATCTTGGAGCTCCCTGAACACCACTTTATTTTCAGGGTTCTGCAGTGTGTTCACAAGGATGTGAGGGGAGGTGATGTTAACAATCATTTAGAACAAGTTCAGTTAAGGTGGATACTGAGACTCCAAGCACACAGATATCCAGGTATTAACAGCTTTACAAAAAAGCACCTAAACAGGCATGTCCATGAGTCAGCTTCTGGTGATTTCTCCTGTCCACCTCGTGAATCTGGGCAAACTGGGGCAATGCAGCAACTGTCTCATGTACACAGACAACCTTCCCCTCCTACCACCCAACACTACAACCTGCAAGAGATGCACTTACATAGCCAAACTGGAAGCAAAGCTCTCCCCAGCCAAGATTGTGCTAGACAGTCAAGAGGAGAAGGTTAACACCTGCACTAGACCTCAAGCAACACATAGCCTTTCAAAACCCACACCAACACCCACAAATAGCAACACTAAACCCACATATGTGGAGGCCCTTAACATTAACCTGCCCAAGCAACAAGGACCTCCGAAGCTGAAACGCAAACGAATACCAGTCACAGCCAAAGTGACACATAGCTCACAACACCACTGTGCCAACAAACAACAACCCCCTAAGACAAGACAACATACCCAACACTTTAGTCATAGGTGACTCTATAGTCAGGCACACTGATGTCCCACACACCATGCTGAACAAGGAGAAAATTTCAGTCAGCTGCCTGTTGGGTGCCAGGAACTACCACATAGCACATGCACTCAAGTCACTACACAAGTACAAATATGACTTTGTCATTGTCCATGTTGGAGTGAATGAATTGAGACATACCTCTCTGCACTACATGAAAAGAGACATGGAAGAGCTCTTGGATCATGTGGCCCAGCAGGTATGACCCTAGCCCTGAGTAGCATCCTGCCTTCAGCCAGAATGATACCACAGTATAAGGACAAAATGATTGACTTCAACAATTGGCTAAGCTTCTGGTGTCATTCAAAGGGGATCCAGTATCTTTCTGCCTGGGATGACATGCTCAAGAAACCACGATGCTTTGTCAAAGATGGTCTGCACCTGTCAACCCTGGGATTCAGGTTACTGGCTAAAGCTCTTGCCACCCCTATAGTGCATTTTAAGGCAAGGTTCAAAGGACAAAACCACCACCATAACAGATACAAGCATGCAAAATCTGAAGGTAATTCTACTCAATGCTAGAAGTCTAAACCTCAAAATGCACTCACTCGAGGCACTCCTAAAAATGGAGAACATCGATATCTGTGCAATAACTGAGACCTGGTTCAAGGCTCAAGAGAGCACCCCTGCAATACCAGGCTACAACTCTTACCACACTTTTCGGCCACCAAACCAAGACTGAAACACTAAAGGTGGAGGAGTGTCCATATTCACCAAGGATATTCACACTTCAGGCTAGTTGCCCAACACAATGCATCTGAAATTCTCCAGGTGCAACTAACACTAGGTAAGACTGCAATCCAAATTGTAGCTTGCTATAGATCCCCCACCATGCCCCAAGATTCTCACTACACCTTTCTAAACATACTGGAAAATATTAAGATACAGCCAAACACCCTAATACTGGATGATTCAGCTACCCTGCCATTAAATTGGAAAACTACTTGGGTACCAACACCTTTTCACAACTGGTCTTGGAATTCATAAATTCCAGTGCCCTGGATCAATAAATCCATTGTCCCACCAGGGGCTCCAATATCCTAGACCCGGTCATTACCAACATGGGAGATAGATTCTCCACACCAGTGGTCACCCCCTCATTGGTCAGGTCTGACCATAAGCAAATCACCCTTGACATCCACATCCCACCCCCCCCCCCCCAGTAAGGAAAAAAACTTCTCCAAAGCCAACTTCATGCTACTCAAGTCTGAAGTGACAAACTTCATGACACCCATGCAGACGGGAGCTGAAAGTTCGACTGCTGAATCCTACACTAAGACACTGTACAAGCACATCCACTCATGCATGAATCATACCATCCCAAATAGAACCAAGATGCTCTCCTCCAAAAAAAGGAAGCCAATCTGGTGGTCCCCTGCTATAAATAAACTATACAACAGAAGAAAGAAACTGTTGCAGAAAATAGGAAAATCCCAGAATGCAAAAAACTCCCTTATCAGCCTCAGTAAGAAGCTGAGATCCCCTCATAAAATCCTCTAAAGCTAGTTACGAAAATAAAATTGCCAAAGATTCCAAAGACAACCACAAGGCATTCTATAGTTATGTAAAGAATCTAAATGGCAATGCTCAGATATGCTCTGAGATACAACAGAATGGCATTAAATATACTGAACCCAAGGATATTGCCAATATCCTGGCAGATTGATTTAGTGCCAACTTCACCCCCCTCTCACCCCCTAAATGGCCCATCTCAATAACAAAAGATTGCCCGATTCCGATAATCACAGCCACACAGGTAGAAATTGCACTCTCCAAAGCTACACATGCAGAATCCATGGGACCAGATGACATCCCGGGCTGTGTACTACATGAACTACAAAATGAACTGGCACCTCACCTAAGTGTCATGTTTAATCATAGCCTCACCTCAGGCTTCATGCCACTGAGTGGCGCACAGCTACAGTTATCCCACTCCACAAGGGAGGATCCACCTTGGATCCCGGGAACTTCCATCCCATCAGTCTGATGAGCCTGATCTGCAAGGGCATGGAATGCATTATCATGGAACTTATAAACAAAGACATTGTCAACCTTCAAACACTGGACCCCACCCAGTTTGGGTTCATGAAGGGCCAATCTTGTCTCCTGAACTTGATTGAATTCTTCAAATCAGTCTCCAGAGCTGTGGATGAGGGTAAGGCAGTCCACACAGCCTATTTGGACCTCGCCAACACCATCCTCCACTCTGGAATCATAGATAAACTTACTAAGCTGGGCATAAATCCCTACATCACTTAATGGGTTGCCAACTGGTTTACTGACAGATCCCAGACTGTAAAAGTAGCTGACTCCAAATCTAGCTCCAGACAAGTGACAAGTGCAGTACCTCAGGGTTCAGTTCTGGGACTGCTCTTGTTTGGCATCTACTTCTCTGAAGTACAAGCCAACACTAAGGGACTCTGGCTAACAAAGTTCACAGATGACTGCAAACTAGGAGCCATTATTGAATCCCCAAATTATGTGGATATTCTACAAAAGGGCCTTACAGAAACAGATGCTTGGTGCCAGAGCCATGGGCTCAAGCTTAATGCCAAGAAATGCATAGTTATCCCCTTTGGTAAAAACCATGTACCCATGAATTACCACATAGGTGGCAGTACACTAAACACCGAAAGTGTGATGAGAGACTTAGGGACACAGGTGGACAGTGGTCTCACCTTCGATAACCACATTGCCACAACAGTCAGGAAATTCTTCTATGTGGCACACCTCATCACTAAAGGCTTTTCATCTAGAAAAAAGGAGGTCATTGTCCCATTGTACTCATCCCTCATTAGACCCATTATAGAGTGCAATGCCCCATTTGGTATGTACCTCACAAGACATCTGCAACAGCTGGAATGGCCGCAGAAATACCTCACTAAAAGAATCACAGGCCTAAAGCAGATGCTCTATGCTGACCATCTGAAAAAAAATCCAGCTATACTCTGTGACATATCGTCTACTCAGGGGCGATCTCTGCTTAACATACAAGGCCGTGTCAAACCCTGAGCTATTGGACATGCTGCACTTAAGGAAAACCCAATCCCTCAGTGCCACATGCTCCAGGGATCTAAACCTTGTCATCACAATGAACAAAACATGCTGGATGGATAGGTTCCTGAGCCAGAGACTAACGATACTCTGGAATAGACTGCCCATATATGTCAAGCAGAGCGCCTCCTTGGCCCTCCTCAAAAGGAACCTTGACAATTGTTTGGGAGATAGGAAACTCACCCCAGGGATCAAGTCATTCGCCCTGCTAGACAGGGGTCCAGGGAAGTAAATATTGTGGGAAGAAATATCCAGGAAATTTTTATGGCTAGGCTTGCATAAGCCCTAGGGCTGATAGCCTAGTACCAACCTATGAACCTATGAATGTTAGTATTAAGCCTGTCTTAAATGAGCGTAGACTTAGAAATATAAAATGTACTGAAATGAGATGATATCATGAGTATTTAATTAATGACGTGTGTGATTTGCTCTTTCGATAGGCTGTCTCTAACTATATAGTAACTTTGTTTTTTAGAATAAAATAGGATCTGAAGAAGCGTAGCAATAAGCAAAAGCACTTGTCCTTCTGTATTTGTTTTTAGACTTTTATTAAAAGTGGAGTTTACTGTCATGGTTGTCCTGTTGGTTTTTATTCCACTGGTATCTTACTTTTCTGGCTTGGGCATTTGGTGTACGTTGGTGATTATTTCTTTGTATGTAAAAATCAAGGAAACATTTTAAACATAACCTTAACTAATTTAATCCTGAACAGCAGGAGGCTGATTATCTGCTTTGTTTCCTAAGCTTGTCTAAACCAGGAAACCTGTTACTTCCTCTGCTGAAAACACACTTCATTAAATTCATATCTGATAAATGCTGTGAGTTATAAAAATGTAAAACCTGCCAGCTATTTGATGAGACAATGGACTATACATTGATGTTAGTATTAAAGGTCTGTCTTTAGATTCTGATTTTATATTGCATATTTATGAAAGAAAAACTGTGGGGTGAATTCAATAAAGTCTATATTATTTTTTTTGGTGTATGCATCACGGTGTAATGCTTACAAGAGCACGAACATTTTTAGATTTAGCAAACATCCCTTAGTGGCACGCAAGAACACCCAAACAGGGAAACTTCTGTGTAATACAAATTTCTGCATAAGCAGGTGAATCTTATGCCAATTAACCAGGTGGAGCTATTCAACAAGCTGAAAGGCATCTGAGTAGACTCTGTGTCCATGTTCTGCGTACAGGAGTCTACACAAACAGAAGGGAATATAAAATTCCAGATATGGAAATAACTCCCCTGAAAATGAAAATCACATACATATATGTGGAAAATATGCATTGCGGATGTCTGAAAGAGGAAGGGAATATGTAAAATGAATAATATTTTTTAGCAATTTCTGCATTTTTGCACTGTGCGCTGCATTGCTGAAACATACTTAACAGAAGAATAAAAACAAACAGTAAAATAACATTTATAATATATTTTACACAAAAGTACTGTAGGACCTTGCATCGGGTCCATACAACGGTGCATTTGTGCTGATACCCAGCCCACACTTGAACAATGTAGTTTCCAGGCTGTCAGCACAGATATGTATGCAAATGAGGTAGATTTGTTGAATTGCTAAAAGGAGCAACTGTGTCCACATATCCACTTTGTGCAGGCTCCTACATGATGTTGATATTCCCACTGGATGTGGATGACATCGGGGGGGTGTCCTGTTATTTTTAGGATTTTTTAGTGCTCAGCACACAAGCTTGCAGGGCATGCTGCATAGCTTAGTGTGTTTGTGCAAATAGACCTCCCAAGTTATAATGATGGCATAGGCAGCTATCAATTAAAACTGGATACATTCAATTAATAATATCTAACTTTTGTATAAGCTATGCTGCACCATGCGGTGCATAGCACTACATCGTGCTATAAAATATGGCCTTAAAATAATGTCAATTACATCCTTGGCAGGGAATCTGCATCATAATTAGCCAGTCCCACATGGTGGACCTACAGTAGAACTGTATAAAGTATGCATACACCCTACATTCTTATTTTCCCCTCAGTACTATGAACCATTGGAGTAGAGACTTGGAAATTTGAACTGAAATAATGCTAGGGGTTGCTGTAGCTATGCTACATTTGTATGTGCTCAATGCTGAAGTCAATGCTGCTGGTGCTGCAACAATAGGCTTAGGTCAAGGAAGAGAAGAGTGTTCAGGTCCAGGGTAACCTTCCAGGAGCTACATGAGCTGGAGGTTGTAGAGTGATGTAGGGTGGACAGGAACATATTACAAGAACTCACTGAGCTCTGCCACTCTGAACTCAGAGACAGACCTAACAGAAGGGAACTCATCCCAGTGGAAACAAAGGTATGTGTAGCCCTTAGGATACTAGCTGCAGGTACTTTTCAAACACCAACTGGGGACATGATGTGGGTGTCAAAGGCATCTGCATCCAGGATACTCCACCAGTTCCACCTGAATGCTAAGCTTCCCCATGCCAGCAAGCACATATCTTTTCCCTTTTCCCTGATGTGAGGGCCAGTGAAATGCAACACTTCTACCATGTAGCACACTACCCTGATATACTGGGTGTCATAGATTGTACTCATGTACACATCAAGGCACCACCTAGTGAGCAGGGTGCAATCTACATTAACCGCAGGGGGTACCACTCCATCAACTGCCAATTCATGTACAATGCCAAGGGAACATCCTGAATGCATCTGCTGGCATCCTTGGCAGTGGTAGTTACCACAACTCCCATATCTGGCACACATCACAACTATACCAGATGTTTACTAGGGGGACATCCCACAGGGCCATTTACTGTGGGATGCTGGCTACACCCTGGAACTGTAGATGATAACACCCACCAGTAATGCACACGCATCTATGGAAAAATGCAATAATGAGGCACATGCACAAGGTAGGAACATCATGGAATGTGTGTTCGGGCTACTGAAGTCACGGTTCTCATGCCTAGATATATCTGGTGGAGCCCTGCAGTACTCTCCAGCCACATGTTCACATTTCTTCACAGTATGTACTATGTTACACAACATGATCCCGTGGAAACAGCTGCAGCAGGATCAGCAAAGGGAAGGAATACACTCCAACGCTAGTGCCTAGGTCACCACAGCCACAGTCAAAGGAGGACTCAGAGGAGGAATAGGTATAGGCATGCCCAGTATGCCTTGGCATTGGCTAAGAGACAATGCAGAGCACATTCACTGACAGCTTAGGGCCCTAGGGACTGACACCTTACTCCTACTCACATACATTTATTAAAATTGATGTCAGGCAACCCACACAGCCTTGTACCTATCCATGTATTGTCTGCATACTGCTTCCATCAGACAGAGTCAGCCTTGACTACAGGTCTGTCAACTGCTGTATTCACAAGCTAAGTCTCTAACTTACACTCTAATTGTAAGGATTACTATAATATGGTATTGCATGTATGGATCTGCTGCTATTATGGAAGGAAATATAGTGGGGTATTTGGACAGATGTAACATCCACATTGGACCACAGATACTCAGTCCAATAGTATGGGCTCCTTAATATTCACTAGGCCTCATGGTTGAAATATTATCAACATCAGGCAAGGGAGATGATAAGCAGTGGCCACACATGATATGTGGACAACTGTCTACCCAAGCTGATCATATACTGTTGTTCCCCCATCCCCAAACACAGCAGTGTACACATATAACTGCTTTAACAGAAATTCAGCTATGGTATATCAGTGGACCAGGCAATCTCAGGGCTGTAACATAAATATCACTCACACATTGTATGTATCTCATCATTCAGGATACCAATGTACATATTTATGCTGTTGACTGTGTGATGAATGACTCCTCTCTGTCTAGCGACCTGTGTAGCTCAGTGGCCTAGGGAAGCTAGCATGGGTGATGGCATTGATGGTTCTAAACTAGAATTACTCACATCTTTTGCATGTGAGGTAGTACTATGTTGGTGTTTTCACAGACTGTCATACCTCTCAACCTCTTAGTGCAAGAAATATGGACAAAGCCAGAAAGACTGAGGGGACAAAGGCCCAAACATAGGGACAGATTTTAAATATTGTTCCCATAAACCTACAAAGTTGCTGGAAGTAAAGATGCTGCATTATTACATATTTTCTGAAGAATATAAAGTCTGAAACACAAATGTTTGTCTGTAGTTAGTATAATGTAGTGATGTCAATATTCAATAATTCACCAGAAAACCACAAATGTACGAGGAACAGTCTAAATATATGATTCAAAACTCTGGACATGCTATAAAACTCAAGACAGTTGAGAGGTATGCAGACTGTCAGGCTGATGGTGGTATAACATTACCAATTTCAGTCACACATTAAGTACAGCATACAGCTGGGGAATAACATGGATATTTTGAATGAAGTGCAGTACTGCAGAAACAGAGGCAGATGCTAATGTCTGTAACATACAACATGCTGGACTGGACTACAGGTATGTGTGGCTTGGAGTCACTTTATAAGTGCTGACAGTACCACTGGACATGCCCAGACACTTAGTTAAAATGAGTGCAATTCTGTTGCCCGCTCATCAGCATGACCTGTTATGTATAAATGTCTATACATACAGACATATACGTATACATATCCATCTGTCGCGTTCTCTCTCTCACATGTATAGTATATCTGTTGCTATGTAATGTCAAATAAATATATACTGATATATATATATATATATATATATATATATATATATATATATATATATAGATATATATATATAGATATATATAGCTATATATATTAAAATGATACATACACTTCCACATATATGTACATAATGCATATACAAAGCATACACACACACACACACACACACACACACACACACACACACACACACACACACACACACACAGCTACATTTATATATTCATCCCTGTTATATACAGTAATATGTGTGTGGATGTCTGTATTGTCCAACATACCCTAACAATGGTGAGTAAATATGCACATACAGCCATACTGTTGCTCAAAGGATCCAAACTAAGGGTGCAACAGTACATAATCCACTTACCTACAGACACATGTGCCTGCTGGATGTCACCACATAGACAGACACAGGTGAGCAGGTGGTGTAATGTATAATGCTGTCAATGCACACATGGACAGGGCACATTGTTCCTGCCCACAGGTTCATCCATGTAACTGCAAGCAGCCACATATGGCCATACTGGTAACTGTAGACACATAGGACAAAAATTGTTATCTCACTGCTAGGATACTAGATTCAGATAACAGTATGAAGCAATATCATTCTGCAGGCCACAGATGCTGTGCAACACAAGCCTAGTTTGTGTAATGCACAAGTACTGTACCTGCAATCACATATGTGACAGACTTAATCTATGGCATGTGCGGGAAGTATTGTGGTCTGTAGTGCATAAGACTAGATAGGTAGGGGTTCTACTCTCCCTCCAGCCCACTTGGTGCGTGTGTGTGTGTGTGTGTGTGTGTGTGTGTGTGTGTGTGTGTGTGTCTGTATATTCCCCTGCAAAAAAGTGTAGACATGCCATCATGGGCTATCCACCTGCAATGGTTATGCACTTTTTGGCCTGTAACTTGCTGCTGGCTTCCAAACCACCCTCTTCTACAAGGCCTGATGATGTCAGCCCCTTAAGACTACCAGCTGATAATGTAATATCAGATGTAAACCATGGTGCATGTAGTAAGTGTTGTGATCTATAATGCAAAAGACAAGATAGTTAGGGGTTCTAATCTCATGCCAGCCCACTTGGTGAATGTGTATATGTCCATATGCCATAACTTTGGTGACATGGGTAGGGTTTTACAGTGTTTTATTTGTAGCAGGTGATGTGGACCTCCAAAGACCTGACCACAACAAGGCCTGCTTATGTCATCAAGCATAATATGTCTTAAACTGATAGTACTAGCAGACATAAGGTGTGTTGCATGCAACATGTACTGTCATCTGTAGTATGTATTATTCCATACAGTAGGTAGGTGTTCACATCTACATACAGCCATCTTACAATACATGTGTGCCCTGGCATGTTCTCTACAAAGTGATTGTAAGTGGTGCTAGTCTTAATGTAGCCATGTTTGCATATGAGCCTGTTAGAGCATAGTAAATCATGTTATGAACCATAAGATATTTGAACTGAACTAGAATAATGGTCATACAGCCCTCATGATCATATACATTGTCATACATGTAGTAACAGGATCAGTACATATTGCCCCAGTCCAAGAGGGACACAGGGCAAATGTCCTCTATTGAGATGACAGTCACCCAGACAATCAGACAGATGGCATGTGCTGAAGTGCACTGAGGTGCTCTGTGTGCCATTAGGCAGGGTTCTGTTCCAAGGGTGTGTTTCAGTCTGCTAGACAAATCTTTCCCACAAACATGTAATAATAACATCACATACTAGGTTAATATCCTTACAGTGAGTCATCCATCTGTTATGCTATACAGCCAGTACAACCTCATACAACATAAGGTACACAAATGTATGTGGCACACTCATGACAAATGCCAGCATACAGTATCTGTCAGTAACCATTGCAAGTGGAATGGCGAATGAGCACTGCATTACACAAGTACATGTTAACGAATATAGTCACCCTGTGCATCAGACACATAGCTTCATTTCCCTGCATTGATGGCAAGGATGACAGGGATGTGGCACATGTATCATCACTTGCACATGGTGCTGTGTGGGGGTGTAGGAGGCCTAGGCTGTCCCAAATGGTAGACAGCATGTGTGTGAGTCAGGAGGGGAGCATGTAAGATGGACCATGGAGAGGTGCCATGTGTGTCTGTAGGTGATCTGCATTTGACAGTGGTGTGTGAGTGTGTGCATGTACAGAGTCAAGCTCAGTGCTAACCCTACACATGTGTATGTTGGACAGCTTTGGCCCATACATGGTAGAGTTGACAGTGCACCATCTCCAGCCCTGAACATGGGAATTGGCTGTGTCAGGAGTTGCACTGGCACCTCCATGCCCGGGGTCAGAAGTGGTGCTCATACCTGACTGTGACTGCTATCTGCTGGGACCATGTCCCCCACAGGACTACCCAGGACCATGAGCCCATGGCCTGCCATGTTGTGGTGTGGACAGCACACTCCCCTCTGTAGCACTGGATGTATTACCACTACAAGAGAGTGAGTGTGCATGGCCATGTAGACTAGCAGAGGGGGTTTCTGACCTATGTTTAAGGGTCCAATGCTCAACTCTAACCACACATACCAGCACAGACAATGTGCGGTCCAAGACAGACACTTTCTCAGCCCACCATCTGACTACTGCATCAGTAAACCAATCCGGGGGCCCCCATGAGGTGGAGGCAGTCATGGATGTGAGACTGTGCTGCATCCATAACCTTAAGCATATGTCTGGTGTTCCATTCAGAACATGCCTGTGCCTCCATGACAGCCCAAAACATGTGCTGAGTGACCTGGGATGTGACACCTGCAACATGTGTTGGATGGACAGCATGTCTCCTACAAGCACCCCTGTCAATCCACCTGTGTGGGACCTCGCCAGCTCTCTGGATATGGCCAGTGTCTACACTCAGTGGAGCCATAGTTGCCACACTTGCCTGTTCAATATCCCCACCCTTTGACTGTTCAATATCTGTGGCCTCCAGGGATGTGGTATGTGTTGGCATACAGATGTGTGCAGTGACAATGTGGGCAGAAGAGGGATGTCTATCTCTGGGACAGATTCAGCCACCGACATCCCCACTTTTGCCTCAGTGTGGCCACTATCATCATCAGAGTCTGAAGAAACACTGACATCAGGTTGTGTAGGGGACAGACACCAACCTCCATGATCACCTTCAATAAAAAAAGAAAAAAATAGTACATTAATGCCTGCACTATTGTATGCGAAAAGCCTCCAAGACTCATAAGAATGAAGACCCGCAACTGGATTAACAGTCAAACAACTTTTTTCTCTGCTTTCATCCACAAAACACTTCCTCTGAGCAAAATACAACTTCAACTCAGGACCTTTATAACAATCACTTGAAGTAAATCAAGCAAAACATGACCAGTAATATTTACCTTTTAATTAATCAGCATGACACTAAACTTGAAAAACAACACATAAAAACCCAGTACACCTCTCTGAACAAATATATGGAAATACACATTTCACTGCCGAATATATTTACCTTCAACATGTATTTTAAAAGGCATTTTAGATTCCTTGTGTCATTTAAACCAGGTGCTTCATCTACTCTTAACTCTATCTGCCAAAGTGTATCTGTCTGTTATACTACTCTCCTGTGACTACCCTGTCTAGAAACCATAGGTACCTGTTCCAGACTAGAATTTTAAAACATCCTACTTTGTTTACACATACACAGTTATGTTCACATAGGGCATTATTCTGGCCCTTAACTGTACTAGAATATAATTGTTCCTTAACAAAACAATCGCCATGCTTACCAGGAGCAGGACCACAATTTTGGGCAATACCTGATGGACCAGTGAAAAGTTGAGGGTGGAGTAATGTCAGTACCACTGCATGTTGCAGCACAACAAGGTATATCTCATCCGTACATCTCACATTTACAGTAGCTACTGTGTTACTTGTTGTATTGGTCACAATCTGAGTATGAGTGTATAACTGAGGTTAACCCCCCCCCCCAACGAACAAAGACCTGACACCCACATAAAGGTATCTAAAGCCTGACACACTGACTGCTACAGTATTACAATAAGCTCACCTGTACTCTGCTCAGTTGTGGAAACTGTGGCACCCACCTCCATGATGTATGGTGTGATGGATGCCTGGGAGCTGTTGTGTCTGCCTAGGTACACCAGGAATTCCTCAGAGGCTGAGAGTGGTTGTTCCACTGCAGGCCTAAGACACACCTAATGCTGTAATCACTACCCCCTGTAAGTCTATTCACCCATCTACAACCTGTTGTACACAAAAACTTTTACATACCTGATGGAGTGCAGTACTCTGCTGTTGATATGTGGTGATAGTATAGTTGTCACAATGGTGTGCTCTGTGTGAGGGAGGTCTCATACAGAATCGTTTCCATAGCCAGTTGCTTGCCTTTTAAACATGCTTCCCAGCAGTAGGAGATTACCGCTAAACCAGTCTGTGGTTCTGAAATGCTAATTGCAGCTAAAACAGCTGGATTACACTATCATCAGCCAATGACATGCAACCACTGCACAATATAAAAGGCCTTCATGTAGATTAGGGACCCTTTCTGATATGGTGTGCTGGACATTACTGGGTTGAGGAGACTACATTGTCACAGAGAGTAGGTCTGTAGCAGACACCTTTACATAGAGATGGGTGTGCTACAGGCTGCAGCTACTGCTGCAGGTAATAGACATAGGCAGAGAGTGTGATGACTTTGGAGGGCAAAATCTGCAGGAGTAACTGCGTGAGCTGTGTCAGCCTAGTTGTACAGCCAGACCCAGAGTGAGAGTCCTATCTACACTCCAATGAAGGCATGTGCTTAAGGTAAGTATGTCAGCCAATGGTATAAATAACAGAGTACTAGGCAACATGTTTTGTGTGACCTTGAGCAAGTTGGGGTATGTATATCTATATATCTATATATATATATATATATATATATATATATATATATATATATATATATCTGTATATATATATATATATATATATATATATATATATATATATATATATATATATATATATGGCAGGATTCACGAAGGCTTGCACGGAGTCTAAGAGTAGTGTAAGACTCCATACAGCCTTCGCGATCCAGGAACAGCCCTAAAGTCCATGTAAGAGATCAGCTAAAACGTCTCTTACACGGAGTGGGTGTGGAAATACTAATCACCTCACTTGCAGCCCAAAGGCATGCAAATGAGGTAGATTAGCGATCCACAAAGCCCAAAGCAGATCGTATAAGAGCTGTTTTAGCTGCAGAAATGTACTCAGTTGACAACTGAGTACGTTTCTGCAAAAACCACAACGGAGCCATGTCAGCTCCAAATAAAGGGTGCATATGTGTCAGGCAGCATGCCAATGGCCAAATATGTGGCCATTGGCAATGTACCCTGATGCAAATATGAAAAATAAATAATTTTTTTTCGGCGACTGCCGATGTTTAAATGCAGCGCAACCCCGCGCAAACGGGCTGCGCTGTATAAAACATAAAAATGAAGGTTATAAACCTGCAAATGTGGGTTTTATGCAATACATGGATTTACAATGCAGGGACCAGCAGACCAAAAACAACATGGCCACCGTTTAGTGGTTGCTAAGGGGGGAAGCTGAGTCTAAGACATGTAACTAAGCATTAGTAGGCAATCTGATGTAAATGAGTGTTAGGATACTGAATTCCACTGTCACATAGCAAATGAGCACATTCTGAGTAGTGTAAGAGATACATAAGGGGGAGGAATAGAGTAGGAGATAGGTGACATCACAGGGGGGAATGGTAGAAAGAAATGCAGTTCATTGGATGTTAGTGTTACATGACAGATGTGGGGACACATATCATGGAAAGAGGAGTGCCACAACATAAGCATGGGAAAGTCAAGAAATGGAAGGTGTACACTGTTGCTTACACCAAAGTTTCTTGCTGGGCGTGAATGCGCACGTGTGCGCTCCATGAAGCGCGAGTAGGGCAGTGTGCGTGAGTGTAAGGCAGACTGAGCATGTGGGAGCCTGTTGGCAGACGTGTAAGACTGTTTGCGCTAGTGTGCGCACGTGTAAAGCAGACTGAGCATGTGGGAGCCTGTTGGCAGACTTGTAACACTGTTTGCGCTGGTGTGCGTGCGTTTTAACCTGAATAAGACGATTGTAAACCGTGTAAGCATATGTGTGCGCACGTGTAAGCCACTGTGAGCGTGTTTCTGCTGGTATGCACGTTGCTCCCCCCTGAGGAAACAGAAAGGAAAAAGGAAGCAACAGAATTAGTAGGAAGCTAGCAGGGAATACTGCTGGAGCTAGCAGGTGAAAACAATTAGAAGCAGGCAATTACACAGGCAGAATAGTAGCTCAGCCAAGCACTTAAAACTCTGCAAACAGCAGTGCAGGATGTTTCTCTCAAGAGACACTGCAAGACAGGAGTAAGCTATTAGAAGTGAAAACTGAAAAAGCTGAACTCAGAGCAGAAATGCTAGGGGCTGCTATAGCTGTTTTAAGGAGACATAGGCTACTTGCTGAGGGTGGTGACAATGCAGATGGTGCCAGACAACCCACAGTGAGGAGACGGAGAAGAGTGTACAAGCCCAGGGTCACCTACCACGGGTTACATGAGCTGGAGATAGTATAGCGCTATAGAGTGGACAGAGACCTCCTGCAGCAAATTTTCGAGCTGTGCAGGCCACGCCTCACACACAGAACCAACAGAGGGGAAACCATCCCAGTGGAAACCAAGGTATGTGTTGGCATAAGAATACTAGCAACAGGTACCTTCCAGAGACCAACTGATGATATGATGGGGATATCACAGGCATCAGCCTCCAGGGTACTGCACCAGTTCCTGGATGCCATGTCAGCACATGTCGGTGATCATGTATATTTCCCCAATGCCCATGAGGTATTGGCCAGCAATATGTGTCTCTTCCAGCAAATAGCGGAATACCCTGAGGTAGTGGGTGCAATAGACTGCACGCACATACGCATCAAAGCACCATCCGGTGAGCGGGGTAGGGCCTACATTAACCGCAAGGGCTTCCCCTCCATCAACTGCCAGTATGTGTGTGATGCCCAGGGCATCAGTGGCAGTGAAAAACATTGAGCAGCCTGCCTGCCCCTGTGGGAGTGGTTACTGACTTGAAACTGGAGTTTTATTGGCCATTTTGGGTCAATTCCAAAACTCCTTCATCTTCCTCTCTTAAAACCTGGTTGCCTCATGGTTTTGGCATCTTTTCAGGCTTGTTGGCTGTTGGTGAAGCACTCACCAAGAGGAGAAAACGTTGAGAGAAGAAAGGAGCCACTTTTGAGATTTTAAGTATTTTTCCTGTTTATTTGCTAAGTTTTTCTGCATAGCCGCCTATTTTGAGCATTTTCTGGCTTGTTAAATTTGATTTCTGAATTAGTAACTGTATTTAGACCACAACCTAGAGCTGTTTACTGAATTTCCTGTTTGCACTTATTTTTAAAATCATTTTTTTCTCAAAACTCGCATTTTATCTGTCTTTGGCCTAGCACTCTTGTGTGGGGTCATTTACTGCACTGTTATAACTTGCTGATACTTGTGAACCTCTGCTATCTCTGAAAAAACAAAAAAAAACAAAAAAAATCTTGCTTTTTTCCCCACTTTTCAGTTACAGGCTTGCTGTTCTTGAACTGTTTGTAAGTTTCTGTGAGGCCATTTTTTGCTTGGGCTAAAGGGAAGTCTCTCTGCTGATCAGTGGCAGTGAAAAACATTGAGCAGCCTGCCTGCCCCTGTGGGAGTGGTTACTGACTTGAAATGGTAGTTTTATTGGCCATTTTGGGTCAATTCCAAAACTCCTTCATCTTCCTCTCTTAAAACCCTCTTTTGCGCTGTTTTGCGCATTTTTGTGCATAGCGCAACAGTGGGCAGTGCCGCCTAATTGGGTTTAAACTATTCCTGGCTCCACAAAGTCTGCTCTTCACTTTTTCCCTTAGAACTGCTCTATCTCTCAATTTAAACACCATATTCTCATTCTAAGGCCCTTCACTGGTCCAATTAAGTAATCCTATAAGTTAGCATTATTAAACCAGAAGCACTACTTACTCTTATACTCTCTACGATTACCCTGTCCTCTATTGGTCCGTCTTAAATTCAGTTTCCCTATTACTCTAGCATGTCCAAAGGTCAGTCAATGGTTTCCTCTCCAGTCCAGCTGGTGAATCTGGGAATTTAGAGGCAATGTTACAACTGTCTCATGTACACGGAGAACCCTCTCCTCCTCCAAACAGGTTCAAATATATGTGAAAGATGCAACTATTTAGCCAAACTGGAGGCTGAGCTCTCTCATCTCAAAACTGGTGTAACCAGTCAGGAGGAGAAGGTAACCTCACACAACACAATTCCAGTATCACATAGTCCCACCACATCAGCGAACCAAACACATAAATACACAAAAACATACTTGGAGGCTCTAAATAAAAATCTACCTAAGCAACAGAGACCTCCAAAGCAGACATCCGAGCAAACGCTACCTCAAAACAAAACACACACAACACATAACCCAAAAGTCAGTGTGCCAAGCAGCCACAGCCCTTAAGGCTGAATAACACACCTGACACTCTTGTTATAGGTGACTCTATTGTCAGACACACTGACGTCCCGCTCACCAGGCTGAATAAAGAGAAGGTCATGGTGAGCTGCCTGTCGGGTGCTAGGATCTGACACATAATGCAAACACTCAGGTCACTCCAAAGCAAATACAAATATGACTCAGTCATTGTACATGCTGGTGTGAATGACCCGAGACGTACCACCCTGGACTACATGAAAAGAAACATAGAGGAGCTCTCTGATCATGTAGCCCAGGCTGGCATGACCCTGACCTTGAGCAGCATCTTACCCTCACCTAGAATGATGCCACAGTACAAAGACAAAATGATCGATTTTAACAATTGGCTAAAATTTTGGTGTCATTCAAAGGGGATCCAGTGTCTGTCAGCCTGGGATGACATGCTCGACAAGCCACGTTGCTTCGCTAGGGACGGCTTGCACCTGTCACCACTGGGCTTTCGGATATTGGCAAAGGCTCTTGCCACCCCCATAGTGCCTTTTTAGGCAAGGCTCAAAAGTCAAACCCACCCCCATAGACAGCACAAGGAACAAGAAACTAAGGGTAATGCTGCTAAACGCCAGAAGTCTTAACCTCAAGATGCACGCACTCGAAGCTCTCCTCAGTATGGAGAACATCGATATCTGTGCAGTGACAGAAACCTGGTTCAAGGCTCCAGAGAGCACCCCAGCACTACCAGGCTATACCTCATATCATGCTTTTCGGCCCCAAAACCCGGACTGAACCACAAAAGGAGGGGGAGTTTCCATATTTATCAAGGATATCCAGACCTCCAGGTTAGTGGCATTGCACGAAGTATCGGAGACCATCCATGTGCAACTTACAGTGGGCAAGACTGCTTTTCAGTTTATAGCATCCTACAGACCACACTGTCAAAGTCAGGAATCCCACTCGGCTTTCCTGAAAACATTGGATAACATGAAGATCTCTCCGAACACCATTATATTGGGTGACTTCAACTACCCAAACATTGACTGGGAGCACTACTCAAGCCCCAGCACCTTAGCCCAAAGATTCCTGGAAATTATAAACTCAAATGCTATGGAACAAATAGTCACCACTCCCACAAGTGGGGACAACATACTAGACCTGATCATTACCAACATGGGGACTCTATGCTCCACACCAGACGTATATCCCTCATTGGTAAGATCAGACCATAAATTAATTTCACTGGATGTCCACATCCTGACCCCACCCCCAGCCCAGAAAACCACAGTGAAAAACTTCTCAAAAGCGAACTTCTCACTTCTCAAAACCGAAGTGGAATCCTTCAAGGCCCCAGGGCCAGTGGAAACTACAGCCCAAACTGCAGAATCCTATATAAATGCATTCTACGGACATCTCCAGGAATGCATGGATCATGCTATCCCAAACAAAACCAAGATCCAATCATCCAAAGGCAGGCGTCCAGTCTGGTGGACCCCTGCCATAAATAAACTGTACAACAGAAGGAGGAAGCTACTACATAATAGAGCAAAATCCCTAATAGGGAAGGTATCTCTGATCAGTACTAGCAAAAAATTATGATCCCTCATAAAATCCTCCAAGGCCAGCTTCGAGAGAAAAATTGCACAGGACACCAAAGACAATCATAAGGCTTTTTTCAGTTATGTTAGAAACCTGGGATGCAACTCCCAGACTTGTTCTGAGTTGATTCTAAATGACAAAAAATACACTGAACCCACAGACATCGCCAATATCCTGGCAGACAGGTTCAGTGCAAACTTCTCCACCCCCCCCCAAAAGAGCAAGTATCTATCCCGGCAGAGGGCTGCCTCCCAAACATCTCAGATGCTCAGGTGAAGGCTGCCCTCCAAAGCAAAAAACACTGCTTCCATGGGACCAGATGGCATCCCAGGTTGCATCCTACATGAACTCCAAGAGGAACTAATCCCTCAAATAAAACAGCTATACAATCTCAGCCTCACTACAGGATATGTGCCTACAGAATGGCGTACAGCAACAGTGGTCCCATTCCACAAAGGTGGAGCCTCTACGGACCCTGGAAACTATCGCCCCATAAGCCTGACTAGCTTAGTCTGCAAGGCTATGGAGAGGATCATCATGGAGCTCATAAACAAAGACATTGGGGACCTACAGACACTAGATCCTACCCAGTTCAGCTTTGTCAAGGGCAGATCCTGCCTTTTGAACCTGGTTGACTTCTTTGAAACAGTCACCATAGCCATAGATGAAGGAAGGTAGTCCACACAGCCTATCTGGACCTTGCAAAGGCATTTGACACAATACCCCACTCGGGCATCATAGATAAGCTATCCAGCTTAAATATAAACCCCTATGTCACAAGATGGGTCGCAAACTGGCTCAAAGACAGAACCCACAGAGTGAGAGTTGCTGGAGCCATGTCAGACTCGAAACCGGTCACAAGTGGCATCCCACAGGGTTCTGTCCTGGGACCACTCTTGTTCGGTATATACTTTTCCGAGGTACAGGAAAACTTGGGAGGACTATGGCTCACCAAGTTCGCAGATGACTGCAAACTGGGTGCCATAATCAACTCTCCAGCTAACACAAACATCCTTCAAAAAGGTCTGACAGAGACTGATAACTGGTGCCAGCACCATGGTTTAAAGCTAAATGCCAAAAAATGTATAGTCATACCCTTTGGCAAAAACAATGTGCCCACAAATTACCACATAGGCAGAAACCCATTAAGTACAGAGAAAGTTATTAGGGACCTGAGGACCCAAGTTGATAGCAATCTCTCCTTTGAAACCACATTGCCAAAGTGGTTATAAAGACCTTATACATAGCCCACCTCATCATGAAGGGTTTCACATCTAGATCAAGCGAGGTAATCATGCCCCTTTATTCATCCCTCATCAGGCCCATCATAGAATACAATGCCCCTTTTGGGATGTACCTTACCCGACACCTGCAGCAATTAGAAAGACCCCAAAAGTATCTCACCAAGAGGACCAAGGGTCTCAAACAGATGTCATATGCTGCTCGGTTAAAAAAACTCCAGCTCTACTCAGTTGCATACCACCTACTTCGAGGCAATCTATGCCTGACATACAAAGCTATGTCAAATCCAGAATTAATGGACATGCTCCACCTCAGTAAATCTAAATCCCTTAGAGCCACATGCTCGAGGGACTTGAACCTCAGCACAGAAATAAATAGAACTTGCTGGAGGGACAGGTTCATAACCCAGAGGCTCCCTTCGCTCTGGAATAGAATTCCAGTTCATGTGAGGCAGAGCACCTCACTGAATCTCTTCAAGAGGAATCTCGGTAAGTGGATGGGGGATCGTAGGTTTGTCCCAGGGATTACTCCCATGTCACTATTAGACAGAGGCACAGTAAACTAAACCTTAAAAAGGGCACCGTATACTCAAATCAAGGGGTGGCGTAAGCCATACAGAATCGGGCTAGGCTTATAATTGCCCCAGGGCAGATAGCCTAGTATGAACCTATGAACCTATGAACCTATAATAATGAATGTGCGTGCTGGCTGCCCTGGGAGCTACCATGATTCCCATATCTGGCATTTGACGCAGCTGTACCAGACATTTGCCAATGGGGACATCCCACATGGACACCTAGTGGGGGATGCAGGTTATGCACTGGAGTTGTGGCTGATGACACCCATCAGAAACGCACACACACCTGAACAGGAACGCAATAATGAGGCACACGCACAAACACGTAATGTAATAGAGCATGTGTTTGGGCGGCTCAAGTCACGGTTCCGGTGTCTGGACACATCTGGTGGAGCCTTGCAGTACACACCGACTACATGTACCCAAATTGTCATGGTATGTGCTATGCTACATAATATGATCTTGCAAAAACAGCTGCAGCAGGACCAGCATAGGGCCAGGCCAAACAGCCCCTCACCATTGCCAAGGCCATCACAGGCAGAGCGTGACTTGGAGGAGGAACAACCTGAGCCTGCCCCAGTAGGCAGAAGGAGGCGTGCCCAGTATGCCCTGGCCTTGGCAAAGAGGCAACGCATAGCACATACACTGGCTCAGTAGGAACCCTGGGAATGATACCCCTCTCTGACTAACTCATATAATAACATGGATGCCTAAAATGACATAACCTGCTCTTAAACATGTACAGGGAGTGTAATATGTGCATCTGACAGAGGCAGCCCTGCAGCACCACCTGAGGCATGAATGCCATGTGTTAAGCAATGTAACACCATGCAGTATATGCACACTTGAGGACCCTTACTAACATCCTACCTTCACCAAGCATGATGCCACAATATGACGATGAGATGATCAATTGCAATAATTGGCTGAAGTATTGCAGTTAGTCAAAGGGGATCCAATGTGTGCCAGCCTGGGATGACATGCTGAGCATGACATGATGCTCCACCTGCTAGGGGTGGTGTGCACCTATCAGTCCAGGCCTTATGCATACTGGCAAAGGCTGTTGTTACCCACAACGTGCCCTGAATAGGTAAGGCTCAAAACACAAACCCACCTCCATAGGTATCACAAGGGATAAAAACCTAGATGTAATGCTACCCAATGCCAGAAGTCTAAACAGCAAGATGCATGCAGTCTAAACTCACCCAGTATGGAGAATGTTGATATCTGTCCTGTAACAGAAAACTCGGTCAAGGCTCACAACAGCACCCTAACACTACCAGGTTACACCTCATACTGTGCTGTACAGCCTCAAAACATGGAACAAGCTGCAAAAGGAGGGTGACCAGCAATAATTGTCAAGGATAACCACACCCCCATATTGGTACCACAACAAGAAGCAGCATGGACTAGCCATGGTCAAGTAACAGTGGCTAAAACTGCCTCCTAGTTTATAGCCTGCTACAGACCACTGTCCTAACACCAGGAACTGCACCTGGTCTATATTGGAATATATGAATATATCAAGCCCTCCAAACCACATTATATTGGGTGACTGAAAATACCCAGACATAGACTGGGAGCATTATACTAGCTCCAACACTGTAGGAGAAAAGTTCCTAGAATCCATAAACCAAAATGCCCAGGAACAACGTACCACTCCCACAAGAGGGGTAAGCATACTGGATGTGATAATCAGCAACATGGGTACTGGATGGCAAGATGAGAAGTGTATCCCTCACTGGTAAGACCAGACCATAGAGTAATCAGACTGGGTATACACATCCTGACCACAGTCCCTGGCCAGAAAACCACAGTGAAAAACATGTGTAAAGCAAAAGTTGCACTCCTCCAAACTGATGTGGAATCCATTAAAGGCCCTGTGCAGGTGCAAAATATGGGCCACACCTCAGAACCTGTTATACAGGCATTCCATGAACACAGCCAGGAATGCTTGGATTATGCAATCCCAAATAAAAACAAGACACAATGCCATACACGCAGGCATCTGGCATGCTGGACTCCAGCCATTACCAAACAATGCAAGAGAACGAGGAAGCTACTACATGATAGAGCAAACATAAAAAGGGAAGTAATCACTGATCAGTAGTATGGCAATAACATATGTCCACACATACAATCCACTAAGGCCAGCTACAACAAGATGAATCTGTGAATCCTGAGGCAATGTTACACCTGCCCCAAGTACACAGACAATCCTCAACTCCCCCCAAGAAATACAAATATATGTGAGAGATGCAATCATTTATCCAAACCAGAGGCTGAGCTCCCTCAACTCAGTACTGTCAAAACTAGTCAGGAGGAGAAGGTAACCACACACACCACAAACCCAGTCCCACATAGACCTATCACAACTGCAAACCAAAGACATAAACACAGAAAAACATTCCCAGAGGCCCTAATTACAAACACACCACACCAACAGAGGCCTCCAAGACACCCAAGCAACCACAACCTCCAAACATAGCACATGCAACACATAGTACACAAAGCTGGTGTGCCAAACAGTCACAGGCCAGAAGGAGAAACAACATGCCTGATACAGTTGTAATAGGTGACTCCATAGTCAGACACACTGCTGTCCCGCTCACTAGACTGAACAAGGGAAAGGGTACAGTAAGCTGCCTGTAGGCTGCTACAATACGCCACATAACACAAGTACGCAGGTCACCCCAAAGCAAGTAGAAATATGATGCAGTCATTGTCCATGCTGGCGTGAATGACCTGAGATGTACCTCCCTGGACTACATGAAAAGAGACGTAGATGAGCTCTCCAATTATGTAGTCCAAGCCGGTATGACACTGACCGTTTGCAGCATCCTACCCTCACCAAGAATGATGCCACAGTACAAACACAGAATGATCAGCTTTAACAAGTGGCACAATTACTGGTGTCATTCCAAGGGGATCCAATGTCTGTCTGCTTGGGATGTCATGCTTGACAAGCCACGCTGCTGTTCCAGGGATGGCTTGCACCTGTTACCCCTGGGTGTCTGGATATTGGATAAGGCTTTTGCCACCTCCATAGAGCCTTTCGTAGGCAAGGCTGAAAAGACTAACCCACCACCCTAGAAAACATAAGTGGAAAGAAACATAAGGGTAATGCTGACCAATGCCAGATGTGTAAACCGCAATATGCATGTTCCTGAGGCCCTCCCCAGTATGGAGAACATCAATGTCCGTGCAGTGACAGAAACCTGCTGCAAGCCTCCTGACAGCACACCAGCACTACCAGGTTATACCTCATATCATGCGTTATGGCCCCAAAACCTGGACCAAAACATAAAAGGAGGGGGAGTATCCATATACAGCACAGACACCCATACGTCCAGGTAACTGACAATGCACGAAGCATCGGAGACCACCCATGTGCACCTAACCATAGGCAAAACTGCTATACAGTCTGTAGCATGCTACAGACCACACTCTCACACACAGGAACCCCACCCAGCCGTCCTGAAGACACTGGGCAGTATGAATGTCCCACCAAATACCAAACAAGGTACTCACAAATTACCACATAGGTGGTAAACCATTACGCATGGAAGGAGTAATCAGGGACCTAGGGACACAAGTGGACAGTAACCTGTTATGTGACACTCACATTGCTAATCTGGCTAGGAAGACTGTCTATATCGGACACCGTATCATGAAAGGATTCACATCTATGTCAACAGAGGTCATTGTGCCCCTATACTGTTCTCTTATCAGACCCATAATCTAGTACAATGCCTCATTTGGGATGTACCTTACCTGACACCTGCAGCAGTTAGAAAGACCTCAAAGGTACCTCACCAAGAGGATAAAGGGTCTCAAATATATGTCATATGCTGCCTGGCTGTAGACACCCCAGCTGAATGCAGTCACATACTGCCTACACAGAGGCGTTGTATGCCTGTTGTACAAGGCCATGTCCAACACAGGAGTAATGGACATGCTCCACCCCAGAAAACCCAAAGCCATCAGAGCTGTGAGAGTGAGAGATGTCAACCCCAACACATAATGAAATAGGATGTGCTGGAGGGACAGCTACATAACCCAGAGGCTCCCTACACCCTGGAACAGAATCCCACTCCATGTTAGGCAGAGCCCCTCACTGACACTCTTCAACAGGAATCTTGCCAAGTGGATGGATGATCGTAGATGTACACTGGGGGTCTTCACTGTGTCACGTCCAGACAGAGGCACAGTAAAGTAAATCATAAATGGCCATAATATTCACATAGCAAGGGGTGGCGAAAGCCACACACACTCTGGCTAGGCTTATAAATGCCCTAGGGTGGATAGCCTAGTATGAACCTATGAACCTATGAAGATACAAATTGTACAGGACACTAAGGATAATCACAAGGCTTTCTCAACTGATGGTAGGAACCTTGTTGGGAATTCACGGATATGCTCTGAATCACTCAAATATTACAAACAACATACCAAACACACACACATATTGCCAACATACAACCTGACAGGTGCAGTGCAAACCCCAGAATGCAAAATATCTATCCCAGCAGACTGCTGGCCCCCTGACATTGCAGATGCTGAGGTAACAGCCAGCATCTACAAAGTAAAACACACAGCAGCAATGGTATGAGATGATATCCTGGGCTGAGTCCAACATGGACTCCAAGAAGAATGGAATGCCAAATCACACTACTGCTCAATGTCAGCCTTACCACAGGATATGTACCCAAAGAGCAGTGTACAACAACAGTGGTCCTTCTCAACAAAGGTGTTGCCTGAATGGATACTGCAAACTACCAACCCAGAATCCTGACAAGCTTGGTCTGCACAGCTATGGAAAGGATCAGCATGTACCGCAGACATAAAGATATTGGGGACCTACTGACACTGGACCCTACCCATTGTGGCTTTCTTAAGTGCAGATGCTGCCCCTTAAACATGTTTGACTCATTTGAAACAGTCATTAAGGTCATTGATGAGGGCAATGTGGTCCACACACCGTAGCTAGCTTCCATACAATACCCCACATGTTCATTACAGATAGGCTCACCAGCTTAAATATAAACCCCTATGTCAGTAGAAGGGTTGCAAACCAGTCCAAGGACAGAACTGACATGGTCAGACATGCTGCAGCCATGTCAGACTACAAACCAGATATAACTGGCATCCCACAAGGCTTGGTCCTGGGACCTCCCTCGTTTGGTATATATGTCCCATAGGTACAAGCCAACATGGAAGGACTGTGTCTGAACATGTTTGCAGAGGACTACAAACTGGCCACCATATCTGACCCTCCAGCTGACACAAGCATCCCACAAAAGGGCCACATAGAAACAGACAACTGGTGCCATAGCCATGTCAGCAAGCTAATTGCAGAAAAGTGTATAGTCAACCCCTGTGAAAATACAGTAAATGCCCACCAATTACCACATAGGTGTTTACCCATTAAGTACTTAACATGTAATGAGAGACCTGGGGACACAAGATGGTAGATATCCTGCATTGGACAAACATGTGGCTGTAGTGGTTACAGAAACATACCATATACCCACCTATCATGAAGGTTGTCAGATCTAGATAAGGGGAGGTCATTGTGGCTCTGCAGTCATCCTTCATCAGCGTTACAATTGACTACAATAGCCCCTGTGGGATGTACCTCAGCAGACACCCCCATCAACTGTAAAGTCCCCAAAAGTACCTCACCAGGAGTATCAAAGAGCTTAAACAGATGCCATGTGTTGCCTGGTTAAACAAACTGCAGCTCCACACACTGCCATACTGCCCACTCAGAGGCAAGCTGTGCCTGATGTATAAAGCCATGTCCAAGCTGGAATCAATGAACATGCTGCAACTTGTACAATCTGAATGGCAGTGAGCTATGCACGAGAGACCTGAACCCCAGCACTGACATACATAGGACAAGCTGTACTGAATGATCCATAACACAGAAGCCACCCCCACTCATGAGTAAACTCCCAGTACAGGTTAGCCAGAGAGTCACTCATCGACTCTCCTCAAGAGGAATCTTGATGAGTGGATGGGAGATGGTAGGTTTACCCTGGGTATCACTGTTATGTCATGGGTAGACGGAGGCACAGTATACTAGCCATGACATATGTCATGGCAAACTCCACTTACAATGCATGTCGAAGGACAAACACACTCTCTGACTAGCATTAGAAATGGCCTAGGGCACATCGCTAGTGTTTGCCAATGTACACCTATGTTGTGGAATACACTACCAATGTTGGACAAACCTGGTTTAAGTAGTTCATATCTGAACATAATGCAACATGGTCAGATGTGCACAACTGGCCCCTAACCAGGCTGTTGTGCTCACTATGAAAATGTAAAGCAGTGATAGGACTAAAGGCCAGGATACTGTCTACCACAGTGAAAGTACTGAACCAGTACACTATACGGTACTACAGTGTTAGGTCAGTATGAAAGGATGTTGACAACTGTATGCAAAGTATCCCATGCAAACCCTGCAGGCAGAGTATAATCCCTGTTGTGTTCAGACACAAAGGAGTTGCACAGTAACTACACAACATGACATACAACTCACAACCATAAACGTGAGATATTGTTGAAGTTCACACTCATCCACAAATGTGGTGGGCTGCAGAGTTCAACATATGGAAAGCTCACACTGGACATGCTCACACACTTTGATAAATTAGACATATGTCAGACAACATGCCATGTATATATCCATCCTATAAAAAGGTGTATAACTTTCAACAATTTACCAAAGTACAACAACAAGAAAAAGAGAGCATGTATTTTGTTACTACTTATGGTTGCTTTACAGCAGAATTTATAAAACGTTTTTCACAATTTTGGGAATACTTTAGTTCCCTTAATAATGTTAATTCTTGGTTGAATGTAGATTTGAAATTTTCCTATCGAAGGGGCAAGAACATCAAAGACTTCCTGGTAAAGAGTAGATTTAACTTTCCAACAGTATCGATACCACATGGCATAAAGAGAATAGGAACACAGCAGTGTGGCAAATGTAAAGCATGCCAGTTTGTCATCTCTAGTTTTTCTTATATTTTCTTATATTAATAACATTCCCTTTGAAGTAAAGGACAATTTTGACTGTAACTCAGATGGTGTTATCTATGCACTTAGCTGCCCCTGTAAGAAATTCTATATAGGGGAAACAAAAAGAGCATTTAAAGTAAGACTTTTAGAACATGCCAATGACATAAAAAATAAGAAAGAAGAAAGTCCTGTTGCCATACACTTTTTAAATTTCCATAACAGTGACAATAAGGGGTTGAAGGGATGTGTTTTAGAACAAATTAAACATCATAATAATGCAAGTGACAATATTAAACAGCGCTTGCAACATAAGGAAGCTGTGTATATTTTAAAATTTAAAACACTACACCCATTTGGTTTGAATGAAGATTTTAACTGGAAGTTGCTGCTAAATTGAATATAATTATGCAATTTAACTAATTGTTTAATTAAGCTTGTTGATCAAGTCTTTTTGTATATATATGGTTAGTATATGTGTGTTACTTGTACTCCTTGAAGGCTGTGGCCGAGATGTCAGAGAACTTTTAATAAACTACTTTTGGTGGATCCTTCTTTGTTGGTTCTTCATTTGGTTTGGATTTTCAGTTGTTTCAAACATGCCATGGGAAGCCTGAACTGGGCATGCTCACACACTTAGGCCAAATCTCAGTTTAGCATTTGGCCACACATATCTGGTATTCATGGCCAGCCTTAGGCATAGGCCAACTAGGCGGCTGCCTAGGGCACTGGTCTAGCAGGGGGACTTTTCCAGTATTTATTTGGTGTAGGTAGACCAGGATGGGGGCACCAGGTAATGAGTTGGGGGGCACCGTGGAGTCCTTTTGCCTAGGGTACCAGTTGACCTAGGGCCGCTCCTGCTGGTATTTGTACATGTTATTCCAGGAACCAACCACATTACAGCAATCTGCCCAGTGCACACAGTTAAATGACTACAGAGACATACGTGATATAGTGGATCTCTCCCATATTCAAACATCTTCCACAGATACACAAGTTGTTCATAGAAACAGGGAATGCTATGGCAATAAAGACCTGCAAACAGTCTATCAGCAACAAATATTGTGCATCTGACAATTAAACATATGGGTGTAGAGGTCAACACTAGGCTGTTTGCCCTAGGGAATGACAGCTTAGCCAGAGTGTGCTTGACGTCTGCCTCCCCAGTACAGTAGGCTACTGTGCCACTGTAAAGTAGGTCACATAAGGCACCGTGTGAGGCTAGTGTGCTGTGCCTCTGTCAAGCAGGGACACAGTGGAGATCCCAGGGGTTGAATTTGCTAAGCCACATCCATGTTGTTGGTGTGTGCTGGAAGAGGGTTGCTGAGGACCTCTAACAGTAAGTGGGCGTCAATAACAGACTGAGGGGAGCCTTATCTGCATCTTGTCTGGACAATTTCACTGTCAACACTTTGTCGTGATGATTATGAGGGATTGAAGTGTCGTGCCAGTACTGTTCAGAGATGTCCTCCCTCTGTGGGCTACTGCTCTGAAATGTATTAGCTCACTCTGTCTGTTGGACAGCTCATATATGGCTGGTGTACACCTGACAGATGTCCTGTTGTGGAGCAGTCATGGGTATATGTGGGATAGCATGATCAATGTAAACCTTCCACATGCTCATAGAATGCAATTGTCAAGGATTATGCAGAGTGGCCTGTATACTCCCCCAGCATGGGTCCTTTGAAGTCTTCCACCCCAGTCTTCACAAGTGTAAAGTCTGCTTTTGATAAATACACTTTGTTTGCAGTGACAACCTTGCCTGGGGGTGGGGTTGGGATATGGATGTCCAGGGAAAGGTGGGTATGGCCAGATATCAACAATGGTGGTCTACCTCTGGTGTGGAACAGTGAGTACCCATGTTGCAGATGGTCAGGTGCAATATGTATTCCCCCTTGTGGCTGTGGTGAGTGGTCCTGCCATAGCACATGGACTCACAAATTGTAGTGGCTGTAGGGTAATGTTGTAGAGGCCTGAGTAGTTCCCACACACAACATACCTTTACCTGACATTAACAACTGGAATGGTGTATGTGAACACCTGCATATCTTGGCACTGTTCCCAGGGAAGCAAAGTGTGTGTCCTGAATGTGGGAGGAGTGGTCCGAACTGGTTGTGTTGTGTGTTACAGGTCCTGTGGTCAAGAAGCAAGGTATAGAACATAACCTGCCAGTGCGATGTGCATATTTGACCCTGAAGTAGGTTGCTGCAAATGCATATATATGCTATCCCCCACCTGACAGGTAGTATTAGATGTACATACCTCTGTAGAAATAATGATGTCAGCACCCTATAAATACTGCAGGTGCAAAACAAATGCCCAGTAATTCGGATAGTGCACTCTGCTAATGCGTTTCCCTCAAGTGTCATAATATAGTTAGGTAGGGGTTTGAATCCTGCAAGTGTGTGTGTTTGGGTGAGGTGGGGTTAGTGTGTGTGCAATTCTGTGTGAGGGTAATGTCCCTTTTGGCAAGTAGGAGAACACACGACAGGATGCACATTCTCCTTTCTAAACACTGATGATGTCAGCACCCTATAAGTACAGCAGGAGAAGGGAAACCTCCCAGTAAAGCGAATAGCACACTCTGTTGATGCGTCTGTCTCGAGTGTCATAACATAGTTAAGTAGGGGTTTGATTCCTGCAAATGCGCAGTGTGTGTGTGTGTGGGGGATACTCTGTGTGCACTTCTGTATGAAAGAAATGTCCCTTTTGGCAACTAGGAGAACACACTACAGGATGCACATTCCTCTTTCTAAACACTGATGATGTCAGCACCCTATAAGTACAGCAGGAGAAAGAAAACCTCCCAGTAATGCAAATAGCCCGCTCCGCTAATGCGTCCGTCTTGAGTATCATAACATAGTTAGGTAGGGGTTTGAATCCTACAAATGGCAAGTGTGTGTGGGGGGTGGAAGTAGGGTGTGTGCAATTACATGTGTAAGAAATCTGACCCTTTTGCCAACCAGTACAACACACCAGCTGCTGCATATTCCAATCTCTACACAGAGATGATGTCAGCACGCTACAAGTACGGTGGAAGAGGCCAAATCTCCCAGTAATGCAAATAGCACGCTCTGCTACTGCGTCCCTCACTACTGTCATAGCACAGATAGTTATGGCTTTGAATTCCACACATGCCATGTGTGTTTTTGTCACACAGAATGCCCATGTGTGTGGGTTGCTGTTAACAATAATGCATGACATTGATTAAACCAGTAATGGCAATGGACACAGATGATGTATGTGTGTGCCAAATACACATATGTACCTGTGACCTTCAATAGTTCCCATGTCTGATGCCTGCCACATGTTAATACATGGCATTTGCACTGGATAAAATTATGACTGTGGCCTTCTGTGCGGGTGCTGCATGTGGTATGTGTATATACAGTGTGAGATGTATATGGAATCATCCTAGCAGTGAGGGATACACATGTGGTCTGGGGCATATAGTCTACATGTTGTTGATGAACAGGTGCTGCATGTTTTCACCTGTTGTGGGAGTGGTAACAAGTTGTTCCATTGCAATGCAGTGACTACATGCTAGGAACCGTTCTGCTAGGGTGTTGTAGCTACAATAATTCATCAGCATTCAGTAATACGTCAGCATTCCTGGTGAGGGTATGATGCCAACCAAGGTCAGGGTCATACCAGCCTGTGCCACATGCTCAGAGAGCCCTTCCATGTTCCCTATCATGTAGTCCAGGGAGGTACATCACAGGTCAGCCATAGTGGCATGGACAATGACTGAGTCATATGTGTCCATGCCTCTGACTGACCTGTATGCTTGTGTTATGTGATGGACCATAGTGCCCCACAGGTATATCACGGTGACCTTCACCTTGTCCAGCCTGGTGAGCGGGACCTCACTGTACCGGACAATAAAGGTACCTAACACAACTGTAGCAGGTGTGTTGTCTAGCCGTACAGGCAGTGACTGTTTGGCACACAGGATTTGTGTGCTATGTGTTGCATGTGCTGTGTTCTGGCTTAATGTATGCCTGTGTGCCAGCTGCAGAGGTGTCTGCTGCTCAGGCAGGATGCTATTCTGAGGCTCCATGAATGGCCCAGTGTGTTCACGTGTTTGGATTGCTGTCAGTGTAGGTCTACATCAGACTGGTATTGTAGTCACTGTAGTATTTCATGCCACCTGACAGGTTATGCCAGTACTGGGTTGGGAGTGCTTAATCCCCAGTTTGGCTATGTGGTTGCATCTCATACATGTGTTGTACGTCCATGTGTAGGGGAGAGGGTTGACTGTGTAAATGTGGCAGCTGTGATATTGCCACATGACCCACATATTCCACAACTGTACCATAGAGGTGACTGACAAGTGACCTTTGCACATGCTACCATAGTATTGTGATTGCCATGGTGATTAACAGCACATAGGGCCAATGGGGAACAAGGTACATAGGTTCATAGGTTCATACTAGGCTATCTGCCCTAGGGCATTTATAAGCCTAGCCAGAATGTGTTTGGCTTTCGCCACCCATTTTAAATTAATTTGCTATGCCCTTTTCAGAGGTTAGTATACTGTGCCTCTGTCTAACAGTGACACAGAAGTGATACCCGGGGTAGACCTACGATCTCCCATCCACTCATCAAGATTCCTCTTGAAGAGAGTCAGTGAGGGACTTTGCCTAACCTGGACTGGGATTGTATTCCAGAGTGAAGGGAGCCTCTGGGTTATGAATCTGTCCCTCCAGCATGTCCTATTTATTTCAGTGCTGAGGTTCAAGTCTCTTGAGCGTGTAGCTCGATGGGATTTGGATATTCTGAGGTGCAGCATGTCCATTAATTCCGGGTTGGACATGGCTTTATACGTCAGGCACAGATTGCCTCTGAACAGGCGGTATGCCACTGAGTAGAGCTGGAGTTTCTTTAACCGGGCAGCATATGGCATCTGTTTGAGCCCTTTGATCCTCTTGGTGAGGTACTTTTGGGGTCTTTCCAGTTGCTGCAGGTGTCTGGTAAGGTACATCCCAACAGAGGCATTGTACTCAATTATGGGCCTGCTGAGGGATGAGTAAAGAGGCACAATGACCTCCCCTGATCTAGATGTGAATCCCTTCATGATGAGGTGGGCTATATAAAATTTTTTTCTAACCACTTTGGCCACGTGGTTGTCAAATGAGAGATTGCTATCAACTTGGGTCCCCAGGTCCCTAATTACTTCTTCTGTACTTAATGGATTACCACCTATGTGGTAATTTGTGGGCACTTTGTTTTTGCCAAAGGGGATGACTATACACTGTTCGGCATTTAGCTTGAGGCCATGGCTCTGGCACCAGTTGTCTGTTTCTATTAGGCCCTTTTGGATGAAGCTTGTGTCGGCTGGAGAGTTGATTATGGCGGCCAGTTTGCAGCCATCTGCGAACTTGGTCAGCCACAGTCCTTCCGTGTTGGCCTGTACCTCCAAGAAGTATATACTGAACAAGAGAGGTCCCAGGACTGAGCCTTGTGGGACACCACTTGTAACTGGTTTGGAGTCTGACATGGCTCCAGCAATTCTAACCATGTGGGTTCTGTCCTTGAGCCAGTTTGCAATCCATCTAGTGACATAGGGGTTTATATTTAAACTGGTGAGCTTCTCTATAATGCCCGAGTGGGGTATTGTATCGAAGGCTTTTGCGAGGTCCAGGTAGGCTGTGTGGACCACCTTCCCCTCGTCAATGGCCTTGGTGACTGTTTCAAAGAAATCAACCAGGTTTAAGAGGCAGGATCTGCCCTTAACAAAGCTGAACTGGGTAGGATCCAGTGTCTGTAGGTCCCCAATATCTTTTTTTATGAGGTCCATGATGATCCTTTCCATAGCTTTGCAGACCAAGCTAGTCAGGCCTATGGGGCGATAATTTCCAGGATCCGTTGAGGCACCACCTTTATGGAGAGGGACCACTGTTGCTGTACGCCACTCTTTGGGCACATATCCTGTAGTAAGGCTGAGATTGAACAGTAGTTTTATGTTTGGGTTTAGCTCTTCTTGGAGTTCATGTAGGACACAGCCCGGGACACTGTCTGGTCCCATTGATGCTGTGTTTTTTTGCTTTGGAGAGGGCAGCTCTTACCTGAGCATCTGAGATGTCAGGGGGGCAGCACTCTGCTGGGATAGATATTTGCCCTTTTGGTGTGGAGGGGGAGAAGTTTGCGCTGAACCTGTCAGCTAGGATGTTGGCAATGTCTGTGGGTTCGGTGTTTCTTTTGTCATTTTGGACTAATTCTGAGCATATCCTGGAATTACCACCCAGGTTCCTAACATTACTAAAGAAAGACTTGTGATTATCCTTAGTGTCCTGTGCAATTTCCTCTCAAAGCTGGCCTTAGACAATTTTATGAGTGCCTGTAGTTTTTTGCTAATACTGATCAGTGATGCCTTCCCTTTTTGGGATTTTGCTCTATCATTTAGTAGCTTCCTCCTTCTATTGTATAGTTTGTTTATGGCTGGGGTCCACCAGACAGGACGTCTGCCTTTGGAGGATTGGGTCTTGGTTTTATTTGGGATCGCATGATCCATGCATTCCTGAAGGTGTCCATAGAATGTGTTTATAGAGGATTCTGCGGTCTGGGCTGTATTTTCCACAGGCTCGGGGGCTTTGAAGGATTCCACCTCGGTTTTGAGGAGTGTGAATTTGCTTTAGAGAAGGTCTTCACTGTGGTTTTCTGGGCAGGGGGTGGGGTTGGGAAGTGAATATCCAGTGAGATTAGTTTATGGTCTGATCTTACCAGTGAGGGATACACATCTGGTCTGGAGCATAGAGTCCCCATGTTGGTGATGATCAGGTCCAGTATGTTTTCTCCTCTTGTGGGAGTGGTAACAAGTTGTTCCATAGCAGTTGAGTTTATAAATTCTAGGAACTTTTGGGCTAGGGTGTTGGAGCTAGAATAATGCTCCCAGTCTATGTTTGGGTAGTTGAAGTCACCCAATATAATGGTGTTTGGAGAGACCTTCATATTTTTCAGTGTTCTCAGGAAGGCCGAGTGGGGTTCCTGGGTTTGGGAGGGTCATCTGTAGCAGGCTATAACCTGGAAGGCAGTTTTACCCACTGTTAGTTGCACATGGATAGTCTCTGATGCTTCGTGCTTTGCCACCAACCTGGAGGTGTGGGTATCTTTGATGAATATCGATACTCCCCCTCCTTTTGTGGTTCGGTCCAAGTTTTGGGGCCGAAAAGCATGGTATGAGGTATAACCTGGTAGTGCTGGGGTGCTCGTGGTAGCCCTGAACCAGGTATCTGTTACTGCACAGATATCAATGTTCTCCATGCTAAGGAGAGTTTCGAGTGCGTGCATCTTGAGGTTTAGACTTCTGGAGTTGAGTATCATTACTCTTATTCTTATCTCTTGTGATACCTATGGAGGTGGGTTTGTCCTTTGAGCCTTGCCTAAAAAATCCACTATGGGGGTAGAAAGAGCCTTTGCCAATATCCGAAAGCCCAGGGGTGACAGGTGCAAGCCATCCCTAGTGAAGCAGGTGGTTTGACAGAAGGTGAGTATGTGAGGGTGTAGTGTCTGTGATTAGTTAGCAATGGCATATATGACTGCTCACGTGGACAAATGCCAGGTAAGTCATATGCAATGTGTCACAGGCAACGTACATGTGAACAGGACAAATAGTGATATTCTGTCAAGTGAGACATGGACATACATATAGTAAGCTATGCAGATGTCACTAGGAGTCCACAGAAGCTCTGTAACTCTGCATTGCAGGTGGGATGAGTGTTCCAGGGTAACTGCAAGCAAACATGCATGCAAACAAAGCTACAGTAAGCAGGGCTGCATGTAGTCCATTGTACAACAAACAAGCTGTACCACTTCCAGTAGGTAACAGTGCAAATATGCAGGCACTATACACATGTACACGGAAATACACAGGTCAGATGGCTAGGGTCCAGTCTCAGCACATACAAGTGTACAGACCATGTACCGTCAGGATGTACAATAAGTGGATGGAAACCCAGGTGCTCATACCTGCAGTAATACACATGTCAAATAACAGACACTGAGCCTTCACTCAGTGGTTCCATACTTAGTAGGATGTATGCTACCTGGCCTGCCACCACAGTATCCCTGACATGTATGGGGTCTCTCCCTCCTGTGACAGTTAGTTTTGTGTGTTGGGGCTGTCTAGCATGGTATGAGATGTGAGCTTGCAGTGCTAGGGTGCTTCTGTTTGTCCTGTAGCAGTCGTGTAGTACTGCACACATATCAACATCCTCATACATCCACATTGCAGAGTCCAGGGTGGGCAACATGCCACTTGCAGTTTACATGTCCATCATTGCGTATCAATACTTTCATTACCTTATCCCCTGTGCTACCTATGTATGTAGCCTTCTGTTGACATCCTTACCACCAGTATGCCAACATGTGCAGATGATACACTATGGTACTTACCATGGGTGTAGACAACAGTACATAACAATCATACCCTTACTGCATCAGGCATGCTGGGATATACCCACAATTATATCAGCACACAGTACTGTTAACAACATGATACTATTACTACATGTCTATGTAGTCACCCTGTGCATCAGCAACATGTTAACCTGTACCTGCACTGATGTTACAGGTTGCAGGAGGTGGCACAGTTTCATCATATGCACAGGGTGTGAACTTGGTATGCCTGAGTCAGCCACCAATACCACCAATTAACATGTATGTGTATGTGTGTTGGTGAGGGACAGCAGTACAAGGTGGGACAATGTTGATGCAGTGTGTGCGTGTATGCGGTAGCCCTAGGTGTTGTCAATTCACATGTGTATATGGATGCACACAGTTCCACCTCATGGCTGCCATATACTGGTGTTTGTGGACAGCCACAGACTGTACCTGCCAGGTCATACAGATCAGTGTCTCTGGCCACGGACACGGTACCTGTGTCTTTCAGGGGTGCTACGGACTGTATCCGGTACCAACCCAGACTGGTTACTGTCATCAGAAGCAGGTGTTCATTGACTGGACACAGATCCCTATCGGGCCTGGCCAGAGCCACGTGCACATGGTCTCCTTGGGTGGTCTGATGACAGCACAGACTCAGCATTGCTGGGGCTGCTGCTGGCACTATGGGGGCGGCCACGGCCCTGTTGTCGTCCGCGACGACTGCCAGCTGTTGCTGTTGCTGGCATACGCCCACGTCGACGCCTCAACCATCCACCATCTCCCTGGCTCATGGACATGTAGTTGTGGAACCGGTCTAATATGTCCCCACAACATCTGTCTATGACATCGGTGAAATTACGGATGGCAGCCACAATGTCACGCATACTGTCAGTCATGGCTGTGCGACATGCTGTCAGCTCCCTCAGACCCTGTCTGGTGTACAATTCCATACGTGACTGTGCCTGCATGACAGCCCAAAACATAGCTGAGGTTGTAAGACCTCTGTGGGCACGTCTGACAGGGGCAGTACGCCCACGGATGCTCCCACGAGAACCCCTGGACATCTGTCTGTGTGGTACCATCTCAGGGCCTTGCCCATGGCTGCTGTGTGGGGACGCATGTGCCACAGATACCACATTACCCTTGTCAATGCCCACTGTATCCTGTCCATCACCTAGGGACATTGGTGACAAAGGGTGTATTGGCAGGATAACTGTGCGCATTGATGGGGTTGACAGCTGTTTACTGTCAATTGGCTGACCAATGACGGACCCTGGCATACCTTCCTGTGCCATTACACAGATGTCATCATTATCAGTACCCATGGCTCCTGATTCAGGTTCCCTGCTGCATGACACCAGAGCAGCACCAGAACCTGTGGGAGGGAAACAGGAAACACAGTTTACAATGTCTACACAATATTACCAGTGATGCACACATCCACACATGCACAGGTCCACACATGCACACATGCATGCATGCACACATGCACACATGCACACGTGCACACGTGCACAGGTGCACACATGCACACGTGCACACATGCACACAGTTGCGCACATGCACACATGCACACAGTTGCACACATGCACACATGCACACAGTTGCACACAGTTGCACACAGTTGCACACTACTCAGTATGCAAGATATCAACACACAGACACAGACACACCTGCATGGATACACAGAGCACTACTCAGTGAGCCTAATATTACTATTACTATCAAGACTATTAAAGGTACTGTTAATACACACTCACCAGCTCGGATAGGCTGCATTGCTGTTACACCGGAGGGACCTGCAGTAGTGAGAAAACTAATGTCAGTGGGCACAACTGTGCCATTGTTACTGAGTATGATACAGGTCAGTAGTACAACAGTCGCCTTTCACAGGTCAGCTGCTGATATTGAGAATATCACACTTGCACATTAAATACTATGATGACAGCTACAAACCAAGGACACACCTCACACATGCATTAACTACCAGTGTACACAACAGTCAACTATACATATGGCATATTACCTGCACACTCGTAGTCTTGCTGCTGTGTGGCTCCAGCCTCCATCATAATGCGTGTCTGCTGCTGCTGTTGTTGTTGGCGGGCTGGAGCCACAACACTTATGAATAGTCCCTCCTGTCTGGTGAGTGGGGATGTGTAGCCACTCCACCACCTGTGGCAACCTGTTGCCTGTGGATATCCGATGCACGCTGGCAGACATTTCTGATTAAATCACTGCAGTGATGTCATACCTGCTCATATGTCCTATTATGCGTGCCTATGTCATTTACCCGACGGACCAGGTCTTGCCACAGTGCAGCCCTCTCCTGCTGATTCTGGCTGGTGTGGGAAAAGAGTATTGCATAATCCCACACCAGGCTCTGGTGTATCTCCTCATCCTCAGCTGCTGAGTAAGCTGGATTATGCTGGTGAGCCATGGTCCTGAAAAATAAAATAACATGATATCAGCTAAATATGTCAGCAGAATTTGGCACACATGCTACACATGCTACTCGACTGTTGTGATACAACATATCTCACATATATAGCATCTGTCTGTCTATTGGTGGATACACATGTAAATGGCCAGGTATCAGTGCTCAGCCAACAACTGTGCAACAGTACCTGGCACACTCCATATGACATACTACCAAACCCCAGCAGTCAGAACACTGATTCAGGTCCAAAGCACCTCCTCACTCTGGGGGTTTGCATCGAGGTACTGTATGGGGTACATCATCAACTACTGTGAGCTGACCACAAACTAATTGCCCTGGATATACATATCCCACCTCCACCACTAGCACAAATGACTATAGTGAATAACATTTCAAATGCAAACTTTACACTTTGTAACAGTGACATGGTATCCTTTCAGCCCACTGGGCCAGTGGAAGACACAACCCACAATGCTGACCCCTTCACAAATTATTTCTACGGACATCTCCGAGAATGCATGGATCATGCAATCCCATATAAGACCAAGACACTCTCCACAAAGGGACAGCATCCTGTCTGGTGGACCCCAGCTATAGACAGATTGTATAACAAAAGATGGAAGCTACTGCAAGACAGAGCATAATTCCATAAAGGGAAGGCATGTCTGATCAGCACTAGTAAGGAGCTATTTTCTCACATACAAACATCCATGGGCAACTTTGAGAGGGAAATCAGCAGGGACACTACAGATAACCACAAGGCCTTCTTCAGTTATGTTAGCAACCTGGTCAGATACCCTCCACTATGCTCATAGTACACAACAACAAATAATTCCCTGAACCCACAGATATTGGCAACATTGTGGCAGACAGGTTCAGTGCAGGTTTCCCCCCTCCCTCTCCCCCAAAATAAGACACAGTTATCCCAGCTGACTGTAACCTCCCTGTCATCACAGATGTCCAGGTGAGAGCCGCCCTCAGGAAAGCAGGATACACAACATGAATGGGACCTGATGGTATCCCCGGTTGCATGCTACATGAACTCCAAGAGGAGCTAAACACACATATAGAAGTGCTATGTAACACTAGCCTGACTACAGGATATGTACCTGTACACTGGTGCACAGCAGCAGTGTACAGGTACATATCCTGTACACTGGTGCACAGCAGCAGTGGTTCCACTACACAAAGGAGGCACCTCTACATACCAATACAATACAACACAATACAATACATTACAATACAATACAATATTGCCCCTGGGACTACAGCAGCATACTGTTCTGCTACCCTGACCATTGTGACACATGTGATGTGATGGTACCTGCTGCTGTCAAACAGTTACACAGGGTGACTCATATGGCATAGTACCTATCTGACTAACATTCAGCAGGGGTATGTGTGACATGTACTCATGGGGAGTCTTGCTTCTTAACACTGTGTGGTTTATTGCAGGGTATGTCTTGTCTGTGGGTAGGAACCTGTACCTCCACCATGTGCTTTCTATTGCAGTGTCACGGACAACACACAGCAGTCATTTAGGTTGTGGATGGTGTGAGGTGTTACTATGGTTGTTGGACATCTGTCATGGGTGTGACTTATGTATGTAAATCCAGGAGTTGTAACCTCTATGTGGGTAGTATGTGTGTACTCTGTGGTGTTGTCAGTCACTGTGCATTGGTAATGTGTTTGAGTGCATTGTCACAGTGTTGTACATGTCACTGTGTCCTTCTCCATATCTGTAGCTGTCATGTGAGGTACATACCGTGGCAGCCATTATGTGGTGTGGAGGGGTACACTGACTTACATGTCCGTAGCTGACACACCATGTCTGCTGACACATACCATGTGCAGGTATTCCAGGAATAGTGTGCCACTGTGAATATCATTGGGGGGACTATTGTACACATTTATGACCCTGTTCACCCCTGACACATGCAGCGGTGGGCAGCCAATCACATATTTGGTGGTTCCTGGTGTAGGTGATTTGAAATGGGGTATGGTACTCCAGTTTTGACACTGGTGTTCACTCCATGCCTTTGTCACTAGGCACCTGTTGCAATACATCTGTACACATGTGCCTCACTCAGAATATATTTACATCTCTCTCTCTCTCTCTCTCTCTATATATATATATATATATATATATATATATATATATATATATATGTATATATATATATATATATATATATATATATATATATATATATATATATATCTATATATATATATATATATATATATATATATATATATATATATATATATATATATATATGTACATATATATGTCTGTATACATATACACAAATATATACTGATGTACATATATTGCTATAAATATGGAGAGGGGGTGTGTGACAAAGAGGGGGTGAGAGTGACAGAGGGGGTGGGACAGGGGGAGTGTGATATCGTCATATACAATCATACCTGTAGATAGTTAGATCTGTCTGTCTATGTATATGTATCTACATATATCTATACCTGTATGTGTGTATTGCATAAATATGTTTGTACATATTCTATCTATCTACATCTGTCTATGTATTCCTACATCTCTCTCTATGTATGTATACATATATGCATATTATATATATATATATATATATATATATATATATATATATATATATATATATATATATATATATATATATATACACATACATACATATATTGACATACATACGTATCCATATGATAGATAGGTATATCAACATGTTTGTTTACAAAACTGTATACACACACTAACATACTGCTAAACATACATAACTGTGAAACCTACTTCATACATTGCACTGCAACCTACATTCAACTTACATTGATATGTGCACATAGATGCTCTCACATACATATGTATGTACAGCCTTCACTGATAGTTGCTGTATGTCCCCTGCCCTTTGCACATCTTCATATACATATGGATACAGACCAATGACACATATGGAGGGTTCACAGCATGTAGACTTTTATAGTATTACTTTACATTACCTGTGTTTGTCACAGCTGCTTGTGTTGCCATCTGGTTTTGTGTCCTGCTGCTCCACTTGCCAGTTGTCAGCTTTCAAGTGGTCGTTGCTGACCGGTTTTGTTTGTGTATGTTTATTTTTCTTTTCTCTGTCTCTGTCTCTGTCTCTCTCTCTCTCTCTCTGTCTCTCCCTACTTCCACAGGGTGCAATGAAAGTATTGCATGTGTGGACTGGGAGTACAGCATGTTTTTGCAGGTATCTGCATATGTCCATGTGATGGCCTCTGCACCAATTGTTAGCCAGCATTTGCTAATTGCATGCAGCCAGTTGTGTACTGATTGCAGTTCTCACTGTGATTTCAGGACAGTGCTATAAAGAGGTATGTGAGATAGGCATAGCCGTTTCAGATTTTAAGGGCAGGGACCATGCTGGTATGCTGTGGACACTGTTCTGTGAGTGTAAAGGTTAGTATCTCTCTCATATTTCCAGCTGTGTCATAGATTAACATTTCTCCATTCATTTCTCCAGTTTCCTGTACTAAGTGTGTATGTACACTGACACCTAACACTACTACTACTGTTAATGTGGGTGTGTGTGCTTTCCTGTGGGACATGTGGTGTAACTGGTGTATAGCAGTGGCTCTTGCACTTTGTTGGTATGGCTTCAATATTTGCCCTTTACATTCACTACTTGTATGCCTGCTAGGTGTCTTGACTGTAGTGTGTTGCTGTGGCTTTCCTATTTTCCATGTACATTCACACCTTGGAATGCTTGCTATATGTGCTAGGGTGTTACTGCATGCAGTGTGGTCTGGCCATGGTGTGGGCCTTGACATCTATTAGGGTATTTGAGTATGCTGCTAAGCAGGCCCCAGAGACTCTCAGGTGCATCTTTTATCTGCCTCATGGAATGGTACATATCAGTGGGGTACACCCATTAAATTGTCTGGTATTCTGCAGTTGTGACTGTGGGATAGCATGAGCATATATATTACTACACTATTTCTGCCATGCAAGTGTTGCATACTTTCAGGACCTCATAGTTACCATTGCATGTGTTGTAACACCTTTCTGCCTACTGTTTGTACATTTCACATGGAGTCTGTGGGGCATCCCTGTAACTCAGTCACTGTTGCTATGTCTAGGCTCTTAACTATTCAAATATGGCAGTGTCAGACCTCTCAAGTGTACAGATATTTGCAGGTTGTCCACATTTCTGCCTCATATTTTGGTCAATATCTCATGAACAGCTCTTTCTGGCAAATCACTCTGGGCTCAAGTCAGACTACAGTGACAAACATTTAAGTTTTAGACTTCATACCCTTCCAAACATCCAACAAAATGCAGAACCTGTTACTCTCTGAACTGTCTAAGTTTGTTGTAACATTATTTGGAATGTGTCCCTGTTTTTGGCCCTTTGCTCCACATATTTTATTACTTGGTCTGGATGTGTTTCTGTAAGAGGTTGTGGGGTATGGGCAGTGATTATCCTGCTGTGAGTATGTGTGTGGCTTGCAAGGTGCTACAGTGACATTATTACCTACTAGCTACCAACTAGCATGGCTGTTTCTGTTCGCACACTACTATTATAGAAATCCACTAGATTTGACAGTAAATATACATGACATGCTTTGTGTACTACACATCCTATATTCCCTTTACATTCATTCCTAATATTACATGATATATTTATTGTAGCACAATGTTCTTATATAACAGTCATGGCTTAGTGGTAAGTCATGCAGACTACTGTTTCCAAGGTCCTGGGTTCGGGACTGACCGTGGGATTTTATTTTAGTTTTGAACAGACTACAGGACCTGTCATTCAGAGTGACTAAGGCACTTTTAAGCAGTTGGAACCGGGTTAGCGCTGGTTTGCACGGAGCTCCCGCATGTGCACTGGCGTTCATCTCCGTGCACACCCGCTTACAACCGCTTAAATGTGCTTACTCTTGCGCACACCCACGCTGTTTTCTTTGAAAGAAATGAAAATGGGGAGACAGGAAAGTGGTGAAAAAGGGGTCACAAAGAGGGTAAGACAGTAGGGAAACAAGCTTGGGTTTTGCAGGAGGGATGTAGGTAAGGCCCATAGCTGCCCATTTCTTCATCAGCAACACTGTGCATATGTTTGTAATTTGGTGTGACATTTGAAACCTTCCACCCCTGAGAGAGGTCTAAGGACAACAATAATACTTGTTGTACAGCCAATTGTAATTGACAGTTTCCATGTCCAGCAGACATGTGTGCGAAATGGGCAGCTATGTATGGGGCATAATTTTTTTGTGGGTACAGAGTGCCCTTTTTTTTTTTCTTTTTTTTTTTCAGGTGAGAGTATTATGTCAGGTAAAGGAAGTCCATATAGCTGGGGAGCTAGGTTGGGTAGGTCAACAGACAAGACAAACAAGACGCATACAGGGGCGGTGTATGACACGTGTGGGGGGGGTTACACAATTGACGGGGATGGATGTTTGGATATCTAGAGCCCATGAGCCCACAGATGGCATCAGTGGAACTGATATCCTCACACATGGGCAGTTGCCACTGTGCCTTCACTGCCCAGGAAGGGGCTGTGCTGGGGGTTGTGTAGGCTGGGCAGCAGGCATGCCCATTAGTTGTGCCACCTGTGCCTCAAGCTAACATAGGGGCCCAAGAACAGCTTCCTGGATCTCCCTACGCACCACAGTCCGGACGCTACGGAGAGTGAGTGGTGGTTCTCCTCCGGCCACACTTGCAGAGGGGGGATGAGCCCCATCCCCTGCAGCGCTTCTAACTACAGGTGGCACAGGGCCACCGGAGGAGGGTCCAGACTGGGCACTACTGCCAGGTGCACTCGCCAGCTGAGGTGGGAGAAGTGGGTCCGCTGGAACCCACCTTCCCTGTCGTCCTATGGTTTGCATTATGTCATGACAGTTTGGGTTAGTAACACAATACCATTCACAATTAGTTGTAACAGCATGCATTAGTATTCCCATTAACCAAACACCCAGATATTCAAACCATTGAACAGCAAGCATAACACATGCAGAATTTGTGCAGCAATACACAGTCCAACAACATGCAGGGTTGATTGATGGCAACAGGCCATCAGGTTTGGATGTATGAACAGGGCAGATGCATCAACATACATGCAAATATGTATGACCCAACAGGACAAATGTCCAGGGGTGTTAATTGTGATTGCACATACCAATTTCACGTGGAATGGATTATATGTGGTTATAGGGTAGGGTGAAGAAAATTTAATTAACACCTTCAAATACCAATACATATGCTGTACATTTCTAACAGTTGCAGATATATACACACTACAGTTCTACCTACAGTTTCCTATGTGATAACTACTTCAAGCTGGTGATAGGAATGTTACTGCTACATCAATATACATTTTCATTTTTATTTTCATACACGTTCATATCTGGCTCTGTTCAGCTACATCATCCTGCTACATTTGCTTTATATAGCTATAGACAACTGTGGATGTTTGGTATTTCAGACAACCATACTATCTGCATATTGCAGACTGAGAGCAACATATCCAGATTTTGGGATACACATTCCAGCTGCAGGAACATTTTGAACACATTTCGCAGTTTGGTTCTGCTTATCACATTCATTTCATTCTGTACTGACTGCAGTATACTTTATTCAGGAGTTATTACTACTTTACTGGTGGATTCATAACTCTTCCTCACACTCTCTCACTTGTTTTATTTTTACAATTCAGGATGGTACTTACTTCTAGGCTTTATTGACATGTTGACATGTTTACCTGTAGTTATTACAATCCTTTCCAACAGTCTCACTTCTGTCATGTTTCAGTATTTCAACAGGGATATATTTCACACATGTGTTTTACTCAGCTTCTGCAGCTGTACTTTTCAGCCTGCTGCAGGTTGTGTACTATTATATTACAGGTGGGACATCTTTATTTCAGACTTTATTTCAGACATTTTCATTTTTCTGTTTGGATTACAGACTGCAACACACTTTTGTAATCAAGCAATACTTGCAAACCCTCTTACACTGTTACTTGCACATTTTATTACTTAGTGACTACACTGCACTCTTTTGCTAACTGTCATACTTTTATATTTATTTACAGTTACAGGGAGAGGATTACTGACCTGCCTGGTGGCGCAACCGCACCAGTCTATCACCATAGGCTCTATGGTTCGCAGAACGGACACCTGCAGCTGTAATATAAATAAAGTAATATTGGAATACACATCTCCATAATATCAGCTAGGTTAATTTCTTACATAAATAATTAGATGTAACTTACTTAGTAGTGGGGCGTTGGGCATTTGCCGGGCCTCCTGGATCCAATGGTTCAGTTGGTCCTGCTTCCATCTCTTCAGGTCCGCATGGTGGTGATGGACCTGCTCACCAGTCCTTGGAATCCCTGTGGCACTGGTGAGATCATGAGCCAACCGGTCCCATGCCTCAGCCCTATATGCTCCCCACAGGACCTGGCCCTGCATGAGTTGGGAATCATGATTGTGGACAAGGAGCCAAACCATATATTTGGACTCCTCAACGCCCCACCTCTGTGCTCGAAAGCAACTACCCTCACCTACACCTGACATTCTGGCTGCAAGTTGGTTCTACAATTGGTTATGCTGTGTATTCCCGCCTATGGGGCTTATATATGCCGTTTTCCCGCACTTATCTGTGATTGGCCATTTTGGAATTGTATCAGCTTCACAAAACCTGCTTTGTCATGCTCCTCTTTCTATTCATTCCTATATATTTGCTATTACTGCATTTTTAAGTATACAGCTGTCATGGCTTTGTGGTTCAGTACCTTGACTATGGTGCATGGTATCCTCGGTTCGAACCTGGCCATTGCATTTTATATTTTATGACTGTCTACACAGGCTAGGAGGTGTGTCTGTGTAAAGGCAGTTTTGTTACAGCTTGCTCAACGTTGCCCGTTGGTTAGCTTGTTGGCTAGGTGCACAGCTCTGCGCAAATGGGTTACGCTGGTTTACGCTTCATTTGGCTGTCAGCGTGCATCTTACGCTCAGCTCAGCTAGGGGCACACAGTTTCAGCGTGTTAAACCACTACTCACCTACAGGCACTTATTTTGCACCTGTTGAACCACTGCTCACCTACGGGCATTCATTTTGCACCTGTTAAACCACTGCTCACCTTCGGGCACTCATTTTACACCTGTTAAACCACTGCTCACCTAAGGGCAGATGCACTCAACTTATTAAACTGTAGCTCAGCTATAGGCACATCTGGCATTTTTTATTATTTTGTTATCTCACATTTCTTCAAAATAAATGGCCCATTTCATTACATTTTACATAAAATTTAATTTTATATGTGTACATATATGTCAGGGATTTTTTTTGTGCTTATTTCACAATAAAAATTGATGCCGTGGGGGCTCGAACTATGACTGCCTGCTTTTCAGCCGACGTCTCTACCACTACGCTATTGCTTTTTGGCTTACTTTGCATATTTAGTTCTTATATGCTTTTCCACTGACTGCTAACTGTGGCTAAGCGGCACGTTAAGCAAACGCGCACTCACGGGCAAACATCTTTACAATTTAAAAAATATATAACATGTTCATTTATATATTTTATGTTCATAGTCTGTGGGAGCATGTGTTGTGTTGTGTTTATTCACATTTCCATGGACTCTGTCGTGGGGGTTTACTTTCGGGACTTTTACTCTTCTGGGGGCGTGTCCATTTGCAGGGCTCGGCCTACAGACACGCCCCCTACTGTCTTCCATGCACCGTGTAAGCCTTAGGTGTGATTCAGCATGCCCTCATGCATATGCATGACATGCTGACGTCACACCATTTAAATGCAGCCTCCGTGTAAGCCTTGTAACTCTTACACGGAGGCTTAGTGAATCCTGCCCTATATATATATATATATATATATATATATATATATATATATATATATATATATATATATATATATATATATATAGATATATATATACATATATATGTGAATATGTCCACCATTTGGTCATTTGCCAGGTCATGTATTACAGTCTGGTAGTAATTTGCAGCATGTATGAGGGCAGTCCTTATTACAAGCAGGGACTTCAAATGTGCATGTTCATTGTTCAGATGTGGCAATCTGCACTGTGACTCTGAAAGGATTGTGTGGTGCATTCTGATATTAGTGGCCCTCATTCGCAGTACTTGAGTTGACATTCTCTGAGAATGCATATTACTGCATGACGTGATCATTTATGCACATATACATTTGCTATAGGGATACGTGAAGTGTGTTCCTACTAGTAGGTCTGTGACTTCCATCAGTTAAAAACAGTCAATTCATTTGACATGCATTGTGTGGATAAAGAGTGCATGACTCTGTTATAAATTGCTGGCTTCACAATACTGAAAATTCAGTGCTACACTCCACTGGATTTAAACCCAGGACTGTGTGTGGTAAAAATGTACTGTTTATGAGGCCTTTAACATATGGAGCTACTGAGTCTTTGCTATAGCAGGTGTATTTACAAGACATATGCGCACACCTACAGGCTGTGACATGTTCTACATCTGTCAGTATGTGCAAGGCTTTACATGAATGTATTTCTGCACCAGGGTCCCAGTTACACATTTATTTTGCCACTAGTACCTTAGCAGGTGTCTTTCTACATATTGCTGATAAAAGGGTACATGTACCTGCTATCAGAGGCTTCACTTACATCTATTATTATGTCTTGGGCTTTGTAGTGGTGTACTATTGCACCACAATTCTAGAAACACTCCCATGTTTTCCATTAAGTTTTATTCACCTTTGCGTAGTGTGGTGTGCCATACAGCTATGCTGAAATGCACTTAATGACTGTAACTGGCAATTACTTTGTCTTTTTATAAAGCACCTTTTTTAAGTAAGAGTTGCATGGTGTAGTAGGTTAATGCATGGGTCTGCAGGTGTGATGGTTTAGGGTTCGAAACATAGGACAAGTGTATATATTGTAAATGTGTAATAAAATTTTAAGGACACATATAATTAATATAGCTCTGTTTAGCTGAGCTTAATGAAGATGCATGACATGGTGTGCCATGCAGCATCACTCTAAAAAATATAAAGAAAAGAAAAATGGGTAGATAGGAAAGTAGTGAAATGTGGTGCAAGCGGGGGGAAAACATAGTGGAAGGCAGGTAGGGGTGTGAAGGAAGGGTGTAGCAAAGAACCATCACTATCCATTTCTTGTACAGCAACAACTGTGCCCTTTGACAGAAGATGTGCATGGATTTGAACTCTCACCCACAGAAAGAGTGGTGAGGACAACATAACTGTGTTGCCAAGCCAATTGGACCAAATTACTTGTGAACAGTGGACACGTGGGCAAAATGGAGAGCTATGTATGGAGCAATATTTTGGGGGGGGGGCAGGTGACCATTTTTTTAAGTTGTGTGTGGAACGCTGGGGAAGGGAGATAGGTACATGTGGGATATGAAGTTGGGTAGGTGAGGATGCATTTGCAGACAAACAAGACAGGCAAGACAGCAGACAGGGGTGGTGTGTGACAGTGTGACACATGAGGGGGGGTGAGCACCTTGGAGAGGGAGGGTGTTGCTGAATACAAGTCCCATGTGCCTCTAGACAGCAACAGCGTGACTCACATCCTCACCCATGGGACTGTCGGCACTGATACTTCACTCCCTCAAGGGTGGCAGTACTGGAAGTTGAGCACCAGGGTGAGGGTGCCCCACCAGATTGGCCAGCATGCCCTTAATCCAGCACAGGTGCTGGTCAAACCCACGGTACACTATCCTGTACACTGGGTGACAACACCCCCTCCACCACTGTTCCCAGTGGGGGGCCGGGCCCTGTCCCATGGAGCGGTATTACCTGATGCTGGAGGTAGTGCAGAGGCAGCAGAGGGGACACCACAGGTCTGGGTCCCAGACGTGCTGGGACCCAGTGCCATGGCTAGTTGAGGTAAGGTAGCGGGATCAGCCAGAAACAGCCTACCTTGATGTGTTGTGGTGATAGAGGTATAGCAGAAGGTAAAGGTTAGTAATAACCAAACCATTGTTAGTATTAACAGAATGGAACATCATTTTAATTCATACAAATACATATTAATGTATAGTATGCATAGCACAACAGTAAATAACATAACAGTCAGTATGGTAACAGCATGCCAATAGGAAGTAAGCCATAAGACCAACAAAATAGTTAGTTTAACAAAATATGTTACTAGTGAATCATAATAACACATATCAGCATTATATCACATTTTGCAAAAATATAGTTAAACAGCATATGCTAATAATAATAAATAACAATAATAAATAAATGAAGATAAGGGGTGGGGAGAAAGACAGAAACATTCCATTAGTGGCAATGCAAATTATATCCCTGAAAACACTGATAATAAATATTCTACAAGCAGTCATATGACTGCAATTCTCCTATAGCTGATGTAGCATGTACATACCTCTCAAGCTGTTAGCATGGGTCAGTATGGGCCAAGAAATGATGGATGCAGGTACACATCTACAGCAAACAGTTTTACATAATGTGGACTTGTATAACTACCAACATGTTCTGTAAGCAGATTTGGTAAGACATTGCATTACAGGAAGTCTTTCTCTGGTAATCCTGTGACAGATGGATTAGGCAGTTTTAATTACATTACAATAAATTGTGGCACTTGAGAGGCATGTTTCTGTACAGTACACTATCTAGACAGCTGCCATGGCTTAATTGGGAAGCATGAGGATAGAACCCAATAGCTGTGACTGCAGGGGGGACATCTACAAATAATGTAATAATTGACTGCAGCAACTTAGTACAGACATGCAAAGAATGCAGCCATACTGCAAATAAACTGATTTATTTAGGAATCAACAATGCTGGTAAACACTTTCTTGCTACTAATTTTAAAATTCTATGAAATCTAAACACAATATCTGTTCATAATATGGGCTACCTCACCCATACACATTTTGTTCCTGGGGAGAGAGAAAATGTGAGCATTACGTGACTCAGACTGAGAACTTAGTACTATACACCACTGGATTTGAACCCAAGCCTATGTGTGGAAAAATGCACTGGGTATAACACATTTAACAGACTGAGCTACTGACTATCTGCTAGCACCTGTCTGACTGATACTGGCCTAGAGATAACCTGGAGCCATACTATGAGCTGAGCAATACAAGTTACCAGACATTCTTCTTGCATTCTAGAACTATTACAGTGTTATAATTGACTGCAGTGACTGTAGAACACGCATGCATGGAATACAACAGTCCTGCACATATTAATACAACTTTATTTTAGAATTAACAATGCTGGTGAACACTTTCTATTGGTATTGCTTTGAAATATCTGTGATGTCCACACATAATATCTGCCCATGGAGTAGGCTACCTCACCCCTATACATTTATTACCTGAAGTAGGAGGAACAGAGAGCATTATGTGACCGATAGTGGCCTGGAGATGGCCTTGGACAGTACTATGAGTTAAGCAATACAGTTTGCAGGCCATTAGTTTTGCATTCCACAGCTATTATGGTGTTATACTTGACTGCAGCAGCCTTACCATAGAAAATCAATGCATACATCTCTACTGTAATGGTTATGACAACACAATCCTGCTGTACACCATTTTGCTTACTGTTATTGGTGATGTTTATTGTTTATTGCACTACAGTTATTGTTCATTTGTTGCACTTTAGCCCTAAGTGCCCATTTATTGCATTACAGCTGTGCATCCCTATTTATTGCACTATAGTTTTTCTTGTGTATACTCTGTTGAAGTATTTTTTTTTACTCTTTCTTGCTTATTGCACTACAGTTAGCATAATACATCCATACTTACCACACTCACAGAGCAACCTGGCCAGGTGCCTGGCATGGGACTTGACATTGTGAGCCCTTTCAGCTGCAGCTTTTGGGAGAGAAGCACACCATTATGCATACCAGTTTTGCAGACATTCAGCTTGCATATTGGTAAAACAGAGGAAAAAATTACTTACATATTTGTGGGGCATTCTCTACTCTAGGTTCTTGGGCCCAGGTGTCCAAGGTTCCCCTCTTTCTCCTCTTCAGGTCATCATAATGGTGACGACACTGCTCACCTGTATGGGGGATACCAGTAATAGTGGTGAGTTCCCTGATCAAATGGTCCCAGGCCTCTGCCTTACACTCAAAGCTCTGGAAACCTGCCCTGCAGCAGCCTAGGTTTATTATTTTTTTTTTACCAGGAGCCCAACCAAGATCCTGGACTCCTGAATACACCACTTCTGTGCCCCAAAGCGTGCACTTTCACCAGTACTGTCTGCCATATCAGCAGTCAATTGAACTCCAATGAATGCTGTAGAATTCTGGCCTATTGCACTTAGTATAGGGTGTCTTCCCACCCTTACACATCAATGAGCAATATTCAAAAAAGCCCCACATTGCTAAGCAGCACACAAAACAGCTAAGCAGAGAGCACATCTGTGGTTTTAGTGAAGCTTAGCACCTCGCAAACATTGGTAGCTGTTAGCATGTTTATGCAGTGCTTAGCATCATTGAGCAAAGCTTAGCAGAGCTCAGCAGTGCCATATTTCACAATTGTGTTATTAAATTAAAAAAAATGTACATCAGCTCTGTGGCTCTCTGCTCTGTGCCGCACAAATGACAATTATAAAAAAAAAAATTACAATGAAAAACTAAAATATTGAATTATGATAACTGATTACATCCAGTTTCTATTTTTACATGTGCAGCAGGTGTCAGCTGCCTATATGTAAAAGCAGATTGGCATTGCTGTGCACCACGCCATGCAAGCATGCAGAAAAATAATAACAAAAAAAAAAATTAACATATATTACATATTTAAAACAATTCACAGCATTTCAACAGTGGTGGGAGCCACACCCTGTACATAACATCTGAAAAGGCATACACAACCATGGGTAGTTTCTACACATCTCCCTACACTGATTCAGTATCCCTGTTCCTATGCTCTCCCTTGGTAGCATGTCATCATTAATATGCATGGGGCACTGCTGAGGGGGAACCATGGCCATGTACATGGATACATTATGCGTAGGCTCTACACAGTGCCTGCATGGAGTTTATTAAATCCTGGGGTATTTGTTTATTTCTTGTAAAGTTTTAGATAAAGACAGTTAATATATATATATATATATATATATATATATATATATATATATATATATATACATATATAAACAAACAGAATGTATAGCTCTGTTTCTTTTGTCCTTATTGTCTGACTGTAGATATGCACCATTGAGTATGATTGAGTGTGGTTTCCACTGTGACATATTTCCATAAGTTGTTTTTCTAGCTAGTCTATCTCATTCCCAGAATTGTCCCTAGAAATGACAGGTGATATAATACCCCAGATTTCCACACATTTTATTTGGAATATCTCCTGGGGAACAGGTTCAATAGTCAGAGTAATAAAGATAAAAAGCAAACATATCCTGTTGCTGTCATTTTATAAAGTACATGGTTGTTGTAACTCTTGCAACGTGCAGCAAAATAAAATATAAATATGTACAGTTGAAACTGAAACTAATTTTTCCTCAGTGGTGTACACATTTGCATTGTCTACATGCTTTGTTGGCTTTTCACCTTGCTAAACTCACTGGCCCCACACCTCTGAACTGTCCAGATTTTTGTGGAATATACAGATTTTTGCCTCATATTTTTGGGCTGTTCCTTGTAAAATTTGTGGTTTTCTGGAAAATCAAGTCAAGACTGAAGTCAATAAATAATATCATACATTTGAGTTTTGTACATCATATCCTTCAGAAAATGCACACATCCTATTAGTCTAGCTACTTTCTAAATTTATAAGAAGAATATTTAATATATGTTCGTATTTTGGGGCCTTTGTTCCCTAATTATTTTAGTCTTTGTCCGGATTTCTTGCACTAAAAGGTTAAGAAGTATGTTGCCCCCCCCAGAGCTGAAAGCATCTGAAAACAGGAAAAGCATAACCCATTTTTAAATTCAAACAGGAGGGAATACCATGTAATGTTTTAATTAGAGAGGGAAGCAACTGTCAGTTGAGATATTATCTTAGTTATAGATTGTACACAGTGGACTGCATTCTTATATGTGAGATCAACAAGTTCTCATTTTGTCTGTAGAATGGCTCATGTACTGTTCAATATATATATATATATATATATATATATATATATATATATATATATATATATATATATATATATATTTATGGATTCACTTCATCATCTCAAAATACTGAAATATCGAATTTCAGTATTTTGTGACCATGAAACCAAATCCACAACACACCGAAACATCAAAACCCCGAGCCCAAAACCGCAAAATTCAAAAACACAAACAAAGCGCACACACCACACCACAATACACCAAAACACCCACATCACAATTTAAAACACAAAACTACACATGTACACAACTCATACACACATCAAACATGCACCCCCACACCCCCCCATTTATATATATTAACTCCGAAATCGCACATACAAGAAACAAAAGCAAACTCACACATGCACATTCTCCAGTCCCTCACACACACATCAAACATATCAGCACACTCACATACACTCTACCTCCCACTCAAAACCCTTACAAAACACTCACTTACCTGACATAACACCTAGATCCACACACGACACCACGCACCATCAGCACACAAACCCAAAAACAATGTAGCTTAAGTCCATAACCGCAAATGTGAGATATTCGAATTTGCGATTATGAACTTTTGCTATTTTCAACATTCAGCTTTATAATCTCAAGATACTGAAATTCGACATTTCAGTATTTCAAGATTATAAAGGGTTCTCATATATATATTTATTTATATATATATATATATATATATATATATATATATATATATATATATATATATATCTTTAGTTGCTGTTAGTCATAGGTCCATATAAGCTGTTAGGTTTCTTCTTTATGACATCTCTCTGTTTAAACATGTTTATTTGTATTTACTTTGGACAAGTTTAAGGCTGCATGCATAGCTGATTTTACCAAGTGCAACACTTAATTTTATAGGTTCATAGATTCATAGGATGGTACTAGGCTATTGGCCCTAGGGCCTATACACACCTAGCCATAACAATTCCCCAGATATTTCTTCTCACAGTATTTACTTCCCTGGACTCCTGTCTAGCAGGGTGACTGACATGATCCCCGGGGTGAATTTCATATCTCCCATCAAATCATCAAGGTTCCTTTCGAAGAGGGCCAAGGAGGTGCTCTGCTTGACATTTATGGGCAGTCTATTTCAGAGTCTGGGTAGTCTCTGGGTCAGGAACCTATCCCTCCAGCATGTTTTGTTCATTGTGATGACAAGGTTTAGATCCCTGGAGTGTGTGGCTCTGAGGGATTGGGATTTCTTTAAATGGAGCATGTCCAACAGCTCACAGTTTGATTATTTAATGCAATTTTAAATGTTTATGGTTAGTAGTGTATTTACTAGATTAATGGTATATGCAATGGTGCATTAATAGCTGTTGGCTTTTACCTTTTGAAAAGCTATTCATCAGGCTATTGCTACTATGCAAATATTTAGTTATTGGTTTATTTTAAGAGCAAACAGAAATAGCTGTATCTTAACAATAATCTAGCAACTTGTGTTATTGCATTTATAGTTATCAGGATTTGTCTTAACTCCTGTCTCGCTGCAGTTTACAGATTGTTTTCCTGGTACTTATTCCACTGTGAGCTGAATTACAAAATCATCTGTCCATAAGTTATAGAAAATGGCATGTATTATCCCCTTACACAAAAGAGGTAATCCATTGACATTGCAAATTTCTGTCCCACAGCTATCCTGTCTCCCCTCTCCAAAATCCTTGAAGGATGTATATATCAACAATTTCTCCACTACCACTTACAAACTAAGCTAATCACCTATATGCAACATGGATTTTGGCCAGACCACAGCACCTCCACTGCATTACTACCATTTACAGACACTGTCAATGAAGCTTGCAACTCTAACAAGCTTGCATTGCAGTATTTCTAGACCAATCATAAGCCTTCGACATGGTCTCTCCTCAATTAACTTTCCACCCTAGGCTTATCATCTCCATCTATTCAGTGGTTGTCTAGCTACCAACAGGTAACAAGCTGTAAAATGGGAAGGGTCCATCTCTGCATACCTTCCCTCTTCCATAGGAGTCCCACAAGGATCCATCCTTGGCCCTCTACTATTTAAAAATTTTATACTAGCCTACATTCACATTCTTGTGAAGGCACCTTAATTCAATATGCAGATGACTCTACCATCATCTGCTCTTTGAACACCTTAAGTCACCTCTAAGAAATCACTCAACAAAGTTGTCATCTCCACTAAAATCTGGCTTACAAAAGCCAAACTCTTACTCAACACCAAAAAAAAAAAAAACCTTCTCCTCTTTATCCCCAAAACTCATATCTCTAGCAAAGCATTTTTCAAAATATTTTAGGCAAATGGCAATTAAGTTTAATTAGGTCACCATGCCAAACTAGTAGGAGTCATAATAGGTTATAGAACTTGAAAGCTGCTGCAACAAAATGTTCAAGTCTACTACTAATTCTTCCTCTTTTGCCCATCAATTTAAAGCTCTGCATACCCTTAGCTGGCTGGAGATCCCCTCTGACTTTCCTGCATTCAACTTATAACAGTACATAAAATCATACGCAAACTATTAGCCTGCCCATCTATTGCCCCTTTAAAGGAAAACTCCACCCTCTCATACAGTTTAACTCAATTGTTAGTTTTCTTTTCTCCCTACAATATGGTTCCAACATTGTGTAGGTACCAGAAACCTGCTTGTACTTTTTAAAATGTTTATTTCCTTGCATTGGAATCAAAGGAAGGAAAAGCCCACCTACCATTTTTCTAAACTCAACATCTCGCATACTTTTCAGAGAAATTCATCTCCACCTGCATGACATATCATAGATACAGTTAAATCTGTAGTTTACCCTGTCAGGTACTGCAGTCAATCTTAGATGAGCAATTAATCCTGCTATTGTCAGGAATTCAGCAGGGTGTGATGGTGCAGTGGTTAGTGTTGTTGCTTCACAGCAAGCACTTCACTGGTTTGATTCTCAGCTGAAGTGCCTTCTGTGTGGAGTCTACTTGTCATTCTTACTGTTGAGTTATGTTTAAAGACATGAATGAGTGTGTCTTTTTTTGAAGGTTGGGTGTTGGGCTGGCACCTCAGCACTGTAAAAATCCTCTGCCAGTCATGAGCAGACTGGAGTTCTGCTGTGGCAACACCTAACTGGGAAAAGCTGAAAGACATTAGCATTGTCAGGAACACAGCAGCTGATATAAAAAAGATGGAAAGCTGTGGAACTGTTTTTATTGCAGAGGGGAGGAGAACTTAGCACTTCCCTTTTGTAGTAAAAAAAAAACAATTAGACCACTCAGGAGTTTAAAGGCAGTTGTCACCTCTTCTGACAAATTTACATAAGCAGCAACACAGTATTGAAATACTAAGCTTTAAATGTTATTTATAATAGTTTATATGTTAAGATAACTTAAATATAGTATCAAGGATGTCTGTGACATTTAAAGAAAAAAGTATAGATGCATTTACCATTTTCAAGCCCCCCCCACACACACACACACACACACACACACACACACACAAACCAGAACTGCAGAAAGAGAGTCAGGTGGCAGCCCAATCAACTAGGTGTACTGATACTGTTCATAAAAGGGCTTTTATGCTTTTCTGTGACATCCTGCCAGCATGGAGTGCATATCTGGTACATGCAGCTCCATTGTAAGAGATCACCACTGACTTTGAATCAGTCCTTACATTGTTAGTGTGCAACCATAATATACAGCTGTTTACTTTAACATACATTTACTATGTGCCCCTCCATTAAAACACTAAGAAAAGGAACTCAGAAGTACTTAACTGTTTAAATGCATGCACACACACACACGCCCGCACACACACGCGCACACACACACGCACACACACACACATATATACAGAAACACATAAACATACTATATATGTGTGTGTGTGTGTGTGTGTGTGTGTGTGTGTGTGTGTGTGTGTGTGTGTGTGTGTGTGTGTGTGTGTGTGTGTGTGTGTGCAATATGTGTGCATACAATTAATTATTTATAATAAACAACATAGTATAGTTAAGCATTATTAATGTATACATTCTAGTAAATGTTGCTCAATAATTTACTTGGCCACTGTAACACACTGGCTATGCAGTCTTGGTCAATGTCTTTATGTCAATATTTTTTTTTCTTTGTATTGCTAAGTGAATTTAATAATTGTTATTATATTTGCCAATGTAGCATAAGTTGTGGCTGAAAAGGGTCTTGGGACCAGTTCACTTTCCTGGTTACCAAGGTATAAAAATATGAAATAGAAAAAAGGAGGGTGATCATGACAGAAATAATTTTGGAACTAGTAAAGCACATTTTAAGTCTGCGTCATTCATGAGAGAGAAAACCTTTCCCATTGAAGGCATTGGGAAGTAGCAGACAGACTAAGTTTAGAGTCCTACTACTTGTCACTTGTAAATGTACAGCAAGGATTATTTACTGCAGTGAGTGTTTTCACACCTCAGCATGATAGTGGGGGGTGGGGGTTGTCAAGTTTTTTAAGACTACAAAAGACTCCTCTTACAAAAAACTTATCTACTCTCTTTTGCTGCAAGTAGCTAATGGCTATTTATAGCATAGAACATGCTCTGACAGACACATAAATGAGGATCAGTCAGGTAAACAGAAACAGCTCTAATTCAGAAGGTGTGTTTAGATGACCGTGCTTCACAGTCCTGACATTCAGTCTTAAGGGCATGAGAAAACAGCACCACTTCCTTATGTCTAGCATGAGTCATATAAAGAGGACTTGAAATTTATTCTGGTAAGAAGGAATGAAAGTAAGAAAACAAGATCACGATACCAAGGCAGGCCCCATCATCCGCCATTTTGAGAGAAACACATTAAAATTGTAAAAGAAGCACTTGGAGTGATTTTGAGGCATTAAAATAGCTCAAAAACAAAGATACAATGAAAAAATATGTTTTTTGAGTTCTAATGTGTTTCCCTTTAAGCAACATATATTTCCCTTAAAGAACTCTCAGATCAGAACACAACTTCTCACCATAAATAAATCAAATAAATCCCCTGAACAAAGCCTACTCAATAACAAAAGAAATGGAGTTTTCTAGCTCTAGCCACCAGAACTATTTCTAACGTACCCACCTTTAAATGATCCGTAAAGAAATACTTTACAAAATCATGGGACTGCTCCTGCACCAATTCTGGCTGAACTTACTGACTATACTTCACACTTTAAGTCACACCTCACAACCCTCTTCAATCTCCTAATCCATTCCTTTCTTTTGTTCTTCCTGCTATCGTACCACATCCACTTTCTCTCTGCAAACCTTTCCTCTGCCTTTTTCTCTTTTTATCCTCCTCACCCAAGCTACCCGAAGGCATCCTACCCTGCACTCTTTTTATAATCTCCTTTTCTATCCATATTTCTTCTTTCTGTAACCATAATATGAACATCCTCTCTCATACTAAGACATCACACAATTCCCCTCACTTTTTCTAATCATGTAATCCCTAATATCTCTTTTAAATATCTTATTAGAATTGCCTCAGGTCTCATTTATTGCATACTAATCTATGTACTAAGTAATATGACTAATTAGATTTTTCTCACATATTTTCACCAGCTCATATTATTGTTTTCCGTCGTATTTTATTATGAAACATATATTCAATGTTTTTATTATTATAACATTTGTTTTCACTCCTGTGTTTTGTAATGCTACATGACACTTTGTGATTTAAAATATGGGTAATTGATTTTTGAAATATTGTGATTGTGGAGCTTTTCTCACTGGGCTTCTGCTGAAAATGGGCACTTTTTGGCCCAGTTGCACTTTTCTAGGTAAACAAATGTCAAATAAATAATTAATAACATGAAATCAAAAAGAGGGGTGTTAATACCTGAGAGTTGTCATTAATGCTTCCTGGAAAATATGTGTATTTGTGAGCAAAATAATCTTGGTCTTTTTTCAATTGCCACTGCTCTGATTGTACGGGAAGCGACTGGGCTCAGTTTGAAGTTGATATACTTCTGGGGATCCAGTAATGTTAACCCTTGTAATGCATAGACCACCATGATTATGTTTCAATGTCAAGGAAAAGACTACCTAGTTGAGTGAGACCTGTTAGTAAGAGTTCTTTGAAAGGTGCTTAACACTTTCTACGTGGTGTTACTTTCGGGTCTCGTGCTAGAAACTTAGTCCTGTCAGTACTCACTAGGAGTTTACCAGCTTCCAAAGCTAATAAAACACTTTGTGCTTTTTTCCTGTAACCAGTAGCTGTCTGGGTTTCACAGTAAGGATGAGTTACATATTGCTAACTGCATGCCATGAGCTATGGTAGTTCTTTTGCATTTTAAAACACTAAAATCTGTACCATACACTGCAAAGAATTATGATCAGGTCTCCCAATTGTAACCCTCAATTATGTGTTCTCAGCATAGCCAAAAAATTCATTTCTTGAGCTTAGCTCTCAGGGTGAAACTCTTTGCATCCACATCTTGAAGGCATAATAATAATGTGGTTATGATCGGAGACCAGATCATAATTCTTTGTAGTGCATAGAGATCGGATCATACACCTCTATACCATGTCTTTATGTGACCATGGTTGCAGTGTGTTTACTATATACACTTAAGACAAATTTTCTCTCATATATTATTTAGTGGCAGCAGTGCAGATTTAAAGCCTGTGATATCACATACTAATTGGGAGTAGTGATGGGAATCACGAGAATATCACATTCCTCTATCATATTCACCTTAAAATGCATTCTTTCCTAGCTAGTTCTAAGAACTTCACTCTTTTCCACTGGCTCTGTACTTTGTAACATTACAGTGAGGCATCCTACAGCTTCAAGGTTAACGACTATGAAAAATTCCTCATCAGATGCAAACAAAAAAATAACAAACAATTGCTTTCATCCTAGAACGTTTCTTCAGGTTTCAAACCATCTGTCACTTTTCAGTAATATTTATATTTAATAGTCATGTGTATACAAATCAAATCAAAATCAAGCTTAACTCATAGGTTCATAGGAGGTTACTAGGTTAATGGCCCTAAGGCCATTACAAGCCTAGCTATGTTATACCCTTGCTTCTTAATTGACCTTGGTTAGATAGTCATTATTTGCACAGCCAGTCTATGATCAGCACTGAAAGCCAATGTCCATGAGGAACATAGGTGTCACCCCCAGAGTGAATTTATGGTCTCCCATCCAATTGTCTAGGTTGCACTTAAATATTGGCATTGATGAGCTCTTTTTCATGTGACTTGGGAGTTTATTCCAGAGGAGCAGCAATCTTCAGAAGATATATCTGGCTCTCAAGCATGTTCTGTTAATCACACAGGCTAGGTTGAGATCCCTGGAACAAGTGACTCTTGTCTCATTTGATTAGCAGATGTGTAGCATTTCCATTAGGACAGGTTGAGAGAATGCTCTGTAGACTAGGCATAAATCGACTCTCAGCAACTAGTAGGATACAGATTACAGTAATCATGCTTTAAGTCTTTCCATGTAAGTCATGTTTCTGAGGCCCTGAATTTTCTTGGTGAGAAACCTCTGTGGACTCTCCAGCTGCTGCAGGTGTCTGGTGAGGTACATGCAAAAGGGAGCATTGTACTCTACAAGTGGTCTGATGAGGGTCGAATACAGAGGAGTTATAACATCCTTAGTCTTAGATACAATGCCCTTAATTATGAGATGCACAATATAGAAGGATTTCCTTACCACTGTGCTCACATGGTGATCTAAGTTTAGATTACTTTTAATCTGTATTCCCAAATCTTGGACCACTGGGTTTGAATTTATGGGGGTGCTGTCAATACTGTAAATTGTAGGGACTTCATCTTTGCCAAACAGGATAATAATGCAACTTTTTTGCATTTAGTTTTAGTCCGTGGCATTGGCACCAATAATTTGTCTGTGTCAACCCCTTTTGTAATATGTTAACATCATTTGGAGACTCAATGGTTGCTCCCAGTTTGCAATTATCAGTGAAAGTGGTAAGCCGCAGGCCAGCTACTTGAACCTGGACTTCTGAGAAATAGATTTCAAACACTATAAGGCCCAGCACATATTCTTGTGACATGCTACTGGTAACTATTTACTGGTAGAGGTGGAATCCCCAACTTTGACAGTCTGTGTTCTGTCAGTGAGCCAGTGGGCTACCCATCTAGTGACATATGGGTTAATCCCAAGCTGGGGGAATTTCTCAATAATAGCTGAAAAGGGATTGGGTCAAAAGCCTATGTTAAGTCAAGAAAGGCAGTATGTACTGTTTTTGACTTCATCCAGGGCTTTGATGACATTCTCAAAGAAGTCCACCAGGTTCAGTAAGCATGATTTGCCATTATCAAACCCTGACCTGGTTGGGTCAAGAGTTTGAGGGTTGCCTATGTCCTTATTGATAAGGTCTTTGATGATTTTTTTCCATGGCCTTGCAGATAGGGTTATTTAGGCTTACTGGTCTAAAGTTCCTAGATTTGGTTGATGGACCCCCTTTGTGCAAGGGGATTAAAGTTGCTGTTGTCCACTTTGCTGGAACAAAGCCAGTTCACAGGCTGAGGTTAAAGACTATGCCAAGTGGTTCTGCTACATCTTGCTTTAGATTGTTTTGTAAGCAGCCTTGGATGTTATCTGGTCACAAAGAGGATATGTTTTTAGCCTTGGAGTGCAAGGATATGACCTGCTCTTTGGAGATTCTAGGTAGAGAAATGGTGTCAGGTTTGCTTTGGGGTATGGCTGATGGGGACAGGGGATGAAGTCTGCACCAAATCTGTCAGCTAGCAGGCTGGCCATTTTCTCAGGTTCAGTATAAGAGGGTACCATCCACTATAAGTTTGGCACATAGTTCAGTGTTCCCTTTTAGATTATGGATGTTGCTATAGAATGCCTTATAATTATCCTTAACTAGGGATGCTAATTCAGCTTTATAACCAGATTTAGAGGATTTCAAGAGTTCTGATTTGCTTTTTCAAGCTGTGCAGTGTATTCTGCTTCCGTTGAGAAAGTTTCCTCTTGTTCTTAGGCATCAGTTTCTTCCTTTTGTTATATAACCTATTTATACTTGAGGTCCACCAGGGTAGCCTATTTTTTCGGGAGGACCTGGTTTTGATCCAGTCAAGTAAAGCCAAGTCTATACAGTTGTTTAGGTGGTTATACAGGGCATTTCTGTACTCCTCTGCATAGGAGTCATTGATGGTTGTGGTAGCAGAGGGTTTGAAACTTTTTATATTATCGCCTAATAGGCTGTATTTTGCTTTGGAGAAATGTTTCAGGTTTTTTGCTCCTGTGGGGGTTTCAGGTCTGATCATTACTTCAAACAAGACAAATTTATGGTACAACCTTACCAAGGATGGCAACAAACAGGGAGTAGTGCAGTGACCCCCCCCCACCCATGATGGTGAGTACTAAGTATAGGACATTTCAGCTCTTTGTGGGTGGTACAGACTAGCTGCTCCAGGGCATTTGTATTGACAAAGTCCAGGAACATCAGCGCAAACATGTTTGTGCTCGTGTATGTCACCCAGTCAATGGAAGGATAGTTGAAATCTCCCATGACCAACATGTTTGGCTGTATAGGGAGTATTCTAGTAAGTCCAGGTAGGCTGTGTGCTTTTTTTGGTTCATGGTGGGGACCTGTAGCTAGCAATAATGTGGTAGGGTGCTTTACCTGTAGTTAGTTGTATCTGGAGTAGCTCAAGAGAGTCATAAGATTTAACCAGTCTTGAGGTGTAGTTGTCTTTAATGAAGATGGATACACCTCCATCTTAGGTTCTTTCACACTCATTTTGTGGTCTGAACATGTGGAAGGCATTGTAGTCCTACACAGCTGGAGTGCTCTTTATAGCCCTGAACCATGTCTTAGTGACTGCCCAGGCATCAGCATCTTCCAAGGTGAGGAGTGCTTTCAAGGAGGGAAGTTTCCTGTTTAGTCTCCTAGCATTAAGCAGCATGACTTTGAGTTTGACTTGAGTGAATTTTTTCTGTCAGAAATGTTGTTGTTTTGACATTACCTAAATAGGCACTATGGGGGAGGGAAGTGCTTGTCAGTATCTGAAAGCCTAGAGGAGACAGGTAATGACCATCTCTGGCAAAACAGCATGGTATGTCAACCATGTTTTCCCTGGATAACAGATACTGGATCTCCCTGGACTGACACCAAAATTCAATTATTGAAGTAAATTTTTTATCTATGTTGTGGCATCATCCTGGATGAAGGCAGAATGCTGCTTATGGCTCGAAACATTCCTGCCTGCCTGGGACACATAATCAGAGAGTTCAGTCATGTCTCCCTTCATATAGTCCAGAGAGGTAGATCTCAAATCATTCACCCCAACATGTACTGTGACAGAGGCATAACAGTAATTGTTGTTGAGTGTCTTGAGTAAACTCAATATTAAATAAATTCATATCAACAAAAGACTTACAATACAAAACGCAATATATAAAAAAATTTGTGGATCAAGCCACAAATTTTAAGAACAGGTTCAGAAAGATAAAATATCATTCATGCCTGGTGCTCAGGTTGCATATAGTTCAACCATCCAATGCTATTCAGCAGTCTGTTTTGTATTAATTATATCTACTTCTATGAGATGTTTTTTTCAATTTCTTGCAAAACTAAAGACTTAAAACTAGGTTCTATCCAATATAAGTAAACATAATTTGCTGAAGTGCCAAGGGATACAGAGACCACCAGCCAAATGACAGTAAAGGATGTTTATTCAACCAAAACAGACGTTCCACAAGCACATTGATGCTTCATGAATACAATACATTTTCGTTCATCACAAACTTCATCAGATGCGGACAAATGTACAAGTTTCATGTGTTCACACTTGAAGAATTAAGACTGGTAATTTGGAGGCTAGTCATAGCTCTCTTTATTCTTGCACTCACTGTCACTCACTTAAAAACAGATCAATATTGCCATATCGATAACATGGGAAAAACAAGAGCAAAGGGGTGAGCAGTGAGCTAGACCTTCTCTCGTTTTGACCATGTAGGACATTAGAGTATTAGCTGTGCCAATAACAGCAGCTCTTTGTGTATCTACATGTCTGTCATCTGGATTCTGAATTGATACTATGACTCTGAATCTTTGCTTACCTAAAATAATTCATGTTTCTGCTGAGCAGCTTAATAACCAGATTATGCATGAGTAAGCCGTGGTGGCTTGCCGAAGATTTTGTCTTGTCTACCTGTTGTTTGTTCCTCTGCAACTTCAGCAGTGCCTACAGAGTTTTTCCTTTTCATTTGTCTTCTCAGATCTTGTATCTGGTATTTTTTTCTGACTGAAGAGAAATACAAGATGCTGACAACTTTATTGACATTCTCCTCCACATTAACAATTGTGAAAATAAATACCCAACTAGCTGAAGGGAAGAGTTTCTGCATTTCTAAAGACTATGATAACTGTCCAACTTCTAGCTGAAAATATATTTTCTCATGTTTTTTGTACCATTCATATTAACTATTTCAATTTGATCATTTGATTAACAGTATATTGGTGAAGATGTGATGCCTTAGAACTCCTGTTGTTGAGGGAAATAAAGTACACTGCAGTGGCCTTACTTATAAGGGTTATATCCTGCTAAGGGTACAACAGACAGCTTATAAAGCTTCAAGTGCATTTTCCAAATGTTCAGACCATTAATATTTACACATCTGTACTATGTCCATCATTTGATCACTGCTGCAGTATCCTTAGCTATATTGGTAGCCTTTTATAGCTTTCACTGACTGGGAGGATGAAGACTGAGGGTTCAGGAGCCCTTGGAGAATGGTCACAACAAAGCCTGTCCTAGACCTGAAGAAAGAGTCTAACTTGTAGTGCTTTGTAAATGGATGTAACAAGGATTAAGTTGCTGGTTTTACATATATAAAGTTGAGGCCTAGGCAAAAAAGCATTGACTCTGCCTGGAGTTGCCTTGCTCTACTGGGTGTAACAAAATATAATAGCATGAGATAACCATTTGGAAGTAATCTGCTTTGACTCATATTGCCCTTTCTTTTTACCTTCCCAAAAGATAAACAACTGACCAGAGCTCCTAAATAATTTAGTTCTGCCAAGATAATATCTGAGTTGTGTGTAGACATGCAATGTATGGAGTACCATTTCTCCCTTAATTTTAGATTCTGGAAAGAAGACCAGGAGATGGGTGTCTTGGCTCAAAGTAAATGTGGGTGCCATTTTAGGTATAAATGAAGAATTAGTTGTTAAGGATATAATATAGCTTTGGTTACTGTAATCAGATGTTGACCATCTCTGAATTCTTGACATAAACCTGCAAAACATTACCTGTGATAACTTTATCAGGAACTGAAAAAGTGAGTCTGTGTTCTGTCATATTATAAAAAGCTATTTTTTACTTTGCTGATGGCAGGCTAGTTAAAGTAACAGTCATTACAGATAATATTGACCATCCTTGAACTGGAAAAAATGGGAAACTAATTTGCTCAACAGCCTAGCAGGAATCTTGTTAAGTATCGTTGCATCTTAGAAGTTACTTTTATGATAGTGCTGCACATTAGACAGCTTTGTTTCACCATCAGTTTAATTTCTGAATGTTCTAGACCAAAACAAAACATGATGTGCACTTTTGTTCACCTACAGCTAACAATTCCTCACTTGCTTTTATGGATTCTCTTTTACATAACACTACAAAGCTAGGTTAGCATAATTATAGTCAAATTCTAGGCTATTAATCTGCAGACTTTTGCAAGCTTAGCCAATAAGTAGAGGTCAGAATAAAATGCTGTACCTTGTATCTGTGAAGTTAATACATTAACCATTATGACAACCTTCCCTAGTTAAATACATTTTTCTCAGGAGAAGCAGATAAACCACCAAGTAATGCACACACACACATGCATGCACATGCACGCACACACACACACACAAACATACACACATCTTCCATGCTGGGTATCAAACCTCCTACTTTTCTAAGTTACAGAATCTAGAGAGAACTGCATTAGTCGCAGGTGCCACAGAAGAAGCTGGGCTAGAACATAAGTCCTGTAATTCATTCATTTCATTATGATAGGTATAATGGACTTAAAATAATGATGGCACCTTTTGCTTGACATCTGGCCATCCTGTCTGTATCAAATTTTAAACAATTGTAACTCCAAGTTAATTTCATGATGATGATGAAACTCTGATGTATTTTTGGATGTGAGAAATACAAATTTATATGCACCTATTTTTGTCAGATAGCTTCATATTTGCGATTTTGGGATCCAGCAACACTATACACTATACTTCTTTTCCAAAGTCAATATGAAAATAATTACTCACTTACAGCCAAAATCAGAGCTAACTATTCTTGTTTGTAAAATCTTTCTGCATATTTAAAATCACATTTTACATACAAATAAGTAATCTGACCAGCTACTTTCATTTCTTTAATATTTATGTAGACATAGTTGAAAACTAACCACGTTGCTACATAAACATTGTTGTTCAGTAACTTCAAATCTTCATCCTTATGTTTACAATGTCTTCTGTAACTATGTATTTTAAGTATGGCATTCAAACATGAATAAATTCAAATTTTATATTCATGTTCAAATTTATATAACTGCTTTCAGTGTAAGCACTAACACAATATAAGCACAGAAGGTAAGCATAGCAATAAACAAAATAATATACATTAAAAGGATAAAGCAATTAAAAACCATGATAAGATACTGTAGGTTGATGAAATTGTGTTATTTTTAGTTGATGTGTAATTGATATATGTGTGTGTGTGTGTGTGTGTGTGTGTGTGTGTGTGTGTGTGTGCATATATATATATATATATATATATATATATATATATATATATATATATATATATATATATATATATTATATATGAAAGATGTTTTGCTCAGTGTTTGCTTAAGTATGCATTACTGTCTGCCTTTGATATACCCATTACAACATGCACAACTGCATGCTTTATATCATGTGCCAGTTTTGTATAGGTATAGGCCTTGAAAACTGATTTGTTTTTGAAGTTTCAGTCAGTAGTTTCACCCGTAAGTAGTTAATCCTGCTCCAGAACAGTTTTGGGTTAGACAAGGAGGAATCTTGTTTAAAGTAGATAGAAAGTCCTTTCTGTCTACCTTACTGCAAAATAAGGCAATTTTCAAGGCTTATAAACTAGTGTTAAAATAAAGGTTTAATCATACCTATTTTTATTTACCAGTCTGGTATGCACATATGATTATTACTTTACCCAGAAAGAATCAAGGAAGTGATAATTACTTTTAAACATTAAATGTATATATTTTTTTAAAAGTTATACTGTGTGCATTTTATTAATAAGATATAATTCATACATCATAACATCCAGAAAGGATTCGTACTTTCCCTCCTGCTCTGCCAGACACAAAGACCATCACTTACACAAGGCAGATACACTTAATATCTTCTAGAATGTAGATACACAAAACAAATATGGAACATTCTTAAGGCTAAAATCAATAATATCTTTCCCAAGGTGAATGATATTTCTTGGAAATTGGCTATATCACACATACCACCACCAAGCATACAAAAAAGAGGATTTATACACATTCATTATAATTAAGTTGTCAATATTTATATGGTATAAAATCAATTAAAATAATTGCTTGACCTAACATTAATTATACTAACATTAAAGAAAACTAGATGAAATTATTAAAATGCTTTCTTAATAAAGCTTAGCACACAATTTGTAGTTTATATTGATCTTCAGAGTTGAATATGTTAAATGCTACTGCAATGTAGAATTTATTTACAGTCAGTAATCAACTTCAAAGTTAAGTTAAGCTTTTGATCAGAAACTGTTTTTATCTTCTAAACTTCTGCAACAATTTTTGTTGTGCATTGGAGAACTTTCTAATATGTTTTTGTCTTCACAATGCAGTTGTCATTTATATACCTGTACATAGCCTGTATAGGTTTTTCATAGTAAGTTTAGGATTGTGTTATTATATTTCAAATTAATTTCATGTACATGCCTATTCATGTTTGTTGTTGTTGTTATAATGTATTTTGTACTATTTCATTTGCATATCTTTCAGTTTTCAATATAATGTAGATTGGAAAAAAGAAGAAGCTTGTAATTTTGATAGATGTTCTGCTAGGTCTCTTCCAATGGCAGTTATACACTAGTTTCAATTTCAGCTGGCAAATTGCCATTCCTAGAAATTCTGGATATCATTTAGACTGTGGTGACATAGTGTGTCATCTAATGGATGCAAAGAAGTAGTTGTTAATGAAGTTCAAATTGTTTCATTACTGAGTAAAATGAACTTTTTAATTTTCTTAGTTTATTAGTTTGAGACCGGCTTATGGTTTGAAGCACCTCACATTAAACATTGGGCAGGATTCACGAAGCCTCCGTGTAAGAGTTATAACTCTTACACGGAGGCTGCAGTTAAACGGAGTGATGTCAGCATGCTCTGCATATTCATGAGAGCATGCTGAATCACACCTAAGTCTAACACGGTCCATGTAAGACATGTGGGGGCGTGTCCGTAGGCTGAGCCCTGCAAGCGGAAACGCCCCCAGAAGTGTAAAAGTGCCCAAAGTAGACACCCACAACAGAGTCCACGGAAATGTGAATAAACACAACACAACACATGCCCCTACAGACTATGAAACATAAAAGAAATATAAATGAACATGTCATATTTTTTTTAAATTGTAAAAATGTTTAACTGTGAGTGCGCTCGTTTGCGCGGGCATGCCCATAGCGCAGCTACAGTTAGCAGTCAATGGGAAAGCATATAAGAACTAAATATGCAAAATAAGCCAGGAAGCAATAGCATAGCGGTAGAGATGTTGGCTGCAGAGCAGGCATTCATGGTTCGAGCCCCCACAACACCATTTTTTTTTTTGCAAAATAAGCAGGAAACAAGTCCCTGACAAATATGTACACATAAAACCGCAATATATGTAAATTGTAATGAAATAGCCCATTTATATTGAAGAAATGTGAGGTAACAAAAGACTAAAAATGTCTGATGTGCCCATAGCTGAGCTACAGTTTAACAGGGTGAGTGCATGTGCCCGTAGATGAGCAGTGGTTTAACTGGTGCAAAATGAGTGCCCGTAGCTGAGCATAGGTTTAACACGCTAAATATATGTGCCCCTAACTGAGCTGAGCAGAATATGCGTGCCGATAGCCAAATGAGGCTTAAAGCAGCGTACCCCGTTTGCGCGGAGCTGCGCACCGCGCAAACAAGCTAACCGACGGGCAACGTTGAGCAAGCCGTATCAAAACTGCCTTTACACAGACACACCCCTCAGCATGTCTAGACAGTCATGAAAAATAAAAAGCAGTGGCCAGGTTTGAACCTAGGATACTATACACCATAGTCAAGGCACAGAACCACTAAGCCATGACAGCAGTACATAGAAATGCAATAATAGTGAATATATAGGAATGAATACAAACTAGAGCATGACAATGCAGGTTTACTGAAGTTGATAAATTCCAAAATGGCCAATCACAGATATGTGCGGGAAAAACAGACTATATAAGCCCCATAGGCGGGAATACACAGCATAAACGATTGTAGAACAGACCTGCAGGCAGAATGTCAGGTGTAGGAGAGGGTAGTCGCTTTCGAGCGCAGAGGTGGGGTGTTGAGTCCAGGTACATGGCCTGGCTCCTAGTCCACAATCATGAGGCCCAACTCATGCAGGGCCAGGTCCTCTGGGGAGCGTACAGGGCTGAGGCGTGGGACCAGTTGGCTCATGAACTCACCAGTGCCACAGGGATTCCAAGGACAGGTGAGCAGGTCCGTCATGACCATGCGGACCTGAAGAGACGCAAGCAGGACCAACTGAACCTTTGGATCCAGGAGGCCCGGCAATCACCCAATGCCCCACCACTGAGTAAGTAACAATTAATTATGTATGTAAAAAGTTAAACTAGCTGAAATTATGGAGATGTGTATTCCAATATTACTTCATTTATATTACAGCTGCAGGTGTCCGTTCTGCGAACCTCAGAGCCTATGGCGATAGGCTGGTGCGGTTGCGCCACCAGGCAGGTCAGTAATCCACTACCACTAACTGTAAAGAAATATAAAAGTATGACAGTCAGCAAAAGAGTGCAGTGTAGCCAGTAAGGAATAGAATCTGCAAGTAACAGTGTGAAAGTGTATGCAAGTATTGCTTGATTACAAGAGTTCCCAGCCTGTAAGTGTAAACTAAACATGAAACTGTCCAACATATATTCAGAAATAAAAATGCCCTGCCTGTAAGAAAATAGTACACAACCTGCAGCAGGATGTAAAGTATAGCCGCAGAAGATGATGAAATCACATGTGTGAAATATATCCCTGTGGAAATACTGAAACATGACAGAAGTGAGACTGCTGGAAAGTATTGTAATAACTACTGTTAAAACATGTCAATAAAGCCTAGAAGTACCATCCTGAATAGTAACATGAAAGCAAGTGAGAGAGTGTGAGAGAGTGTCATGAATCCAGCAATACAGTAGTAATAACCCCTGAATAAAGTATGCTGCAGTCAAGACAGAATTAAACGCATGTGAGACTCAGAACCAAACAGAAAAATCTGTTCAAAGTGTTGCTGCATGTGGAATGTGTATCCCAAAATCTGGATATGTTGTTCCCAGTCTGAAATACGCAGATAGGATGATTGTCTGATATACCAAACATCCACACTTGTCTACAGGTATATAAAGCAAAAGGAGCAGGATGATGTATCTGAACAAAGCTTGATATGAATGTGTATGAAGAACACTAAAATGTATATTGATGTTGCAGTAACAGTCCTATCAGCAAGGTGAAGTAGTTAACATATAGGACACTGTAGTTAGAACAGTAGTGTGTATATAACTGTAGCTATTAGAAATGTACAGCATATGTATTGGTATTCGAAGGTGTTAATATTACCTTATTTACCCCACCCTATAACCACCTATAACCAATTCCACGTGAAAATGGTATGTGCAATCACAATTAACACCCCTGGACGTTTGTCCTGTTGGGTTATATATATTTGCATGTCTGTTGATGCATCTGCCCTGTTCATACACCCACACCTGATGGCCTGTTGCCATCAATTAACCCTGCATGTTGTTGGACTGTGTATTTCTGTTCAAATTATGCATGTGTTATGCACTCTGTTCAATGGTGTGAATATCTGGGTGTTTGGTTAATGGGAATACTAATGCATGCTGTTACAACTAACTGTGAATGGTATTATATGTCACTAACCCAAACTGTCATGACATAATGCAAAACATAGAACGACAGGGAAGGCGGGTTCCAGCGGACCCACCTCTCCCACCTCAGCTGGCGAGTGCACCTGGCACTAGTGCCGAGTCCGGACCCTCCTCCGGTGGCCCTGTGCCACTTGCGGGTGGAAGCGCTGCAGGGGATGGGGCTCGCCCCCCCTCTGCAAGTGTGGCCAGAGGAGATCCACCTCTCACTCTCCGTAGCATCCGGACTGTGGTGCGTAGGGAGATTCGGGACTCTGTCCTTGAGCCCCTACGCCAGCTCGAGGCACGGGTGGCGCAACTAACGGGCATGCCCGTTGCCCCGCCTACACAGCCCCCAGCACAGCCCCGTCCTGGGCAGTGAAGGAACAGTGGCAACTGCCTATGGGTGGGGATATCAGTTCCACTGTAGCCATCTGTGGGCTCATGGGCTCTGGACATCCCAACCTCCGTCCCCGTCAATTGTGTAACCCCCCACACGTGTCATACACCGCCTCTGTATGCGTCTTGTTTGTCTTGTCTGTTTACCTACCTAGCCTACCTCCCCAGCTGAACCGACTTCCTTCAACTGACATACCACTCTTACCTGAAAAAAAAAAAAAAAAAAAGGGCACTCTGTACCCACAAAAAAATTACGCCCCATACATAGCTGCCCATTCCGCACACATGTCCACTGGACATGGAACCTATCAATTACAATTGGCTGTACAACAAGTATTATTGTTGTCCTGACACCTCTCCCAGGGGTGGAAGGTTTCAAATGTCACACCAAATTACATACATATGCACAGCTGTTGCTGCAGAAGAAATGGGCAGCTATGGGCCTTACCTACATCCCTCCTGCACATCCCAAGCTTGTTTCCCTACTGTCTTACCCTCTTTGTGACCCCTTTTTCACCACTTTCCTGTCTCCCCATTTTCTTTTCTTTCAAAGAAAATAGCGTGGGTGTGCGCCAGAGTAAGCACTGTTAAGCGGTTGTAACCGGGTGTCTTGTGAGCTAACCGCCAGTGCATGCGTGAGCTCAAGCAAACCAGTGCTAGCCCGGTTACAACTGCTTAAAAGTGCCTTAGTCACTGTGATTGACAGGTCCTGTACTCAGTTCAAAAGAAAAATAAACTCCCACTGTCAGTCCCGAACCCAGGACACACTAGTCTGTACAACCTACCACTAAGCCATGACACTTATACAAACACATTGTGCTAAAATAAATATAACATGTAAAAGTAGGGATGAATGTAAAGGGAATATAGGATGTGTAGTACACAAAGCATGCCATTTAAAATAAATGTCACAAACAATGGATATCCATAATAGTAGTGTGTGAAAAGAAACAGCCATGCTAGTTGGCAGCCTGTAGATAATAAGGTCAGTTAAAGTACATAGATATATGTATGCATATGTACATATATATATATATATATATATATATATATATATATATATATATATATATATATATATATATATATATATATATATATATATATATATATATATATATATATATATATATATCTAGATATACTTGTAGGAGTCAATGTGCATACACACTTGCTACAGGGAACATGAAAGAGGAATGGAGAACTGTGAATATACAACACAGCCTGAAGCATGAGAGAGATACTAACCTTTACAGTCACAGAACACTGTCCACAGCATACCAGCATGGTCCCCGCCCACACAATCTGAAAGGGCAACGCCTATCACACATACCCTTTTATAGCACTGACCTGAAATCGCAGTGAGAACTGCAATCAGTACACAACCGGCTGTATGCAATTAGCAAATGCTGGCCTTCAATTGGTGCAGAGGCCATCACATGGACCTATGCAAATACCTACAAAAGCATCCAGTGCTAACACTCCCCACATGCAAGAAAGTAATTGCATTGTCTGTAAGCAGACAGAGAGAGGCCAAGAAGTGGAAGAGAGAGAGAGAGAGAGAGAGAGAGAGAGCACCAAAATAAAAAAAAAAACACACTGTGACTCTCCCTACCTTGAAGCTGTCAGCAGTGACAGTAATAGCAGCAGCAAGCAGAAGCTGTGGAACGCAACCAGCTGCAACATACAGAGGTAATGCAAAGTAACAGGTTAACAGTGTGCATACTGTGAACCCTCCAAATGTGTCATAGGTCTGTATCCATAGGTATGTCCATGTGATATGTTGTGTGTACGTAGTTCCAACAAAAGGGGATGACCACACATCACATGTCAAGCGGTCATAGGCCAGGATCCTGGTAGCATGTGTCTGTGCGTTGGCCTAGCAATGGCTGTAGTGACTGCTTTGAAATGTCAGCCAGGCCCCAAGCCAGGATCAGCCCATCCCAAAGGCACACTGCCTGGGAACAAGTGTCTGCAGGTACCTGATGTCACTGCACATGCATTCCATACTGCAGTACCCCATAGCGTAGCAGACCAGGCCCATTATGCATATGATGTGGTAATTCCCAGGGTCAGTTGAGGTGTCCCCTTAGTGTTGTGGGACCACTGCTGCTGTATGCCACCGTCCAGGTACATATCCTGTACCACGGCCAAGATAAACCATCAGTGTTACATGCGGTGGTATGTCCCCTCAGAGTGCTGGTAGCACACATCCAGGGGGACCACGAGGTCACAGTGATGCTGTGTGTTCTCCTCCAGTGAGGGCGGCCCTCACCTGGACATGTGCGATGATAGGGGGGTTACACCCAGCTGTGATAAATATCTGAAAGGTGAGGGAGAGGGAGGGGGGATATGTGCACCGAACATGTCTGTAGGAATGTTGCCAATATGCGTGTGTTTGGTGAATGTTAAGTAGGTGTGGACTAACACAGAGCATATCCGAGGCATGTGGTCCGTATGTGTAACATAACTGAAGAAGGCCTTGTGGTCATCCACAGTGTTTGTGTCTATTACCCTCCCAGAGTAGGCTGTGGCTGTTGTTATGACGGATTGTAGCGTAGTACCAGTGTTGACCACAGATGCCTACCCTTAATGTGAATGTGCTCTGTCCTGCAGTAGCCCCCTGCTATTGTTATACAATCTGCCTCTGTCTGGGGTCCACTGGACAGGATGCCTAACCGTTGTGCATAGGGTCTGGGTTAGACATGTGTGTGCAAGTGTCATGCAATCTGCAGCATGTCTGTGGTAAGCATTTGCAAAGGGGTCAGCAGTGTGGCCTGTGGCTTCCACTGGCCCAGTGTGCTGCATGGATATCATCCCAGTCCCAGCAAGGGAATAACTGTCTAACCACATACATATCAATGTAGTCTACTGTACTGGTGGTGGTGGTGGGATATGTATATCCAGGCCGTGTAACGTCTGTCCACAGCAGAGTAGGGGATGGTGTCCCACATACAGTACCTTGGCATGGACCCCCAGAGTGAGGTTGTGCATAGCACCTGTCAGTGTGTGCTGACCGATGGGGCATGCTACTACGTAGTGTGGAATGTGGCAGGTATTGTTGCACAGGTATTGGCTGAGCACTGATATCTGGCCATGTACCTGTGTATCCACCACGGCACACACACATGCAACATATGCGAGTAGTAGTATATCACTACACATGCATAACATGTATAGTATGTGTGCCATACATTGCTGACATGGTCTGCTGATATCCTGTCTGTGTTCTCTTCCAGGGTGATGGCGCGACAGCGTAACCCCGCCTACTCCGTTGCAGAGGATGAGGAGATCTACCAGAGCCTGGTGCGGGAGTATGACATCCTGTTTTCCCGCACCAGTCAGAACCAGCAGGAGAGGGCCGCACTGTGGCAAGACCTGGTCCGTAGGGTAAATGAAATTGGCACGCATAACAGGACATATGAGCAGGTACGACATCACTGCAGTGATTTAATCCGAAGTGTCCGGCAGCGTGCAGCAGATATCCACAGGCAACAGGTCGCCACAGGAGGTGGGGTGGCCACACATCCCCCCCTCACCAGACTGGAGGGGCTACTCCTAAGTGTTGTGGCTCCAGCCCCGGAACACCAACAGCAGTACACCTGTATTATGATGGAGGCTGGTTCCACACAGCAGCACGACATGGAGCGTGCAGGTAATATGCCATATGTACACCTGACTGTTCTGTACACTGTATCATATGCAATATGAATGGGACAGATGTGCCCACTAACATTAACCTCATCATTTCTGCAGGTCCCTCCAGGGTTACAGAGAGACAGGCCATCCATGCTGGTGAGTGTGTTTAACATAACCTGTAATAGTCCTGAAAATGCTAGTAACAGTAGTGTAACTCAGTAGTGCTCTGTGTGTATACTGCAGGGTGTGCATGTGTGCAGGTGTGTCAGTACCCATGTGTGCATGTGTGCAGGTGTGCCTGTGTCCAAGTGTGCATGTGTGCCTGTGTCCACGTGTGCATGTGTGCATGTGTGCCTGTGTCCACGTGTGCATGTGTGCCTGTGTCCACGTGTGCATGTGTGCATGTGTGCCTGTGTCCATGTGTGCATGTGTGCATGTGTGCATGTGCGCATGTGTGCATGTGTGCATGTGTCCATGTGTGCATGTGTGCATGTGTCCATGTGTGCATGTGTCCACGTGTGCATGTGTGCATGTGTCCATGTGTGCATGTGTGCATGTGTCCACATGTGCATGTGTCCACGTGTGCATGTGTGGATGTGTGCATGTGTGTATAAGTGCATCACTGGTAACAATGTCTGGAGAATGTAAACTGTGTTTCCTGTCTTCATCCCACAGGTTCTGGGGCTACTCTGGTGACCTGCAGCAGGGAACCTGAATCCTGTGCCACGGCTACTGGTAATGATGATATATGTGTAATGGTACAGGACGGTGTGTCAGGGTCTGACATTGGTCAGCCAATTGACAGTACACAGCTGTCAACCCCATCATTGCGCACAGTCATCCTGCCTATACATCCTATGTCACCATTGTCCCTAGGTAATGGACAGGATACAGCGGGCATAGACCAGGGTAATGTGGTACCTGTGGCACATGCATCCCCACACAGCAGCCATGGGCAGGGTCCTCCCATGGTACCACACAGACAGTTGCCCATGGGTTCTCGTGGGAGCATCCGTGGGCGTACTGCCTCTGGCCGACGTGCCCAACGAGGTCTGTCAACCTCAGCGATGTTTCGGACTGTCATGCAGGCTCAGTCACGTATGGAAAGGTACACCAGACAGGGTCTGAGGGAGCTCAGAGCATGCCGCACAGCCATGACAGACAGTATGCATGACATTGCGGATGCTATCCGTAACTTCACCGATGTCATAGACAGACGTTGTGGGGACATCTTACAGCAGTTCCACAACCAGATGTCCATGAGCCAGGGCAGTGGTGGGCGTCTGCGGCGTCGACGTGGCCGTATGCCAGCGGCGGCAGCAGCTGGCAGTCGGTGCAGATGGCAACAGGCTTGCGCACACCCCCATAGTGCCAGCAGCAGCCCCAGCAATGCTGGGTCTGTGCTGTCATCGGAACGCCCCAGGAGACCACGTGCGCATGGCTCTGGACAGTCCCAACAGGGACATGTGTCCAGTCAACACACTCCCACTTCTGATGACAGTACCCAGTCAGGCGTTGTACTGGATACGGTCCGTAGCACCCCTGCCAGGCACAGGTACCATGTCCGTGCACACAGACACTGATCTGTACGGCCTGCCAGGTGCAGTCTGTGGCTGTCCACAAACCCCTGTATATGGCAGCCATGAGGTGGAACTGTGTGCGTGCATACACACATGCAGAATGTCAACACATAGGGCAACCACATACATGCACACACTGCAGCAACATTGGCCCACCCTGTACTGCTGCCCCTCACCAACACACATACACACACATGTCAATTGGTGGTATCAGTGGCTGACTCAGGCATACCTAATCCACACCCTGTGCATATGATGACACTGTGCCACCTCCTGCAGTCTCCAACATCATTGCGGGAACAGGTAAACACGTTGCTGATGCACAGGGTGACTACATAGACGTGTATTAGTAGTATCATGTTGGTAACAGTACAGTGTGCTGCTATGACTGTGTGTGTACCCCAGCATGCCTGCTGTAGTAACTGTATGAACGTCATGAATTGTTATCTGCACCCATAGTACATACCAAAGCATAACAGCTGCACATAATTGCATGCCGGTGGTAAGGTTGTCAACAGATAGCCGCATACATGGGTAGCACAGGGGGAATGCTAACGCAAGTAGTGATATGCAATGGTGGACATGTACAGTAATGGTGTCAAGATGCCCACAACAACTATGCCATGTGTATGTTCACGCATCTAGATATGTGTGCAGTACCAATGTTGCCCAGACCACAAATAAGTATGACATAATATCGGTTCCACCATGGCCATCTGTGCTGCGTATTCCTGGGTACATGTTGACAGTGCCTACATATATGCATTGTGAATTACTGTTATTGTTACCCCTTCTTCGTTGTATGATGCAGTACTTCCAGCCCTGTGTACTGTAGCCTTGTTTGCATGCATGTTCACCTGGGGTCCCCTGGAACACTGCTTACACCTGCAATGCAGGGTTACAGTGCTTCTGTAGACTGCTACTGACATCTGCATAGCGTACCATATGTATGTCAACCTTACACATGACAGAACAGCACTGTCTGTCCTGTACACATGTGGGTAGCCTGTGACACATTGCACACGCCTTACCCGGCATATACCCACGTGTGCAGTCATATATGTCAGTGCTATGAGACAGAGGCAGTCCACCCACACATACACACCTTCAGTATGTTTGGATAACTCAAAGGCATACGATATGGTTCATCACCAACATGGACTCTGCACCCTGCACAGACTGTCTAGATACTGGAGCCTTCCAATGGTGTCAATCCTACCTGCATGGTCAACAGCAGGCCGGCCTCTGGCAGACCAAACCCTCTAACCATCTACCAAACACCCTCAGATTACCACAAGGCTCTATCCTAAGGCCCTTGCTGTCCTCCATCGTCATTAACGACTGTTATACTGTCATCCCAAATGCCAGCTGTATCCAATATGCTGTATACCCTACTCTGATCTGCCCAGCCACATCTCCAGTAGAGTTATGTTCAGCTACCCAGACCACCTGTAATACAATAGCAAACTGGCTTTCTGAACGTCGTCTGATCCTACATCCCAATCAAACTGGACTGCTGTTATTCCACAAACACGTAGGTCTACCATGTTCACCGTTACCATAACATCTACCGATGGCACAATACTCTACCCTGACCCATCTCAACAACTATTAGGTGTTACCATAGACAATAACCTCACATGTGACATACATGTTAACCAGATTAGCCAAGCCATCAATAGAAAGCTAGGGTCACTTTACAGGATTAAAGCCTTCCTAGCCCCTCCAGCTAGAGGTGCCATAGCTCGCTCACACCGTGTTGCAGCCCTTCTGTATGCATCCCCTCTACTCTCACATATGAACAAGACTGTCCTTAAGAAGCACTGGATTTGCTACAACCACATTGCCAGGTTTGCCACTGGCCCGCCTGGTAGGACACATCATTGCATCAATCTAAATCAGCTTGGTTGGCTTGCAATACCCAGCCTAATACAGTATAACCAACTGATTATGGCCTATAAAATCCTGTATAATCCAGACAATACACCTGCACTTAAATTACAATCGCCCCCCTATAACAATCCTAGACCGCTTCAAGCCTCTAACATTGTACTGCTTCGGACTAGCGAGTCTATTAACACAGCTGGTGATTCTGTCTTTGCAAATCCTGTACGTAGATCCTGGAACCCACTTCCAGCTGATATTACCCTAATGTCCACCTTAGGTCATTTAACAGTAGACCCAAACAACATTTGTCATGTAACTGGCTATGTCAGTGTATCAGGCCTGGCTAACTCGGATGTGTAACCTGTGTGAACCACTGTACTGTGTAAATACAATGTAATCCTGGCTTGTGCTCAGGTCTGACATTAACCTGTGGAACATGTTGGACCTGCTTACTTATGTAATCTCTGTACATAATCTGTTTGTACTATGTCATGCTAGTATTTTCTAATGCTGTATCTGCTACCCTCATAGCTTGTCTCCACGGGCCTACCCTGGGAATGGACATGCATCCAGTTGGGCTATCCCAGTCAACATATGTAGGACCAATAAATATATCAATACATGATATTACAGTGACAACAATACCAGGCAGACATTGCCACACACTGACAGCATGCTGAACACACTGGGGCATACGTGGGGACTCAGACTAGCAGCCTGCCTGTGCATCACACACCTCCGCAGCTGGCACACAGGCATATGTTCCATCGGAACACAGCACATGCCACACATGGCATGCACATCCCCTGTACCGCACACCCACAGCCTGTAGGGCTACACAACACACCTGTTATAGACGTGTCAGGTACCTGTCATGTGTGCTGCACTGGGGTCCCGCTCAACAGGCTGTACCTGGTGAAGGGCACAGTGATATGACTCAGGGGCACTATGGTCCACCACAGCACACATGCATACAGGTCAGACAGAGGCATGGACAGATATGACTCACTCATTGACCATGCCAGTGTGGCTGCCTGGGACATACCTCCCTGGACTACGTGATAGGGAACATAGAATGGATCTCTCAGCATTTGGCACAGGCCAGTATGAGCCTGATATTAGTTGCCAACATACTCTCCCCAGGTATTCTACCACTATATGTGGGAAGGCTGTTGTATGTCTACATTATGCTCAGTCTCCACTGTCATTCATAGGGTATCCACTGGCTGTCAATGTGTGCTTACATGCTAGGGAAGCCACATTGCTGTTCACGGGTCATCCTGCATGTGACACACATGGCCCGATGTATACTGGCAAGGCTCCTTGGTACACACATACTGCCTTATGCTGCAGGACATGGTTTACATAGCGACCTCCGTGGATATCACACAGGTTAGGACACTGACAGTGCTGCTACACAACTACAGCAGTGTACACCGGAGGATGCATGCACCGGACACTGCCCTCAGCACGGTGAACTGCAGTGTCTGTGCAGTACCAGATGCATGAGTCATGGCTCACAGGTGTTACCCATCACTGACAGGCTATGCCCCTTACCATGCCTGTCGTCCCCTAGACATGTAACACACATGGATAGGGGTGCGGTATCCCGAGTCAACACAGATACACACACCTCCAGGTTGTTGGCACAGCACAAACCATCAGGGCCTACTCAGGTGCAGCTGACAGTGTGTCGGAATGCCATCTGGTTCATAGCATGGCACACACAACCCTCACATACACAGGAAGACCACCTATCCTCCATAACAACAGCGGCAATATGACAGTCCCATGAACTGTGTTTATAAGGCCATACTGCATCCAGCCGAACATTGTGTGTGTGAGCATTGCTGTAGCTACAACACTCTAGTTGACGGGTTCACAGCATGTGGTCACCGAAATGCAGTGGAATGACATGTTACCACTACCACAACAGGTGGGAACATACAGCACCTGTACATTGACTACATGTACACTATATGGGCCAGACCAGATGTGTATCCCCTGCTGTAGGTCTTTCACCATAGACACCCACACTGTCTAGGGACATACCACGCATGGACCCTGCACAGCAGGACACACAGTCATATTGGTATACATTGCTAATACCATTTATCCACACAAAGCATGCGTCAGACATGGTAACTACTGCAGGTCACAGGTATTTCTGTGTATGTGTCACACACATACAACATGTGTGCAATGCCATTGCTGGGTTAGGCAATGGCATGCATTGGTATGTACACACACCCGCGCAAGGTCATACTGTGTGACACAACCACACGTGATAGTTGTGGGTTACCCAAACATACCTATCTGTACTCTGACGATGGTAAGAGACACAGTAGCAGAGCACACTATTGACATTACTAGCCAACTAGCCCTGTCTGGCTGTGCTGATAGTGTGGTGACATCCCCTGTGTTTACTGGTGGGGTATGCAGCATCTGGTGTATAGTATTATTTGCCCAAAGGATCTGTTCCCTCACACTTGCATTTACACACACCCTACTACCCCCACACACATGCAAACGTGCCATATGCAGGATTCATTCCCCTACCTACCTATGTCATGACACGTGGGAGGGACGCATTAGCAAAGTGCACTGTTCGGTTTACTAGATAGTTCCTCGTCTCTGGATATACTTAGAGGGTGCTGACAACATCAGTACTTTGAAAGGGTAATGTGCATCAGGTAGTGTGATCACCTGATTGCCAAAACTAACATGTCTTTCATACGGACATGCACACACACACATGTATTTACAGGTTTCAAATTCCTACCTAATTACATTACGATACACAGGGGGAACACTAGCAGAGTGTGCTATTCGCATTACTGGGAGGCTTCCCTTCTCCTGCTGTACCTATACGGTGCTGACATCATCTGTGTTAAGAAAGGGGCGTGTGCATCCTGTAGTGTGTTCTCCCATTTGGCAAAAGGAACATTTCCCCCATACATATCTGCACATACACAATCACACCCCCCCTCCAAACACACACACTTGGCATCTGCAGGATTCAAACCACTATCTAACTATGTTATGACACATGTGACGGATGCATTAGCAGAGCGCGCTATTCGCATTACTAGGAGGCTTCCCTTCTCCTGCTGTACTTATAGGATGCTGACATCATCTGTGTTAAGAAAGGGGCGTGTGCATCCTGTAGTGTGTTCTCCCAGTTGGCTAAAGGAACATTTCCCTCTCACAGCCTTTCACACACACAAACCCCACTCACCCACACACACTGAGCATTTGCGGGATTCGAACCCCTACCTAACTATATTATGACACTTGAGGGCTACGCATTAGCAGAGCGCATTATCCGAATGACTGGGCATCTGTTCTCCACCTGTAGTATTTCTAGGGTGCTGACATCTTCATTTCCACAGAGGTCTGTGGTTGTCGTACTACCTGTCAGGTGGGGGATAGCATGTATATGCATTTGCAGCCACCTACATCAGGGTCAGGTGTGCACATCGCACTGGCAGGTTATGTTCTATACCATGCTTTGGGACCACAGGACCTGTAACACACAACACTATCAGTCCAGCACACCACACCCACATCCGGGACACACACCTAGCTTCCCTGGGAACAGTGACAGGATATGCAGGTATTCACATACACCGTTCCAGTTGTTAACATCAGGTACAGGCATATTGTGTGTGTGACCTACTCAGGCCTCTACCACTATACCCTACCACCACTACAATTTGAGGGTCCATGTGCTATGGCAGTAACACACACCACAGCCACATGGGTTAATACATATTGCACCTGTCCATCTGCAACATGGGTACCCACTGTTCCACACCGGAGGTAGACCACCATTGTTGATAGCTGCCCATGTCCACCTTTCCCTGGACATCCATATCCCATCTCCACCCCCAGGCAAGGTTGTCACTGCACACAAACTGTGTTTAGCACATGCAGACCCTACACTTGTGTAGACTGGGGTGAATTACTTCAGAGGACCCATGCTGGAGGACTATACTGGCCACGCAGCATATTCCTTGACACCTGCATCCTATGAGCATGTGTACAGTTTGCATTGGTCATTCAGATATTGGCAAAGGCTCTTGCTACCCCCATAGTGCCTATGTTAGGCAGGGCTCAGATGACAAACCCACCTTCATAGGTATCACAAGGGATACAAAACTAAGAGCAATGCTACCCAACGCCAGATATCTGCACCTCCAGATGCGTGCACCCAAAACACTCCTTGGCATGGAAAACATTGATATCTGTGCAGTTACAGATGCCTGGTTCAGGGCTACTGAGAGCACACCAGCACTACCGGGTTAAACCCGGTTGATTTCTTTGAAACAGTCACCAAGGCCATTGACGAGGGGAAGGTGGTTCACACAGCCTACCTGGACCTTGCAGACGCCTTCACAACAATACCCCACTTGGGCATTCTAGAGAAGGTCACCAGCTGGAATATAAGGCCCTATGTCACTAGATGGATTGCACAGTGGCTCAAGGACAGATACCCCATGGTTAGCATTGCTGGAGCCATGCCAGACCCCACAACAGTTACGGGTTGTGTGCCACAAGGCTCAGTCCTGGGACCCTCTTGTTTGGTATATATTTCTTGGAGGTACAGGCCAACACGGACGGACTGTGGCTGTCCAAATATGCAGATGACTGCAAACAGGCCACCATAATCGCCTCTTCAGCTGACACAAGCATCCTCCAAAGGGGCATCATAGCAACAGACAACTTGTGCCAGAGCCATGGCCTTCTGCTGAACAGTGTTTAGAAAGGGGAATGTGCATCCTGTAGTCTGTTCACATAGTTGACAAAAGGGACCTTCGCCTCACACACACACTACCCCCCTCAGACAAACACACACACTTGCCATTCACTGGCTTCAAACTCCTGCCTAACTATGTTATGACACTTGAGACGGATGCATTAGCAGAGCGCGCTATTCGCATTACTGGGAGGTTTCTTTTCTCCTGCTGTACTTATTGGGTGCAGATGTCATCGGTGTTTAGAAAGGGAATGTGCATCCTGTAGTGTGTTGTCCTAGTTGCCAAAAGGGATGTTTCCCTCACACACACAAACACCTCTCAGACAAGCACACACACTTGCCATTCACAGGATTCAAACCCCTACCTAACTATGTTATGACACTTGAGACGGACGCATTAGCAGAGCGCGCTATTCGCATCACTGGAAGGTTTCTTTTCACCTGCTGTACTTATTGGGTGCCGACATCATCGGTGTTTAGAAAGGGAATGTGCATCCTGTAGTGTGTTGTCCTATTTGCCAAAAGGAACATTTCCCTCACACACACAAACACCCCTCAGACAAGCACACACACTTGCCATTCACAGGATTCAAACCCCTACCTAACTATGTTATGACACTTGAGATGGACGCAGTAGCAGAGCACGCTATTCGCATTACTGGGAGGTTTCTATTCTCCTGCTGTACTTATTGGGTGCTGACATCATCGGTGTTTAGAAAGGGAATGTGCATCCTGTAGTGTGTTGTCCTATTTGCCAAAAGGGACATTTCCTCACACACACAAACACCCCTCAGACAAGCACACACACTTGCCATTCACAGGATTCAAACCCCTACCTAACTATGTTATGACACTTGAGACGGACGCAGTAGCAGAGCGCGCTATTCGCATTACTGGGAGTTTTCTATTCTCCTGCTGTACTTATTGGGTGCTGACATCATCGGTGTTTAGAAAGGGAATGTGCATCCTGTAGTGTGTTGTCCTATTTGCCAAAAGGGACATTTCCCTCACACACACAAACACCCCTCAGACAAGCACACACACTTGCCATTCACAGGCTTCAAAGCCCTACCTAACTATGTTATGACACTTGAGACGGACGCATTAGCAGAGCACGCTATTCGCATTACTGGGAGATTTCTTTTCACCTGCTGTACTTATTGGGTGCCGACATCATCGGTGTTTAGAAAGGGAATGTGTATCCTGTAGTGTGTTGTCCTATTTGCCAAAAGGGACATTTCTCTCACACACACAAACACCCCTCAGACAAGCACACACACTTGCTATTCACAGGATTCAAACCCCTACCTAAGTATGTTATGACACTTCAGACGGACGCATTAGCGGAGCGCGCTATTCGCATTACTAGGAGGTTTCTTTTCACCTGCTGTACTTATTGGGTGCTGACATCATCGGTGTTTAGAAAGGGAATGTGCATCCTGTAGTGTGTTGTCCTATTTGCCAAAAGGGACATTTCCCTCACACACACAAACACCCCTCAGACAAGCACACACACTTGCCATTCACAGGATTCAAATCCCTACCTAACTATGTTATGACACTTGAGACGGACGCAGTAGCAGAGCATGCTATTCGCATTACTGGGAGTTTTCTATTCTCCTGCTGTACTTATTGGGTGCTGACATCATCGGTGTTTAGAAAGGGAATGTGCATCCTGTAGTGTGTTTTCCTATTTGCCAAAAGGGACATTTTTCTCCCGCAGACTTACACACACACCAACCCCTCTCACACTGAGCATTTGCAGGATTTGAAACCCCTATCTAACTATGTTATGACACTTAAGACAGACGCATTAGCGGAGCACGCTATTAGGATTACTGGGAAGTTTTTTTCCTCCTGCTGTACTTATAGGGTGCTGACATCATCTGTGTTTAGAAAGGGGCATGTGCATCCTGTGGGGAGGCAGACACCAAGCACACTCTGGCTAAGCTGTCATTCCCTAGGGCAAATGGCCTAGTGTTGACCTCTACACCCATATGTTTAATTGTCAAATGCACATTATTTGTTGCTGATAGACTGTTTGCACATCTTTATTGCCATAACATTCCCTGTTTGTATGAACAACTTGTGCATCTGTGGAAGATGTTTGCATGTGGGAGGGATCCACTATATCACGTATGTCTCTGTAGTCATCTAGCTGTGTGCACTGGGCAGACTGCTATAATGTGGTTGGTTCCTGGATTACAACATAACAATACCAGCTATGTGTGTCCAAGTGCTACACCGAAATTTGGCCTAAGTGTGTGAGCATGCCCAGTTCAGCCTTCCCATGGCATGTTGTCAATGTGTGTGAGCATGCCCAGTGTGAGCATTCCATATGTTGGACTCTGCAGCCCACCACATTTGTGGATGGGTGTGAACTTCAACAACTATCACCCGTTTATGGTTGTGTGTTGTGTGTCATGTTGTGTAGTTACGGTACAACTGCTTTGTGTGTGAACACAACAGGGTTATACTGTGCCTGCAGTGTTTGCATGGGATACTTTGCATCCAGTTGTCAACATCCGTTCACACTGACCTAACACTGTAGTACTGTATAGTGTACTGGTAGTACTTTGACTGTGGTGGGCAGTATCCTAGGCTTTACTGCTATCACTGCTTTACATTTCGATAGTGGGCACAACAGCCTGGTTACGGGCCAGTTGTGTACATCTGACCATGTTGCATTCTGTTCAGATATGAACTACTTACACCAGGCTTGTCCGACATTGGTAGTGTATTCCACAACATAGGTGTACATTTGCAAACACTAGTGATGTGCCCTAGTCCATGTGTAATGCTAGTTGGAGAGTATGTTTGTCCTTCAACACACATTGTAAGTGGAGTTTGCCATGACATATGTCATGGTTAGTATACTGAGCCTCTGTCTACCTGTGACATGACAGTGGTACCCAGGTTAAATCTACCATCTCCCATCCACTCATCTGGATTCCTATTGAGGTAGATTGATATGTGACTCTATGGGTAGCCTGTGCTGGGGGTGGCTTCTGTGTTATGGTGCACGCAGTACAGCTTGTCCTATGTAAGTCAGTGCTGGGGTTCAGGTCTCTCATGTGCATAGCTCACTGCCATTCAGATTGTGCAAGGTGCAGCATGTTTATTGATGCCAGCAACACAGGCAACACATGGCATCTGGGCAAGCTCTTTGATACTCCTGATGAGGTACTGTTGGGGACTTTACAGTTGATGGAGGTGTCTGCTGAGGTACATCCCACAGGGGCTATTGTAGTCAATTGTACCGCTGATGATGGATGACTGCAGAGCCACAATGACCTCCCCTCATCTAGATCTGACAGCCTTCGTGATTAGGTGAGTATATGGTATGTTCCTGTAAACACTACAGCACATGTTTGTCCAATGCAGGATATCTATCACCTTGTGTCCCCAGGTCTCTCATTACATGTTAACTACATAATGGGTTAACACATATGTGGTAATTGGTGGGCACTTACTGTATATCCACGAGCGTTGACTATACACATTTCTGCACTTAGCTTGCTGACATGGCTATGGCACCAGTTTTCTGTTTCTATGTGGCCCTTTTGTGGGATGCTTGTGTCAGCTGGTGGATCATATGTGGTGAGCAGTTTGTAGTCCTCTGCAACCATGTTTGGACACAGTCCTTCCATGTTTGCCTGTACCTATGGGACATATATACCAGATGGGGGAGATCCCAGGACAAAGCCTTGTGGGATGCCAGTTATATCTGGTTTGTAGTCTGACATGGCTGCAGCATGTCTGACCATGTCTGTTCTGTCATTGGTCTGGTTTGCAACCCCTCTACTGACATGTGGGTTTATATTTAAGCTGGTGAGCCTATCTATAATGAACACGTAGGGTATTGTATAGAAGCCTTTGCAAGGTCCAGATACACTGTGTGGAGCACATTGCCCTCATCAATGACCTTAATGGCTGTTTCAATTGAGTCAAACATGGTTAGGGGCAGGATCTGCACTTGGGTGGGCCACACTGGGTTGGGTCCGGTGTCAGTAGGTCCCCAATATCTTTATGTCTGTGGTACATGCTGATCCTTACAACAGCTGTGCAAACCGAGCTTCTCAGGATTCTGGGGTAGTACTGTTCAGTATCCATTCAGGCAACACCTTTGTTGAGAAGGACCACTATTGTTGTACACTGCTCTTTGGGTACATATTCTGTGGTAAGGCTGACATTGAGCAGTAGTGTGGTTTTGCATTCCATTCATCTTGGGGTCCATGTTGCACTAAGCCCAGGACAACATCTCATACCATTGCTGCTGTGTGTTTTGCTTTGTAGATGTTGGCTGTTACCTCAGCATCTGCAATGTCAGGGGGCCAGCAGTCTGCTGGGATAGATATTCTGCATTCGGGGTTTGCACTGCACCTGTCAGGATGTATGTTGGCAGTATGTGTGTGTGTTTGTGATATTTGTGTGATTCAGGGCATATCTGTGAATTCCCAACATGGTTACTACCATCAGTTGTGAAAGCCTTGGGATTATCCTTAGTGTCCTGTACAATTTGTATCTTCATAGGTTTATAGGGTCATACTAGGCTCTCCACCCTGGGCATTTGTTAGCCTAGCCAGAGTGTGTGTGGCTTTTGACACCCCTTGCTATGTGCATATTATGGCCATTTATGTTTTGCTTGGCTGTGCCTCTGTCTGGACATGACACAGTGAAGACCCCCAGTGTAACTCTACAATCATTCATCCACTTGGCAAGATTCCTGTTGAAGAGTGTCAGTGAGGGGCTCTGCCTAACATGGAATGGGATTCTGGTCCAGGGTGTGGGGAGCCTCTGGATTATGTATCTGTCCCACCAGCACATCCGATTTCATTATTAGTTGAGGTTGACATCTCTCCCTCTCACAGCTCCAGTGGATTTGTGTTTTCTAGGGTGGGGCATGTCCATTACTCCTGTGTTGGGCATGGCCTCCTACAACAGGCATGCAATGCCTCTGTGTAGGCCGTATGTGACTGGATTCAGCTGGGGTGTCTACAGCCAGGCAGCATATGACATATATTTGTGACCCTTTATCCTATTGGTGAGGTACCTTTGAGGTCTTTCTAACTGCTGCAGGTGTCAGGTAAGATACATCCCATATGAGGCATTATACTGGATTATGGGTGTGATTGGAGAAAGGTATAGGGGCACAATGACCTCTGTTGCCGTAGATGTGACTCCTTTCCTGCTACGGTGTCACATGTAGACAGTCTTCCTAGCCACATTGGCAATGTGGGTGTCACATAACAGGTTACTGTCCACGTGTGTCCCTAGGTCCCTGGTTCCTCTTTCTATACATACTGGTTTACCACCTATGTGGTAATTTGTGGTACCTTCTTTGTTATTTGGTGGGACATTCATACTGTCCATTGTCTTCAGGACGGCTGGGTGGGGTTATTGTGTGTGAGAGTGCAGTCTGTAGCATGCTACAGACTGCACAGCAGTCTTGCCTACAGTTAGTTGCACATGTGTGTACTCAAATGCCTTGTGCATTGTCAGTTACCTGGACGTATGGGTGTCTGTGCTGACTATGGATACTCACCCTCCTTTTATGTTTCGTTCCAGGGTTTGGGGACATGACACATGATACGTGGTATAACCTGGTAGTGCTGGTGTGCTGTCAGGAGGCTTGCAGCAGGATTCTGTCACTGCACAGACATCGATGTTCTCCATTCTGGGGATGGCCTCGGGGGCATGCATATTGGGGTGTACACATCTGGCATTGGTCAGCATTTCCCTTATGTTTCTTCCCACTTATGTTTTGTAGGGTGGTAGGTCAGTCTTTTCAGCCTTGCCTATGAAAGGCTCTATGGAGGTGGCAAAGGCCTTATCCAATATTCAGACGCCCAGGGGTAACAGGTGCAGGCCATCCCAAGGACAGCTGCGTGGCTTGTCAAGCATGACATCCCAGGCAGACAGACATTGCATCCCCTTGGAATAACACCAGTAAGTGTGCCACTTGCTATGACTGATCATTCTGTGTTTGTACTGTGGCATTACTCTTGGTAAGGGTAGGATGCTGCGAACAGTGAGTGTCATACCGGCCTGGACTACATAATCAGATAGCTCATCTATGTCTCTTTTCCTGTAGTCTAGGGTGGTACATCTCAGGTCATAAACATCAGCATGGACTATGACTGCATCATATTTCTACTTGCTTTGGAGTGACCTACATACTTCTGTTATGTGGCATATTGTGGCAGCCTACAGGCAGCTTACTGTACCCTTTCCCTTGTTCAGTCTGGTGTGCAGGACAGCAGTGTGTCTGACTATGGAGTCACCTATTACAACTGTATCAGGCATGTTGTTTCTCCTTCTGGCCTGTGACTGTTTGGCACACCAGCTTTGTGTGCTATGTGTTGCATGTGCTATGTTTGTGGGCTGTTTGATTGGGTGTCTGCTTTAGAGGCCTCTGTTGGTGTGCTGTGTTTGTAATTTGTGCCTCTGGGAATGTTTGTCTGTGTTTATGTGTTTGGTTTGCAGTTGTGATAGGTCTATGTGGGACTGTGTTTGTGGTGTGTGTGGTTACCTTCTCCTACTGACTTGTTTTGGGAGTACTGAGTTGAGGGAGCTCAGCCTCCAGTTTGGATGGATGGTTGCATCTCTCACATATATTTGTATTTCTTGGGTGGAGTTGGGGGTTGTCTGTGTACTTGGGCCAGGTGTGACATTGCCTCGGGATTCACAGATTCCACTTGTTGCGGCTGGCCTTAGTGGATTGCATGTGTGGACAGATGTTATTGCCATACTACTGATCTGTGCTTACTTCATTGTTTATGTTTGCTCTATCATGTAGTAGCTTCCTCGTTCTCTTGCATGTTTTGGTTATGGCTGGTGTCCACCATGCCAGATTTAGGCACTGTGTCTTGTTTTAATTTAGGACTGCATAATCCAAGCATTCCTGGCAGTGTTCATGGAATGGCTGTATTACAGGTTCTGAGGTGTGGCCCATATTTTGCACCTGCACGGGACCTTTAATGGATTCCACATCAGTTTGGAGGAGTGCAGGTATTGCTTAACACATGTTTTCCACTGTGGTTTCCCGGCCAGGGACTGTGGTCAGGTTTTGTATATCCAGTGTGATTACTCTATGGTCTGGTTTTACCAGTGAGCAATACACTTCTCATCTTAACATCCAGTACCCATGTTGCTGATTATCACATCCGGTATGCTTACCCCTCTTGTGGGAGTGGTACATTGTTCCTGGGCCTTTTGGTTTGTGGATTTTATGAACCTTTGTCCGACACTGTTGGAGCTAGTATAATGTTCCAAGTTTATGTCTGGGTATTTGCAGTCACCCAATATAATGTGGGTTGGAGGACTTGATATATTCATGTATTCCAGCATAGGCCAGATGCAGTTCCTGGTGTTGGGACAGTAGTCTGTAGCAGGCTATAAACTGGGGGGCAGTTTTAGCCACTGTTACTTGGGCATGGCTAGTCCATGCTGCTTTTTGTTGTGGTACCGACATGGGGGTGTGGTTATCCTTGACAATTCTTGCTAGTCACCCTCCTTTTGTAGCTTGTTCCAAGTTTTGCGGCTGTACAGCACAGTATGAGGTGTAACCTGGTAGTGTTAGGGTGCTGTTGTGGGCCTTGCCTCGGTGTTCTGTTACAGCACAGTTATCAACATTCTCCATACTGGGTGAGTCCAGACTGCATGCATCTTGCTGTTTCGACTTATCCATTATCTTATTCTTATCCCTTCTGGTACCTATGGAGATAGGTTTGTCTTTTGAGCCTTACCTATTCAGGGCACACTGTGGGTGACGACAGCCTTTGCCAGTATCCATACGGCCTGCACTGATAGGTGCACGCCAGTCCTAGTGGGTGGTGCATCATGTCATGCTCAGCATGTCATCCCAGACTGGCACACATTGGCTCCCCTTTGCCTAACTGCGATACTTCAGTCAATTGTTGCACTTGATCATGTTGTGGCATGAAGCTTGGTCAGGATAGGATGTTAGTCAGGGTCCTCAGGTGTGCATATAGTACTTGGTGTTACATTACTTGACACATAGCATTCATGCCTCAGGTGGTGCAGCAGGGCTGCCTCTGTCGGATGCGCATATTACACTTCCCTGTACATGTTTGAGAGCAGGTTGTGTCATGTTAGGCATCCCTGTTACTATATGAGTGAGTCAGAGAGGGGTATCATTCCCAAGGTTCCTACTAAGCCAATGTATGTGCTATGCGTTGCCTCTTTGCCAAGGCCAGGGCATACTGGGCACGCCTCCTTCTGCCTACTGGGACAGGCTCAGGTTGTTCCTCCTCCGAGTCACGCCTGCCTGTGCTGGCCTTGGCAATGGTGGGGGCTGTTTGGCCCGCCCTATGCTGGTCCTGCTGCAGCTGTTTTCGCAAGATCATATTATGTAGCATAGCACATACCATGACAATTTGGGTACATGTAGTTGGTGTGTACTGCAAGGCTCCACCAGATGTGTCCAGACACCGGAACCGTGACTTGAGCAGCCCAAACACACGCTCTATCACATTACGTGTTTGTGCGTGTGCCTCATTATGGCGTTCCTGTTCAGGTGTGTGTGCGTTTCTGATGGGTGTCATCAGCCACGGCTCCAGTGCATAACCTGCATCCCCCACTAGGTGTCCGTGTGGGATGTCCCCATTGGCAAATGTCTGGTACAGCTGCGTCAAATGCCAGATGTGGGAATCGTGATAACTCCCAGGGCAGCCAGCACACACATTCATTATTATGCCCTGGGCATCACACATGACCTGGCAGTTGATGGAGGGGAAGCCCTTGCGGTTTATGTAGGCCCTACCCCGCTCTCCTGCTGGTGCTTTGATGTGTATGTGCGTGCAGTCTATAGCACCCAGTACCTCAGGGTATTCCGCTATTTGCTGGAAGAGACGCATATTGCTGGCCAATACCTCACGGGCATTGGGGAAATATACATGATCACCAACATGTGCTGACATGGCATCCAGGAACTGGTGTAGTACCCTGGAGGCTGATGCCTGTGATATCCCCATCATATCGCCAGTTGGTCTCTGGAAGGTACCTGTTGCTAGTATTCTTAGGCCAACACATACCTTGGTTTCCACTGGGATGGGTTCCCTCTGTTGGTTCTGTGTGTGAGGCGTGGCCTGCACAGCTCAACAATCTGCTGCAGGAGCTCTCTGTCCACTCTATAGTGCTCTACTATCTCCAGCTCATGTAACCCGTGGTAGGTGACCCTGGGCCTGTACACTCTTCTCCGTCTCCTCACTGTGGGTTGTCTGGCACCATCTGCATTGTCACCATCCTCAGCAAGTCGCCTATGTCTCATTAAGACAGCTATGGCAGCCCCTAGCATTTCTGCTCTGAGTTCAGCTTTTCAGTTTTCACTTCTATTAGCTTACTCCTGTTTTGCAGTGTCTCTTAATGACAACATCCTGCACTACTGTTTGCAGTGTTTTAAGTGCTGGGCTGGGCTACTAATTTGCCTGTGTAATTGCCTGCTTCTAATTATTTTCACCTGCTAGCTTCAGCAGTTATCCCTGCTAGCTTCCTATTAATTCTGTTGCTTTCTTTTTCCTCTCTGTTTCCTCAGGGGGGAGCAACTTGCATACTATCTGAAACACGCCACAGTGGCTTAAACGCGCACACGTGCTTACACGGTTAAGGATCTACTTATTCAGGTTTAAACGCGCGTACACCTGCGCAAACACTGTTACACGTCTGCCAACAGCCTCCAACATACTCAGACTGTCTTACACGAGCGTACACCCGCGCAAACACTGTTACACGCCTGCCAACAGCCTCCAACATACTCACACTGCCTTACACGCTGCACACTGCCTTACTCGCGGTTCATTGCGCGCACACGTGCGCATGCATGGCCAGCAAGAAACTTTAGAGTAGGTAACAGTGTACACCTTCCATTTCTTGTCTTTCCATGACTTATCTAGTGGCACACCTCTTTCCATGATCTGTGCCTGTCATCTGTCATGTTACGCTGGCCTCCAATGAACTGCGTTTCTTTCTACCATTCCCCCCAGTGATGTCACCTATCTCCTACTCTATTCCTCCCCCTTTTGTATCTCTTACACTACTCAGGCCGTGCTCATTTGCTATGTGACTGTGGTATTCAGTATCCTAACCCTCATTTACATAAGATTGCCTACTAATGCTTAGTTACATGTCTTAGACTCAGCTTCCCCCCTTAGCAACTACTACACAGTGGCCATGTTGGTTTTGGTCTGCTGGTCCCTGCATTGTCATTCCATGTATTACATGAATCCCACATTTGTGGGTTTATACCCTTCTTTTTTATGGTTTTATACAGCGCAGCCCATTTGTGCGGGGCTACGCTGGGTTTAAACATCGGCGATCGCCGAAAAAAATATATATATTTTTATATTTTTGCATTGGGTTATCTTGCCAATGGCCACATATTTGGCCATTGGCATGCTGCCTGATTCATATGCAACCTTTTTTGGGAGCTGACATCGCTCCGTTGTGGATTTTGCAGAAATGTACTCAGTTGTCAACTGAGTACATTTCTGCAGCTAAAACGTCTCCTACACGGACTGGTTTCTGCTTCGTGGATCGCTAATATACCTCATTTGCATACCTTTCTAATGCAAGTGAGGTATTTAGCTTCCACGCGCAGTCCGTGTAAGAGACGTTTTAGCTGGTCTCTTACACGGAGTTTAGGGCTGTTCCTGGATCGCGAGGCTTGCATGGAGTGTTGCACGTCTCTTACACTCCGTGCAAGCCTTCGTGAATCCTGCCCATTGTCTTTATGCTAGCAAGGATTGACCAGCTCTACTGCTCTATAAAGCAAAGCAAATTGGGAGTTCTAGTTCAGCAAAACTGCTATTGCACCAAAAATGTAAAGAGATAAGTGATTATAAATTTCAATAGCTCATAACAGGGACAGCACACACTAGATAAGAGACAGCATCTGGAGAAGGGTGTTTCACTTTTCATTCTTCCATTATTGTTCAAAGTTAAAAATGTATTCAAGAATTTATAAATGATACCCTTATTTAAGAAGCCAGAGTACAAATCCATCTGAAAGTCTTTGTCCTATTGCTAGCTGGAAGTTAATTATTTGAACTTCATTTATTTAGTAAATGGTATTTGATGGTGAAGAACTGTAGCTGTAAGATCATTACATGGCGTAATAGGTACTTTACTCACCTCTTTGCTATGGCTCCGTCTATATTAGTGGTACCTAAGTTAAGAAAGTTCATCATTTATGGTGCTTGGCTTATCCCAAGTGTCCAGATAAAGGCAATCTAGCATTTATACCCCCTGGCTTGACACAAGCTTCTGCGAAACAAATGATATCGTGTTTAAATATGTCATATCATGCACAAGCTTTAGTGATTTTTTTCTCTACTTGTATATTTAGTAAAATTAAATCTGGTTGGAATAAATCCAGGAAACAGGTATATCTCTCTACAACTTGAGACAAAAATTGTTCTGGGCTGCTGATACTGATATGATTAGTTCTTGATTTATACTGGTACATGTATTATAGAGTTTTGTGTTTTACAGGTCCAGTTAATATATTTTTTGAGGGAGAAGTAACAACTGGAGGCATTTCACTGGCTGGGTTGAATGGCTGATTTGACAATTCCTAATGGAGTATTCCAACTGCTTTTGGTGTCTGCATGCTAAGCTGTCAGTAGTGATTGGACTACTGCATTGTTCAAAGTATACCCTACTAAAGACAAGTAAAAAAGGGCAATAGTCAGTGCAAAGGTGGAGGTTGCAAGTTTTAGTTCCTGTGGTAGATGGTTTGATTCCTTTAACCCTTATTTGCCCAATGTGTGACCATGAGCAAGTCACTTAACCAGACTTTGCTTCTGAGTTGTCCGTAAAAAGGGACTGTGTGTGCAGTAGGTCTAACTGGTTAACAAATAAGACTGTTATGATTATTATTATTATCAGACTGTAAAAGGATTTGGCTTCACAGGAAAAGATAAGATATGCTGTAGGAAGATCAAATCAGATATAAATGTATGACAGCCTCCTCAGTGGAGGGCTGGCCAGAACCACACTTTTTTTTGTCCTATGAAGAAAGTAGTGACCAGATTCATGGGGGACTTCAGTTTCCTTATACTACTTTGCTTCATTTACCATTAGCAGAAGTTAGTATTGCATAGGATAGCAAAGGGATCCTTTTACAAAAATCAGAGTGACCAAGCAGATGGTTAATACAGTAAGGTACTGCACTGCACTGGTTAGGTAACTGAAAATGAGACTTGCTTGTCCTTGCTCAACATGGGTAGAGGTTTACATTTGACTGTGCCATCTATGTCTTAGAAAAAAAAAAAGCCAGAGCTAAATGTAAGCATGTTATCAGGTACAAGTGTTCTACAGTGCAATGAAAAAGTATCTGTCCCCTTCCTGATTTCTTATTTTTTTTGCATGTTTGTCACACTTAAATGTTTCAGATCATCAAACAAATTTAAATGTTAGACAAATATTAGACAAAGATAACCAAAATAAACACAAAATGCAGTTTTTAAGTGATGATTTTATTTAAAGAAAAAAAAAATCCAAACCTACATGGCCCTATGTGAAAAAGTAATTGCCCCCCTTGTTAAATCATGAAGTAACTATGGTTAATCACATTTTTGGGAAAGCTGAGTTCAATTTCACTAGCCACACCCAGGCCTAATTACTAGCAGTCCTGTTGAGTCAACAGATCACTTAAATAGAACCTGTCAGACAAAGTGAAGTAGGCCAAAAGATCTCAAAAAGGAAGACATCACGCCACAATCTAAAGAAATTCCGGAACAGATGAGAAACAAAGTAAATGACATCTATTAGTCTGGAAAATTTTACAAAGACATTTCTAAAGCTTTGAAACTCCAGCAAACCATGGTGAGAGCCATTATCCCAAATGGAGAAAACATGGAACAGTGGTAAACCTTCCCAGGAGTGGCCGGCCTACAAAAATTACCCCAAGACCGCAGCAACGACTCATCCAAGAGGTCACAAAAAAAGGCCAGAAAATATCTAAAGAACTGCAGGCCTCTCTTGCCTCAATTAAGGCCAGTGTTCATGACTCAACCATAAGAAAGAAACTGGGCAAAAATGGTACTCATGGCAGTGTTCCAAGGCAAAAACCACTGCTGACCAACAAAAACATAAAGGCTCATCTCACTTTTACCAAAAAACATCTTGATGATCCCCATGACTTTTGGGAAAATATTCTGTGGACTGATTAAACAAAAGTTGAACTTTTTGGGAGGTGTGCATCCCATTACATCTAGCATAAAAGTAACACAACATTTCAGAAAAAGAACATCATGCCAACAGTCAAACATGGTGATGGTAGTGCGATAGTCTGGGGCTGCTTTGCTGATTCTGAACCTGGATGACTTGCTGTGATTGATGGAACCATGAATTCTGCTCTCTACCAAAAAATCCTGAAGGAGAATGTCCAGCCATCAGTTTGTAACCTTAAGCTGAAGTGCACTTGGTTTCTGCATCAGGCAATTATCCAAAACACACCAGCAAGTCCACCTCTGAATGGCTTAAAAAAAACAAAATGAAGGTGTTGGAGTGGCCTAGTCAAAGTCTGGACTTGAATCCAATTGAGACACTATGGCATGACCTTAAAAAGGCGGTTTATGCTCGGAAACCCTCTAATATGGCTGAATTAAAACAATTGTGCAAAGAAGAGTGGGCCAAAATTCCTTAACAACAATGTGAAAGACTCATTGCCAGTTATCACAAATGATTGCAGTTGTTGCTGCTAAGGGTGGCACAACCAGTCATTAGGTTTAGGGAGCAATTACTTTTTCACATAGAGCCATGTAGGTTTGGATAGGTTTTTTCTTAATAAATAAAATCATTATTTAAAAACTGCATTTTGTGTTTACTTGGGTTATTGTTGTCTAATATTTACATTTGTTTGATGATCTGAAAAATTTAAATGTGACAAACATGCAAAAAATATATATAAGAAATCAGGAAGGGGGCAAATACTTTTTCATTGGACTGTAGCTGTGAATGAAACCCTACTTCATTCAGTTTTCCAAATGTGTTAAACACTTTATATGACTCACACATTTGCTTGGACTATGATATGGAGATTTTTCCAAAACTTTTGCAAAATAGGCATAAACTAATGTAACTTGTATTCAAACAGTTTAAGGCAAAAAACATCATTTTACTCATGACATTCTACATAGAATATTATATTCACACATTTAAGAGTTAGGTAAGAAAAGAAATCTGAGGCCTATTTTACAGGCTTCAAAAACTTCAGCCTTTCTGTCATTTAGATTTTTTTAATACTTCAGAGCATTGAAAACAATAGTTGCAATTCTCTTTACTACCTAAAACTCATTAATGTGGGTGTCACAGTTTATTTATGAACAGTGGCAGTACCCCTTATTAAAGGCAATACAGTAAAGCATGCTGTTATACCAATTAAACAATCAGTCTGCATAGCAAAACCAGACCCCAGAACATTCGATAAATGAACAACTCACTACCCAGGTAAAAATTCCAGTCGTACAGCAATTATGTTCCACAGAAAGTGACACTGTAGGCTAGCGACAGTTGAGTTTCTGTACCATAAAACCCACAGGGCAAGCTTTCTATGATCAACAGCAGCACAATTGTAGTGGCTCCAGCATATTCAGGAATGCATGCTCTTCTTTTCTGAACCAACTTTATTAACCTAGAAGTATAATGGACTCTTCCTGCAGTTTATGAATTGCTGTATACTTTTATATTGTCAACAGCCTGTTTTAAATTAAAATTCATTGCTATTAATTTCTGCATTTATCTCCTTTTATAATAACAGGAAAGCAAAGGAAAATGCCCAGCTATTGCTGAAAATCATGGAAGTATTGATGTAGAGAGAAGGAGGTATTGTTGTTCTTAATTCTAAATATTTATCTTTAATTTAATGGAATGAATCCCTTATTTGATTTAAAGTGCACCCTGTGAATGTGGGCTTATATTACTAAGACCAAACACCTTAAAATGTTATGGCACATCTTTTTTTTTATTTAAGTAGCTATTTTTATTCATTTATATATCTACTTGGCATTCATTTTAATTGTTAATTTTGTCACCTTGTTATTCAGTTATGTCTGTGAAAACATTCAGTAATTTTTTTTCAGGATTTATGCAAATTGAACTCTAGATGCAGCATAACAAACAAAGTATACAACATGTTGGCTGGAAAGAAGAATGCATTCACATGGAAAAGGGAAGCAGGAAAGAATGTGTCAAAAAATGAAGAAAGGGAAGGATGGATGGAAGAAAGTGGTGCCACAGCAGGAATTATTTTTTATGGGCACCCTGAGGCAGGTCATCAGAATATACACATGGTTCGGTTTGCAATCATTTAAAACTATAAACAGATGAAACAAGGTCATGTTCCCTTTAAAATACAGTGTAGCACAACATAATTAGGCATATCATGAGATAATTCAAGCTTTGGCTGAACAGTGTCCCTGCGGCTTTATCTGACATTAAGAGGTTTGCTTCATGAGACAAAAAAGTTTAACATGTCATTATATATTAGAGAAAGTATATAAATAGAAATATTCTACAACTAAAATACTTTATTATCATGGTAATGACATTTTAGAAAGACCTTATCTATATCAAAATAGATGGCGTCATGCATATTTTAAAAGCAACTCTACATTGCTTTTTGTTGTGAAGCCTCCAGTGTCTGCCCCTTAGTCTTTCTGTCAAGATAAATCAGCTACTTCAAAGGCTGCAACTGATATTGGCACTTCTGAGGCTGTAATTGGGCAGGTTGTGAGCCCCATAGAATCTGTGCCTTTAGGTCCCTACATCAGCCGGAACTACTGCACACGGTTCACCAACAAATCAAGTATGTGACGGATACTTTGAAGATAATGCACTTTTAAATGCAAATGTCCCATGTGCTACAGAAGTAGCTAAGCATAATACATTCTGAGCCTTAGATAAAAGGTGTTCACTGCATATGGATGACAGAAGTCATATTGAGTTGTTTGCAAAGTGGATCAGTTCAAAAGTTGCCAAATTCATACCTAATCAGATCCTTACATTTGCTTAATATGTTCAGTAGGCCCACTTCCTTTCTTTTAGAATTTCAACCCCACAAGCATGCAAATCACAACAAAAGGATCAATCAGATTAGAAATGCCAACAGCAATAAGGCCTTGAACATTACAATTTAATTATATTCAAGACTATATATAAAACTGTCAGTTGTTACTCAGAATTAAAATGTTAAGTTTCCAAACTTCAAAGTTTGACACTCCTGATGTAACACAAAATAAAAGAAAGGAAAGGAATTGCATGATAAAGATTTGTGAAAAACATAACTGCTGGCTTAGCAACACTTCTTCTTCAGGCCAGAACCTGTGTGTGTGTGTGTGTGTGTGTGTGTGTGTGTGTGTGTGTGTGTGTGTGTGTGTTACTTGGATCACTTTTCAAAAGTTTAACAGATGTTCTGCACTGTGGTTTATATTTCCTACTCTATGTTTTCAGGGGTTTACTGTTTTTGAAAAGTCATGCATTACATGCTATTACATTAAATTAACTAGACTGATGAAGGCAACAAACTCTCTAGTCTGACCTTAAAAAACATTTAACATTCTCTGTCACCTTAGTCCCTACCTGCCCTCTCAATCTTTATCTATGTGTTCCGTGCAGCTTTCATTGTTTCTGTAGATTCCATTTTCAACACCAGTTACATTATAATTTCAATGGGTTCACAACCCTTCTTGTGAAGACATAATTCTTTAGCTTTGTTAAATAATTATGTCCTGCATCTTGCATGCCTAGTGTTTGTGACTCTGTTAAATGCATTCATTTATATGTGCTATTCATAAATGCAGTATTAGTAATTGTGTTTCATTTAATCAACACAAATATATTTATTATATAGGTGCACATATGTGCATATTCATTGTCCGCATATATGTATTTATATATTCTTAATAGAACACAAACTTTGGAGAGCTATTGATATGGATGTAGGAAATATTCTTATGTTTAAATGAAGTGTTTTTGTAATGGTTTTTATTGATTTTAATGATGTGAATGTCATGTGTTTTATATTAGTCTTTCTATTGGTTAACACAGATAGCAAATAGTATTTAAAGATTTTTGTTTTATCAATTGTCTTAAAGTCTGAAGAAGCTTCCTTGGAGATGCGAAAGCGCTTACTTTTGCAGCAATAAACTTTATATCAACGTTTTCTAGAAGGTTTGCTTCAATTGTCGTGGTGTGCCTGTCATTCTCTGCTATATATATATTTTTACAAAGTTTTTGTTTGGAGGCACTCTACCCCTGCAGTGTATTCTTCTTTTCACTCTGTTAAATGCATTCATTTATATGTGCTATTCATAAATGCAGTATTAGTAATTGTGTTTCATTTAATCAACACAATTCAAAAAAAATAAAAGGTCTAAATCCTTTATCTTTAAATGGTGTATTGTATACATTTCAAAATAAACACCTGCATATGAGTATGACTGCCAACCTTGCCAATCTATTTTGTATGCCTTATACCAATTATTGCATTTTGCACTTGTTTTTTATGAACTAATAGTTGTGAACACTTGTGATCTATTGTACAGACAGCAGTTAATTCTACAACTTCCTGTGCATATACGTGTAAATGTGCATTTACCTTTAAAGAATGCTTAGTAACTACAATGTGTATACCTCTCAGCTAACTGTTGAAGAGGAAGAAACCATGATGGTAACTGTGTTTATGGTATGCTGCCATTTTGCTGTATCATAAAAATGAAATTCTGCATCTAATCTTACTCTTGAAAGGTATAGCTAATGTCTGGTACCATAAACTGACAAACTGACATGGTATCAGTCCAGTGGGATATTTTTCACTTAAAACAAAAGACTCTAAATGGAAATATGCTATACAGACCCAGAGACTGACCCAAACAGTAGAGGAGATGCCACAGAGCTCAGAATAAACCATTTATACTAAAAAGGTGTTGTTTTACTGTTAAATAAGTTTATTTTTCCAATTGTCAACTAAAACATCTCAAATAACTACAAATCAATCTAATGATAGCAAATCTCAGCCATCCAGAATTGTTTAATGTTGTGAAGCCATCTGCCTGACCATCATGGAAACAAAAGTTCACAAGCTTTCAAGTAACTTCAAACCATAACATAAAAAGTGAAAAAATGCAGATACACATTTTATTTTCCACCATATGTAAAGAAGCATAAGCCATTTAAAGTTCATTTTCATTTTCTGAAGGCAAGACTATCACATGTGATTCAGTAATAAGTAAGCTCACCGAACATTTTGTAGAGTAGAAATGCCATTCATGAAAGGGCATGATTTCACAAACGTATTCAAACTAAATGAGAGTTTTGTGGAAGAATTTGTATGCTGCTTAAAAGAGCTGTCTGAATAGATAACTATTCAAAATGTCCCAGAATGTGGCAACTGAATGACTAAAAATCCAGACTGAAATATTTTAAGGTTAAGATTGACATTTCTCAGAATATTTCCTTTTCTCGGAGGCATGATGATGATCTTGGAATTGGAATATATGAATTCAGATGGTGTGCAGGGCTTGATCCTCTCATTACAGGGTGTGTAAGGGATTGCTCTCCTGAAAAAATAAGCTTTAAGGAGAATAATGATATTCTGTATCATGCTTCTAGCATTTTCTGTAGTGTTTCAGGGCATGGCATTGTGAGTCTGACATTTCAATAATGAGCTATCTGAATATTGTGGGTTTAACCAGACAAAGGATGAACACAGGTGAACACCAGAATGCTTCCTGGCATTACAAAATGTCATTTCAAGCTTGCATGACTCATTTGAAATAATGGTTATTGAGAAAATAAGTTAGAATGGCAGGATGGTAATTTGAATGAAGGGAGCTTGGATGACAAAATAAAATGCAGGAAGCCAACCAGACTTGAATGTATTTTCTAGTTCAGTAGGAGATGATCTAGAATTAGGGAGGGTTAATTAAACATTGTCTGCAAATACCATTATTTCTAATGAATTCTGTTTAAAGATGTCTATGCCAAGAAAATTTAATGTGTTCATATTAGAATGGCAAGGATTTCTATGGCTAGATGAAATAATATTGGTGAAAGTGGACCTGTGACAAGTGGAGTACCACAGGGTTCAGTCCTGGGTCCTCTCCTGTTTGGTATCTACTTCTCTAAAGTACAGGCTAACACAGAAGGTCTTTGGCTAACAAAGTTCACAGATGACTGCAAACTAGCAGCCATAATCAAAACTCCTAACAATGTGGACATCCTACAAAAGGGCCTCACTGAGACAGATGCCTGGTGTCAAAGCCATGGCCTCAAGCTTAAGGCCAAAAAGTGCATTGTTATCCCTTTTGGTAAAAACTCTGTACCCGTGAGCTACTACATAGGCAACAGTCTACTTAACCCGAACATGTGACAAGAGACCTTGGGACACAGGTGGACAGTAGTCTCTCCTTTGATAATCACATCACCACAGTAGTCAGGAAATCTTTCTACGTGGCACAGCTCATCACAAAAGGTTTCGCATCCAGGAAAAAAGAGGTCATTGTTCCCCTCTACTCATCACTCATTAGACCCATTATAGAGTACAACACCCCTTTTGGTATGTACCTCACAAGACATCTACAACAACTGGAAAGGTCACAGAAACAACTAACAAAGAGGATTACTGGCCTCAAATAGATGCCCTACGCAGACCATCTCAAAAAACTCCAGCTTTACTTTGTCACATATCGCCTACTCGGAGGCGATCTCTGCCTAACATACAAAGCTACATCAAACCCAGAGCTGTTGGACATGCTGCACTTAAAGAAATCCCAATCCCTCTGAGCTACATGTTCTAGAGACTTACACCTTGTCACCACAATAAACAGAACATGCTGGAAGGATAGATTCCTGTCCCAGAGACTTCCCATTCTCTGGAACAAACTACCTATCTATATCAAACAAAGCTCCTTACTAGCACTTTTCAAGAAAAATCTTGATGATTGGATGGGAGATAGGAAAGTCACCCCAGGGATCAACTCTGTGGCTCTGCTTGACAGGGGCACAGGAAAATAATTTTCTTGGGTGGCAAAAGTCAGGGTACTGTTTGGCTAGGCTTATATAGATCCTAGGGCCAATAGCCTAGTACCTACCTATGAACCTATGAAAGTGGATAACCCTGTTTAGTACCTCTATTTAAAGGAATATGATCTGAGGTAAAGGGAACTCTTGATGTAAGCAATCCTGTTATTATAAATATTCTTTAGAATGTAAATAAAACTTTTAGGAAAATTAAATAAATCTAGAACCTTAAATAAAAAAATTCAGTATCAAAGAATCAAAAGCTTTTTTCAATGTCTACGCTATTTAATAAAGTTTATTCATGTCTATTATTGAAAACATCTATAATAGTTAAAATATGTTTAATGTTATCATGAGTTTGTCTTTGGTAGATAAAGCCCATTTGATCAGAATTAATTACTTGGCCTATAGGTTCTTTTGATCTATCCATAATGATGTGCATAAATATTTAATAACCATCATTTAAAAGTGAAGAGAACATAATTGGGAGTTTATATTTTCTTTTAAAATATGAATAATTAAAGAATATTTCCAAGAGGGTGGTATTTTTTTTTTAGATTGATCCTCTATTGTTTTATGAGAAAATGAAATGATCGAGGAGGGAAAATGTTTATACCTTTCTACCATTTTGCCATCTATACCTGAACCTTTATTATATTTTGATTTATTAATTTTATCAACAATTACTTTATAAGAGATTTGTTTATGCAATTATTTTAATTTTGATGAGATTTTCTTAATATTAAGGGAATTAAGTCCCTCTAGATGTTTGGCTCTATACTGCATCACCTTGCATAATTCCCTACCTGTGTAAGAATTCCCTCTCTCTCAAAATCCGGAGTTAATTAATTTAAACTGCTGGTACATTACACACCATCTTTCTTACTATCTGACCTTTTACTGACCATCTCACATGAGTAGAGTGCTCACCAAATAAGTAAGTGTCTGCATTATTAAGTTTTTTACTGATTTTGAAATATCACTGCAGAAGACGACTGCCTGTTTTTTGTTATTTGGAAAATCCTGCTCTACAGAGTTGGAGAAGTTAGTTTTAGTGCTACTCACTAGTAAGTTAGTTGTTAGTGAATTCTCTTCAACAACATTTCGTAACTAAATAATTTTTTGTAATTACACTTGTGCTATTGAATATTTCTATATTTGCATTAATCTCTGATGTACTTTTTTGACTACTAGGATTGTTTATTATGCTGTTCAACTGACTTAGACATGTAACTAAAATGTTTTGCTGGTTATTTTAGAGTTGAATTGCAGACATACTGCTGCTTTGTGTGGCTTCACTCTCTACCAAGTTCCCACTTTCACCTTTGCTAGTTGCTCTTCTATCTCTGCTTAATATTTCCTTTTTTTCTTTACAGTTTATCCTAAAGATAATGTTTTTCCCTGCTGTACTCACTGCAAAAAAAACCTACTGCAATTATAAATGAGTGCATCTCGCTCTTTTCAGATCACTCAAGCCACCACTCTACTGTTAACAAAGAGTAAGTTCATGTATGTTTCTAGCTTCTATTTTTTGTTTTATGAACAGTAGCTTACTTTCAGCTACTGGTGAGCACATTGCTAGAGACTTCTGTAAAGGGAACATCAGCCTTTCTAATTCTTCGCTTTCCCCTTCCCATTTTTCACTAACTTTCTCCTCCTCCTATAATTTAACCCAACAGCACCGTACTCTAGGTTGATTGCTTTTATAAGCAAACAAGGAACTAATTCCCTACAGTCTGTAGTAACCATTAGCATACTCTCTCCTGACATCTTGCAAATTCTCAAATCTGTAGTTGTAAAGCTAACACAGACATTGTCCAGTTATGTCTATAACAGGTGCACATGCTGGAACATTACTACCACAAATAACTTCTTTATTTTTACCCTGGAACACTGAAACCGTACCTGATGATACATGAATGATAGTTTTTTTCTTATTTTTTTTTTTTTTTACTTCTGACCTGAAGTCCCTCTAGAGATTCAGGTATACCTACTCCGTTAATCCTTGCTCCACTCGGGCTCACTCCGCTCTCCTACTCACCCATCCCCAAATAACTTACATTTATAGCTAACCAATAATTACATGCCCACATTAGCACCTCCCCTCTCAACCTCTGAGAACAAATAAATCTCATCCTCTCTCCCCATCCAGTACCAAAACTCACCCCACAATCAAACTTCACTTCACCACACCTCCCACACACTTCACCCAGCCACTCCTACCTTTACCATCTGCTACTACAGAAATTCTAATCTAAATTACCCATCACTTCTTTTCAACTTCCCCCTAACCCCTCCTCAAACAACATTCCCCTCCAGAATCTATCACTCCACTCTAACTAGCTAGACTACCTCTCCATTACAATTCTTCCCTTTATCACTCCCTATTTATCCATCTCTGCAGCTAATACACTCTCCAGTCCTGCTTCTCTACTTTAACTTACCTCTTTACTCACTCAGCATCCATACTGCATCTCTAACCCTCACCATGCATCAGATCCACATTCATACTGAATATCTAACCACCACTACACATCACACCCACATCCGTTTGCATCTCTAGCCCTCACTATGCATCACACCCACATCCATACTGAATATGTAACCATCACTACGCATCACACCCACATCCATACTGCATCTCTAACCCTCACAATGCATCACACCCACATCCATACTGAATATGTAACCATCACTACGCATCACACCCACATCCATACTGCATCTCTAACCCTCACTATGCATCACATCCACATCCATACTGCATCTCTAACCCTCACTATGCATCACACCCACATACATACTGCATCTCTAACCCTCACTATGCATCACACCCACATCCATACTGCATCTCTAACCTTCACTATGCATCACACCCACATCCACACTGCATCTCTAACCCTCACTATGCATCACACCCACATCCATACTGCATCTCTAACCCTCACTATGCATCACACCCACATCCATACTGCATCTCTAACCTTCACTATGCATCACACCCACATCCACACTGCATCTCTAACCCTCACTATGCATCACACCCACATCCATACTGCATCTCTAACCCTCACTATGCATCACACCCACATCCATACTGCATCTCTAACCCTCACTATGCATCACACCCACATCCATATTGCATCTCTAACCCTCACTATGCATCACACCCACATCCATACTGCATCCCTAACCCTCACTATGCATCACACTCACATCCATACTGCATGTCTAACCCTCGCTATGCATCACACCCACATCCATACTGCATCTCTAACCCTCACCATGCATCAGATCCACATCCATACTGTATCTCTAACCCTCACTATGCATCACACTCACATCCATACTGCATCTCTAACCCTCACTGTGCATGACACCCACATCCATACTGCATTTCTAACCCTCACTATGCATCACACCCACACCCATACTGCATCTCTAACCCTCACTATGCATCACACCCACATCCATACTGCATCTCTAACCCTCACTATGCATCACACCCACATCCATACTGCATCTCTAACCCTCACTATGCATCACACTCACATCCATACTGCATCTCTAACCCTCACTATGCATCACACCCACATCCATACTGCATCTCTAACCCTCACTATGCATCACACTCACATCCATACTGCATCTCTAACCCTCACTATGCATCACACCCACATCCATACTGCATCTCTAACCCTCACTATGCATCACCCTCACATCCATACTGCATCTCTAACCCTCACTATGCATCACACCTACATCCATACTGCATCTCTGACCCTCACTATGCATCACACCGACATCCATACTGCATCTCTAACCCTCACTGTGCATCACACCAACATCCGTACTGCATCTCTCACCATCACTGTGCATCTCACCCACATCCACACTTCATCTCTAACCCTCACTGTGCATCACACTCAGACCCACACTGCATCTCTAACCCTCACTATGCATCACACCCACATCCATACTGCATCTCTAACCCTCACTATGCATCACACTCACATCCATACTGCATCTCTAACCCTCACTATGCATCACACCCACATCCATACTGCATCTCTAACCATCACTATGCATCACACCCACATCCATACTGCATCTCTAACCCTCACTGTGCATCAATCCCATATCCATACTGCATCTCTAACCCTCACTATGCATCACACTCACATCCATACTGCATCTCTAACCCTCACTGTGCATCACACCCACATCCATACTGCATCTCTGACCCTCACTGTGCATCCCACCCACATCCATACTGCATCTCTAACCCTCACTATGCATCGCGCCCACATCCATACTGCATCTCTAACCCTCACTATGCATCACACCCACATCCATACTGCATCTCTAACCCTCACTATGCATCACACCCACATCCATACTGCATCTCTAACCCTCACTATGCATCACACTCACATCCATACTGCATCTCTAACCCTCACTATGCATCACACCCACATCCATACTGCATCTCTAACCCTCACTATGCATCACACCCACATCCATACTGCATCTCTAACCCTCACTATGCATCACACCCACATCCATACTGCATCTCTGACCCTCACTATGCATCACACCTGCATCCATACTGCATCTCTAACCCTCACTATGCATCACACCCACATCCATACTGCATCTCTAACCCTCACTATGCATCACACCCACATCCATACTGCATCTCTGACCCTCACTATGCATCACACCCTCATCCATACTGCATCTCTGACCCTCACTATGCATCACACCCACTTTATTGCTCTGCTGCTTCATCTCTTATCTTACCTCACCACCTATCACATACAAATTATCCCCCTACCTTTTTATTTTAGCAACTTTCTAAGTTTATAAGAGCAATATTTAAAATGTGTCCGTATTATTGGGGTTTTGTCCCCACATTATTTCTATCTTTGTCCAGATTTTTGTGCTAAGAGGTTGAGAGCTATGGGGCTGTCCAATCAGTGTGCATGTTTTTGAATGGCAATGAGCGATTGTTGTGTAATATGTGATAATCCCTTTATTGTAGTTTTCAAAAGCAGCAGAAAATCAGTCATGCCATTTTAAATTCCTTCTCCATTCTACCATAAAGGAGCTGGCAATCCTAACATTTCAGGATAGACATTTAAGTTTTTCACCTCATTTGATTGCTGAGGTACGCTCTGTTCCAAACCTTTCTCTCAATTTAGGACTTATCATTTTCAACAACAGATTCCCTCCCTTTGTTTATAACATACCTTGACACAGAAGCCTTTGAACTCTAAGAAAAAAACTACAGAAAAAATGCATTCAGAATGATAATAACATGCAGCAATGGATGTAAAACGGATAGAAAGAAACCACAGCAGATACCCAAGTAAAATGTCTGCTACAAAGAATAACATTAAGAAATTATAAGCTGTCTTCAAATAAGGCTTAAAAAATATACAAATCAAGACGATGACCACTGTGATCCCCTTCTCCTTCTTGAGAATAAGAACCTTCTACTTCAAAGGAGGAAAGTAATTCATCTAGAAAAATCTGTTAACCCAAGGGCACTATTCAGCACTTTCTCCTAAACAGTCATGACACTGACCCCTTTAAACCAACTCCACATACCATAAACTCAGGTCAAATAACCTTGGTAAACCATGCAGTGCCCTTAGACGAAATATAGTACTACAACCCTAAATATGTGCTGTTTATTTACTCCCAGCTATGGACCATACCAGGCCTCAAAATGGAGCGAAAATATATTTTCCTTAATCACTATAATAGTTTACAGGGTTACTAACCTTCAGTCCTACTTTATTCATTGTATCATAAGTCTCAAAAGCTTTCCTAAAATAGCTTTCCATAGGGAACTGTGTGTCAGAGAGTGGATCACTGAGTTTCCAGACATCTGACACAATCTAAACAAATACTTCTTCAACAAAAAATGGAGACAGACATCAACAGGCTCCACATATGCTGCCAGCATTCGAGTGTAGCTTCCTCCTAGAATCTCCCACAAATGAAAGAGAAACTCTTCCAAATGATATTCAAAATGAAGCAATTATTTTTGTACATTCCAAACATAATATGTACTTCCAAAGATTCTAATCAACATCAAAGTAAATCAGTAAATACATGTGAACATAGTACAGGACTTTCTACAACATTCTCTTCAGCAAGAACACACATAAGAAAAAAAGTCATAGGCTATGAATTAGTACCTTCCCTAAATCACAGATTATCCACTAATCAAAAAAGTAAAAACTGGCAGAACTAGGAACTGCTTTTTCCAAACGTTATAGCTCTGCAGATATAGCATAAAAGCCATAGCTATGCAAAGAAGGTTGTACTTAGAATCCGTACAGGGGCTTGTAACTCCTATGTGTTGGTTGAAACATTTCAGTAACTCCGCAGTATAGCTGATACAAAAACACATGCATTCATTAATTCATTCATACTTTACAAGTTCATACCCCCCTCAGTCTATATTAGAATGAAGAATGAAAAAGATGGGTCTTGGGTTGTTGATTAGCAGTTATTACGAGGTTAATGTGGTCTTGACCCTGTTGAGTAACCTATTGGTGAATGAATCCTGAACTCTCAAGCTTCAGCTGCCCAAGCTGCAACTCAACGACCATCTGAGTTCCTTCATAGGAAATCACCATCAGCAAGTTGTGCCAGAAATATTCCCTTTTATATATAAGCTCGGGGGTGTGCAGGAGAGCTTGCCCCTCCCTCCCCAAAAGTACTTTATAAAGTGTTTTTGGCAAGAAATTTTCGGCAAATGCAGTTCCAGTATTCTGATCCTTGATGCATTTATTGGTGTCTATTCATAGTGGAAGCTGTCCTGTTATATTTTTGGTCATTAGAAAGGAATCAGCATCTGCAGGAAGATGAGGAATCTGTTTGCACACATACACAGAAAAGAACCAAACCCTTATAATAGACTGCACTATAGGGCATGGGAAATCCTTTGTGACAGGTTGCATTTTGCAGGTGGTCAGTAAACACTGGGCTTGATTGTAAAGGATGGGTGTTACCCTTATTCACTTTTAACAGGAGTTAAACTGCAACATTTTCTTCACCATTTTAAGGTTACTATAATTGTTTTTGAATAAAGTAAGCAATGTTTACAAAAACGTGAAAACAAATTATTTTCTTTTTACCATGGTCATTCCTGTTGAGAAGTCATACTGTGTTAAGTAAATATAATTGTCTTCTGAGGAAACATGACAGGCTGAATGAAGATTGCAATTTATCTTTCAGTGACACAGACAGAAAGTTATACTAAACTGATGTTAATCTGTTGCCTTTTTATTAAAAAATAACTGTAAGTAAAACTGTAGTTGCTACTTCCAGTAAATCTTATAGCATTATAATGCGAACAGTATAGGATATGTAATTGTTTTCAGAAAAATACAGTACAACTGTTAAAGAGTCCAACTGGCTTCTCCAGTGCACATACTTTAAAAAAGTGCAATTTAGTTTTTCACTTATCCTTAACTGGAGCCATACCACAAGGACCAACTCTAGAAATGCAGGTCAGAATTATAAACTGCTGATATTAAGTCTATTTCAAAAATAGCCTTTCTGTCCCCGCAGGTGTTGTCTTGTCCAAGGCAAGGGATGACTTGAGTTTGTATCTATTCTCGCCTTCAGCAGCATTTTATTTATTTAATTATTTATTGGTGGATTTATTCATTTAATTTGGTTTACCATGTAGAGCACTGATCAAGTTTAACTAATTGCAGGCTCAGCCTGGGTTATATACATAGTAACATTAGGTAAGATTAAAAATACAACTAAATTACATAGAGTGCAGTAACATAACACAACATATCATAACATATACATAACATAACATAACATAACACAATATAGCATAACATAACACAGCATAGCATAACATAACACAGCATAATATGACATAACATAATCCAGACATAACATAACACAGCATAGCATAACACAGCATGGCATAACATAAAACAGCATAATATGACATAACATAACATAACATAACACAACACAGCATAACATAACACAGCATAATATGACATAACATAACATAACGTAGCACAACATAGCATAACATAACACAGCATGGCATAACATAACACAGCATAATATGACATAACATAACATAACACAACATAGCATAACATAACACAGCATGGCATAACATAACACAGCATAATATGACATAACATAACATAACAACATAACATAACATGTAACATAACATAACATAGATGTAAAGAATGTACACATATTTACAAGAAGGCTTGAAAAGAATGAGTATCAGGCTTATACAATGTATAATACAGGTGATATAGGGGAGGTAAATGTGGTCTGACCAAAAGAATGGACATAGTATGTCAAGTATGGAGGGAAATTGGAGCAAGAAGGAGAGTAGAACCTATAGAATACTAAGGGCTGCAATGGGAGATCTATTGGGTATGGTGAGATTCTTACCCCCCCCCCCTGCAAAGGTAACCACCATGAAAAACTTCTCCAAAGCTAACTTTGGGTTCCTACAAACAGAGGTGGCTAACTTCACGGCACCCGTGCAAATGGAGAATAGTTGCATGACCGCCGAATCATACACCAATGCACTGTATGAACACGTACACAAATGCATGGATCTCACCATACCCAGTAGAACCAAGATGCTCTCCTCCAAATGAACAAAGCCAGTCTGGTCGTACCTTGCCATAAACAAACTTTACAACAGAAGGAGGAAACTGATGTGAAATAAGGTAAAGTCCCAAGACTGGAAAAACTCCCTTATAAGCTGCAACAAAATGTTGAGATCCCTCATCAAATCCTCTAAAGCTAGCTATGAAAACAGAATTGCAGCAGATAGTAAAGACAACCACAAGGTCTTCTATAGTTATGTAAAGAATCTCCACGGCAATATCTAGATTTACTCTGAACTACTGCACAATGGTACCTTCTATACCGAACCAAAAGATATTCCCAATATACTGGCTGACAGATTCAGTGCCAACTTTACCCCTCTTCCCCCCCAAAGGACCAAACACAATACCAGTAGATTGCCAGGAACTGCTGCCCAGGTTAAAACAGCACTGTCCAAGGCCAAGAATACAGCTTCTATGAGACCTGACAATATCCCTGGCTGTGTTCTACATGAGCTACAGAGTGAAGTGGCACCTCACCTGTGTGCCCTGTTCAATCACAGCCTCACCGCAGGCTTTGTCCCTACCAAATGGTGCACTGCTACAGTTATCCCTTTCCACAAAGGAGGAATGACTACAGACCCTGGGAACTATCACCCAATTAGCTTGACGAGTCTGATATGCAAAGCTATGAAATGCATCATCACGGACCTAATAAACAAGGATATAGGGAATCTCCAAACTCTGGATCCTACACAGTTTAGTTTTGTGTAGGGTAGATCATGCCTGCTTAACCTGGTTGACTTCTTTGAGTCAGTCACCAGAGCTGTGGATGAAGGCAAGGTGTTTCATACATCCTACCTTGATCTGGCCGAGGCCTTTGATACCATTCCCCACTCAGGAATCATAGAAAAACTCACTAAGCTAGGCATCAACCCCTATATCACTAGGTGGGTTGCAAACTGGCTCACAGATAGAACCCACAGTGTGAAAGTAGCTGACTGCAAGTCAGACTGCAGACCAGTCATGAGTGGAGTCCCACAGGGTTTGGTCCTGGGTCCTCTCCTGTTTCGTATCTACTTCTATGAAGTCCAGGCCAACACAAAGGGACTCTGGCTGACAAAGTTTGCAGATGATTGCAAGTTGGGAGCTATTATTAACTCCCCAACTGATGTTGACATCCTACAGAAAGGTCTCACTGAGACCAACAACTGGTGTCAGAACCATGGCCTTAAGCTCAATGCCAAAAATTGTGTTGTCATCCCCCTTGGGAAAAACCTGGCTCCCTTGAATTACCACATCAATGGTAGTCCATTGAACACAGAAGGCATTATAAGAGATCTGGGAACACAGGTTGACAGCAGCCTCACTTTGGCCACACCTTTACCACTGTGGTCAGAAAGTCCTTCTATATGGCACATCTCATTACTAAGGGTTTGCATCCAGGAAGAAAAAGGTCATTGTCTCCCTCTACTCTTCCCTCATTAGGCCAACCATCCAGTACAATGCCCCATTTAGTATATACCTCACTAGACACCTGCAACAACTGGAGAGGCCTCAAAAGTACATCACAAGGAGGATCCTAGACCTTAAACACTTGTCCTATATGGACAGACGCAAAAAAACTCCAAATAATCTCTGTCTCATATCGCCTACTTAGAGGCGTTCTCTGCTTGACTTACAAAGCCATGTCTAACCCAGCTCTGTTAGAAATGCTACATCTAAAGAAATCTCAAACTCTCCACACCACATGCTCCAGAGACCTCAACCTCATTACCAGAATCAACAGAACATGCTGGAGGGACAGGTTCATAACCCAGAGACTGCCCATGCTATGGAACAGAGTTCCCATACATGTCAAACAGAGCACCTCACTGACCCTCTTCAAGAGAGATCTTGATGAGTGGATGGGAAATAGAAAATTCACCCCAGGGATCACTCCAGTGCCTCTACTCACCATAGGCACTGGGAACTAAGGTCGGGTGGCATGATGACATGGTAATCCTATGGGCTAGACTTGCAAAGACTCCAGGGCCATTAGTCTAGTACAGACCTATGAACCTATGAACCTATGAACCTATGAATGCACTCTTTCAAAACAACACTCATGTCAACACATGCAGCCACATCTCATGGAGCCTCTTCTTCTAAGTTGATAAGGCAAGCCACCAAACAATCCTACAACCTAGTCAGTGGACACTCCATTGTGAGACACACTGATCTCCCTGTCACCAGGCTGAGTAAAGAGAAAGTCATGGTTCATAGGTAGGTACTAGGCTATCAGCCCAAAGGCCTAAGTAAGCCTAGCCAACAAGGTTCACTGGCTTACGTCACCCAAGAAAGTTAATTTCATCTGCCTCTGTTCAGCAGAGGTATGGAAGTGATCCCCGAGGTGTATTTCCTATTTCCCATCCATTCATCAAGATTTTTCTTGAAGAGTGCTAATGTGGAACTTTGCTTGACATAGATAGGCAGCTTGTTCCAGAGTATAAGAAGTCTCTGAGACAGGAATCTATCCCTCCAGCATGTCCTGTTTATTGGGGTGACAAGGTTTAGGTCCCTAGAGTGTGCAGCTCAGAGCGATTTGGATTTCTTTAGGTGTAGCATGTCCAACAGCTCTGGGTTTAACATAGCTTTATATGTTAGGCAAAGATCTCCTCGGAGTAGGTGATATGCTACAGAGTAAAGCTGGAGTTTTTTGAGATGATCAGTGTAGGGCATCTGTTTGAGGCCAGTAATCCTCTTTGTGAGGGACTTCTGTGGCCTCTCAAGCTGCTGCAGATGTCTTGTGAGGTTCATTCCAAAATGTGCATTGCACTCTATAATGGGTCTAATGAGTGTCGAGTAGAAGGGAACAATGACCTCTTTTTTCATGGATGAGAACCCTTTTGTGATGAGGTGTGCCACAGAAGGATTTCCTGACTAGTGTGGTGATGTGATTATCAAAAGAAAGACTATTGTCCACCTGTGTCCCAAGATCTCTTATAACACATTCAGTGTTAAGTAGACTGCTGTTTATGTGGTAGTTCATGAGTACAGAGTTTTTACCAAAGGGAATGGCAATGCACTTTTTGGCACTGAGCTTGAGGCCATGCCTCTGACACCAGGCATCTGTCTCAGTGAGGCCCTTCTGTAGGATGTCCACATCATTTGGGGACTCGACTGTGGCTCCTAGTTTGCAGTCATCTGTGAACTTCATCAGCCAGAGGCCTTTTGTGTTAGCCTGTGCTTCAGAGAAGTAGATACCAAACAGAAGAGGTGCCAGGACTGAACCCTGTGGTACTCCACTTGTCACTGATTTGAAGTCAGATTTGGAGTCTGCAACTTTTACATTGTGGGTTCTGTCAGTGAGCCAGTTGGCAACCCATCTTGTGTTGTAGGGATTTATACTTAGTTTAGTGAGTTTAGCTATAATTCCAGAATGGGGGATGGTGTCAAAAGCCTTCATGAGGTCAAGATAGGCTGTGTGAACCACCTTACCCTCATCTACGTCTTTGGTGACTGCCTCAAAAAAGTCAAGCAGGTTCAGAAGGCACAATCTGCCTTTCACAAACCCGAACTGGGTGGGATTTAGAGTTTGTAGGTTACCAATGTCTTTGTTTATGAGTTCCATGATGATACATTCCATGGCCTTGCAGACCAGGCTCATCAGGCTAATAGGGTGATAGTTCCCAAGATCAGTGGTGACTCCCCCTTTGTGGAGTGGGATAACCATTGCTGTGCACCATTCAGTGGGCACAAAGCTTGACATGAGACAATGATTGAACTTGGTGCTTAGATGGGGAGCCAGTTCATTCTGAAGTTCGTGTACAATACAGCCTGGGATGTTGTCTGGTCCCATGGATGCTGTGTTTTTGGTTTTAGAGAGTGCAGCTTTTACCTGCATAGATGCAATTACAGGGATTCTGCATTCTTCCTGTATAGATATGGGCCCTTTAGGGGGTGACTGAATCTATCTGCCAGGATGTTGGCAATATCAGTTGGTTCTGTAATTTTCATGCCATTGTGCTGTAACTCAGAGCAGATCTGGGTGTTGCCATTGAGATTTTTGACATAGCTATATAATGCTTTGTGGTTGCCCTTATAATCAGTAAGATTTTGTTTTCATAGCTAGCTTTGGAGGATCTTATAAGTGATCTCAGCTTCTTACTTAGGCTGACCAGGGAGCTCCTCCACTCATGGGATTTTACTCTCTTTTGCAACAGTTTCTTTCTTCTGTTGTAGACTTAGTTCATGGCAGGGGACCACCAGATTGGCTTCCCTTTTTTGGAGGATAGCATCTTGGTTCTGTTTGGGAAAGCACAATCCATGCACTCGTGTAAGTGCTTATAGAGTGCATTTGTGTAGGATTCAGCAGTCATAACTGTATTGTCCATCTGCATGGGTATTATGAAGTTCACCACTTCTGTCTTAAGAAACATGAAGATGGCTTTGGAGAATTTTTTTACCATGGTTTCCTTAATGGTGGGTGGGGGCTGGATGCGGATATCTAGGGTGGTTAGCTTATGGTCGGATCTGACCAATGAGGAGTTGACTTCAAGTGTGGAACACTGGTCACTCATGTTGGTAATGACTAGGTTTAGGATAATGTTGCCCCTGGTGGGGGTGTGGATAAGTTGATCCAGGACACTGGAATTTATGAATTCCAGAAAGCACTGAGCGAAGGAGTTGGTATATGAGTAGTTTTCCCAGTTAATGGTGGGGTAGTTTAAATCGCCCATTATTAGGGTGTTTGGTTGAACCCTAATATTTTCCAGTATATCAAGAAAAGAGGAGTGGGAATCCTGCGGCATGGTGGTGGCTCTGTAGCAAGCTACAATTTGGATTGCACTTTTGCCCAGAGTTAGTTGCACTTGGATAACCTCGGATGCATTATGTTGCACAACTAGTCTCGAGGTGTGGATATCCTTAATGAATATGGACACACCTCCACCTTTTGTGTTTTGGTCCAGGTTAGATGGCCGAAAAGTGTGGCATGAGTAATAGCCTGGTAATGCAGGGGTGCTCTCTAGTTCCTTGAACCAGGTCTCAGTCACTGCACAGATATCGATGTTCTCCATTTTAAGGAATGCCTCGAGTGAGTGCATTTTGAGATTTAGACATCTAGCATTGAGTAGCATTACCCTCAGTTTTTGCTTGTCTGTTCCTGTTATGGTGGTGAATTTGTCATTTGAACCTTGCCTAAAAAAGGCACTATAGGAGTGGCAAGAGCCTTAGCCAGTATCCGGAATCGCAGGGGCAACAGGTGCAGGCCATCTGTGGCAAAGCATCGTGGTCTGTCGACCATGTCGTCCCAGGCAGACAGATACTGGATCCCCTTAGAATGACACCAGAAACTTAGCCAATTGTTGAAGTCAATCATTTTGTCCTTGTACTGCGGTATCATTCTGGGCAATAGCAGGATGCTACTCAGGGCTAGGGTCATACCTGCCTGGACTACAAGATCGGAGAGCTCTTCCATGTCTCTTTTCATGTAGTCCAGGAAGGTACGTCTCAGGTGGCACACTGAGTCTGTGGGCTATGTGTCATTTGGGTTGTGTTGGGGAGTGGAGGTTGCTTGCATTTCTGCTTTGGAGGTCTCTGATGCTTGAGAAGATTATTACTGAGAGCCAGTGTAAATGTTTTTGTGTTTCTATGTGTGGATTTTGGTTGTGTAGGTTTAGTGGGACTATGTGATGAGTGTGGTGTGGTGCAAGTGTTTGCCTTCTCCTCTTGACTGTCAAGTTCAGTCTTGGATGGAGAGAGCTTTACCTCCAGTTTGGCTAGATAAGTGCATCTCTCACAGGTTGTGGTGTTAGGTGGTAGGAGGAGAGGGTTGTTTATGTACATGAGGCAATTGCTACATTGCCTCAAGATGCCCAGATTCATCAGATAGACAGGAGAGAACACTGGAGCTCACTCTTGGACATGCCTGAATAAAAAACTACTTTCCTCTAGACAAGTGAGGAAAGCGAGTATAAGAGCTGTTTTTCTCTAAGCAAGTGAGGAAAGTAAGTACAAAAACTGTTTTCCTCTAGGTAAAGTGGAAGGTTGAGTGCTGTAGTAATTTGTAGATTATTTAGTGCTAACAGCAAGTTCTGAACAAGTGCTGAGCACGAATAAGCAAATTCAACTGCTAAATCTAAGAATCTGTACCTGAATCTTGTGGTAGATAAGCTACCTAGTTCTTACCACTCACACTGATAAGCTAGAATGCTTCCCTCCAACACATAAAGGCTTGGGGGGCTCAGAAGCTTACAAACAGTCCTGGATACAGCAAACCTGTATCTGGACTAGACTAGTTACAGGAAAGGTGGGAAACAAACATAAACACAGGCTTTTAAACCAGAAAGTTGAAAGAGATGGAAAAACTGCCCAAACGGCCAATAAACTACAATTTCTGGGCCAGAAACCACTCTTGTGGTAGATAGGCTACCTAGTGCTTACCACTCCCACTGATAAGCTAGAATGCTTCCCTCCAACTTAGAAAGGCTTGAGGGGTCTCAGAAGCTTACAAGCAGTCTTGGATACAGCAAATATGTATCTGGACTAGGCTAGTTACAGGAAAGGTGAAATTCAGTTGCTTATCAGGGTTCAGGATCTGCCACATTGCACATGCACTCAGGTCATTAGCCCGCAAGTACCAGTATGACTCAGTCATGGTTCATTTGAGTGTAAATGACCTGAGATGCACCACCCTAAACTATATGAAGAGAGATGTAATGTAGCTCTTAGAATATGAGCCCAAGGCTGGCATGAGCCTAGCACTGAGCAGCATTTTACCTTCTCCAAGGATGATGCCACAATATGAACAGAAGATGACTGACTTAATTGTCTTAGTTTCTGGTGTCATTTTAAGGGGGTGCAGTATTTGTTAGCCTGGAAGGAGATGGTCAACAGACCATTCTGCTTTGTCAAGGATGGTTTGCACCTCTCTCCTGTAAGCTTTTGAATATTAACTAAAACATTTCCCTCCCCATAATGGCTTTTTGGCAATATCAAACTGAAAATACTAGTGACATAGCAAATCAAAACCAAGAAAATCTAAAGGTGTTACTGTTCAATGCTAGGAGTCTAAACATAAAACTCTGTTCCTTACAAGCTTTCCTCACCCTAAGAATGCTGACATCGATATGGTCACTGAAACATGGTCTAAAGCTGAAGATAGCACACCAGCAGTGCAAGACTATAATGCCTTCCACATAATTAGACCAGCTACTACTAGACAAGGACTAAAGGTAGACGTACATCAAAAAATAAATATACCTCAAGGCTGGTCAGACAGGACAATGCACTTGAGCTTATCATAGGATCGTATGAAGTTCCTAGGCAAATGGCTTTGGGGCCCTTACAAGCCTAGCCAAGAGTTTATCCCCAGAAAAGAAACCACAGTCAGCACCTGTCACACTTGTCAATGAGGGATACAGGTGGAACACCCTGGGACAAATTTGTGGTTTCCCATCCACTCATCAAGGTTGTGCTTGAAGAGGGTCAGCAAGGTACTCTGTTTGACATGTATGGGAAGTCTATTCCAGAGACAAGGCAGCCTCTGGGGGACAAACCTGTCTCTCCAGCAGGTTTTGTTGATATTGCATATTAGATTTAGGCCTTTTGAGGGGGTAATGTGCGAGGACTTAGACTTACAGATATGGAGCATCCCTAGTAGGACAGTATCCAAGACTGCCTTGTAGGTAAGACACAGAACACCTCTGAGCAGTCTGTATGGTACCGAGTAGAGTGATAGTGATTTGAGCCTGTGCACATAGGACAAGTGTTGGAGGCCATGGAATCTCTTTGTGAGGTATTTCTGTGGCCTTTCCAGTTGGTGCAGTTGTTTGGAGAGGTACATGCCAAATGAGGCATTATACTCAATTATTGGCCTAATGAGGGAGGAGTATAGAGAGGTAATAACATCCTTTTTTCAGGATGTAATCCCTTTACTTATGAGATGTACCAAGTAAAAGGCCTTTCTGACCACTGCCGCTACATGATGTTCGAATGTGAGATTGTTGTCAAACTGAGTACCCAGGTCTCTCACCACAGGTTGTGTGCTTAGGGGGGTGTCATTGATGTGGTAAACAGTAGGGGCTGTGTTTTTGCCAAATGGTATAATAGTACATTTTTTTCTGTTTAACTTAAGGCCATGACTTTGGCACCAGTCATTTGTTGCTGTGAGATCCTCTTGTAGTATGTTAGCATTATTTGGAGAGTCAATGACAGCACCCAACTTACAATCATTTGCAAACTTGATCAGCCACAGGCCTTTTGTCTTTACCTGGACCTCTGAAAAGTAGATGCCAAACAGTAGGGGTCCCAAGACAGATCCCTGGGGAACACCACTAGTGACAGGTCTGCTGGAGGCACCAATTTTTTTGGTGACATTTTTTGAGCCCTCTTGCAGCAACCCACCAATGATGCTGAGAAAAAGTTAAAATCATTTTGTCTCCTTCCCACACTGCATCAAAAGCTATCTTCTATATAAAGAGTCTGAAGAAACATAGTTCACCGTGCCTGGATTGGTAGCTCTCCATATCATTCCTGCTGCTTCCACTTTTATAATATTCCTTGTCTTTACTGTGGTCCCCTTTTCCTTTATTTTATTTCCTTCTGTTGTTATCTTTTTGCCACAGTATCCTTATATCATCCATTACTTGCTTAATACTGCTGTCTTTCTCCTACTAACAACACAAAGTTATTGATTATAGAGTGAATTACCTTTTCCATAGATTGTTTTCAGTGAAATTCTTTTTAGATTGTTCATATTTTGTAATTTCCACTGTATGGCTAAGCATAGTGACCCCCCTTTCCTCAAAAGCTTTATGTCTCCAATCAACTCCAGTTCCTGCCATTAGTCTGGCTTGCTACAGATGTAATTCTCCTTCATTGTGCCACCCTTTCCATTATGTCACCTCATTCTCTTTCTTCTTCTCCAACACATTTTTTAAGCATGCTGTCCACTTCCCTGTCTGCATGACACACAAGGGTGAAACCTTAACAGATGACATGGGACTGACTATTGATCCAGGCACTGCAGAAAGGACAAAGGGTCAGAAGGATTGGTTGGTGCCAGTTTGCTCATGAGGGGGGTAGGAGGGATTCTGGCATGCAGCAGTGCTAGAACAACTGAGGAAAGATGGGCATGGATACAGTATATGGGTTAAGGAGGTGTTCAGGCCCACAGCAGTAGCAGAACAACTCAAATGAGATATGCGTGGATATAAAATATGGGCCATGGATGTGCACTTATAGGTTTATAGGTATTTGCAAGACTATTGATCTATGAGGCTCTTTCAAATTCTAACTATACAGTCCCATGAAGTATTTAGCCCTTAAATTTTAAGTACAAATAAGTCAGAGATGAGCATAGCATTTATATGCTGACCCTATCCATGAAGAACAAGGGTGTTAAAGCAGGGGTTAATTTTTGATTACCTACCCATTGATCCACATTACTTTTGAATAGAATAAGGGAAGTACTTTGCTTTATGTTTAGGGGAAGATGCTTCCAGAGAAGTTTTATTCTCTGTGATATATATCTATCCCTCAAACATGTCCTATTTATACTGCAAAGAAGATTTAGACATTTTGAACAGATGCTAATACCCCCATCAGACATGGGAATGTGCAGTAGGTCTGAAAGGCTAGGGTCTGTTGAGGCTTTATATGTCATGAAGAGATTGTCCCTCAGTAGCCTATATGACACTGAGAAGAGGGACAAGGCTTTCAGATGGTCTGCTTAGTTTTATGATCAAGCCCCTTGATTTTCTTAGTAAGAAAGCATTGTGGGTATTTGAGTTGTGTCAGATGTTTGGACAGATACATACAGAAGGAGGCATTATACTCAATGATTATCTTAATGAGTGTGGAACAGTCACATCTCTGAACCTGTAGCACCTTACCCTTAGTAATAGGCATGCAATGAAAAGCACTTTCTTACAATAGTGGATATGTGCTGATTGAAGGACAATTACATCAGATTTCAGGTCCCTAACTAATGGGGCAGTTTTCAGGGGTCTGTTTCAATATGACAGTTAAAAGGAATGTCTTGCTTGGCAAACTATACTAATTCTATAGTTCTTGGCATTCAGTTTTAGTCTATGGTTTTGACACCGGCTATTGGTTTGGAAAAGGATTTGTTGGAGTATCTTGGCATCTTCTGGAGAGTTTATAATGGCACCAAATTTATAGTCATCTGCAAACTTGGTCAGCCATAAACCCTTAACAGTAGCTTTGACATCAGAGAAGTGAATGCCTTGAGAAATGGTCCACCGACTGAACCATAGGTTATACCACTAGCAGCAGGTATTTTGGAGGAGGTAGAGCAACCCACTGTAATTCCCAGAGTTCTGTTTATGACACAATTTGCTATCTGTGGTATGGTAATTATTTATTTATTTAGTTATTTATTTTTGTTCTTCGTCTTAGAGTTGAGCAGGAAGCCAGATCAGGAAGCTGGACAGGACACCACATAGTATAGCTATCATTCTGTGTTTAAGTAATAGTTTTGCTTTCTAAGTGGCACATTCCTTTTCAATAGGGTGGAAATGGCCAAGCTTCAGGATTTCAGAAAGAAAATACTGAGTAGGAGGATGGATCTGAGTGACAGAGGGAGCCAGCTGATAGCCATTATTGTTTCACAGTGATGCTTTTTAGGATCAGATAAGAGGACAAATCTGCAACTCTTGGTTTTAATACACTGTTCTTGTGGGCTCTGTGGACTTGAAAGTACAGCAACAGCAAACTGTACTACAGTTTGGGTATAGGAACTGGCTATGGCAATCTGTGCTAAGGGAGATAGGAGCAGGGAGATTCTGCGGCATAGCCTGAGATAAGACAATACTTTTGTGGTAATTTTGTCAGTGCCTTAGTAAGTCTTAGATAGTTTTGTTTTTGGCATTAATCATGGTATTATTAGCATCTCTAATCAAAGCTTACAAGGAAGCTAATTTGTAATAAATCATACTAAATATGTAAGTATGTGTGTGGAGTTATCTTCATGTGGATTAACTTGGTGGCAAGTTCTTCTGTTTGGTTCCTAATTGTGTGGTGTGGAAAAGACCATGGCATTAGTTTTTTTTTTTTTTTTTTGTGGTTAACAGGTAGTTTATTTGAAATGGACTGACTGCAGACATCAACAATGTTAGTTTGTAGGCAGGTTTGTTGGGAATTCAATAATTTATTTTAGTAAAGTAGTGAGATGTTATGGGTATAAAGTATAAGGCTTAATGATGGAAGGTCATTAATAAAAAAAGAAAATAGGTGGCTAAAACAGAACCTTGATGGGTGCCAGTATTTAGAACAGAGTTAGTAGAAAATTAGTTGAGTGTACTTCAAAGATTCTATCATTTAGGCAGTTTAGCAACTACCAAAGTACTTTAGCACCAAATTTAAGCTTGGTCGGTTTGTTTAGGAGTAGGACATGGTGTCTTTACCATATCATTGAAGACTTCAGCTGAAATAAGATGTTCATTTAGATTGTTCTAGATAGTAGCAATAACTAATGCAGATGTAATGCTGAGAGCATTCCAAACACTCTGCTGCTGATCAGAAAACATCCATAGATATTTATGTGTTTAAATAGTCGTTTGTACAGTAATTTCTCAAATATCTTGGTGATAGGGCACAGGTTGGATATGTGATGATAGCCTTTTATGTCAATGGAGTTGAGCACTTTGGTAAGGGAACGATGACTGAATGCTTAATGACAGGATGCACAATTCCAGTGGTTAGACAGAGATTAAGTAAGTGGATGACAGATTTAGCTATTTTTTATGCTTCAAATCTTGGAAAGTCCTATACTAAGATGGAAATGTGTTGTTTGTGATCAATGGCCCACACTACTTAACAAATTAAAAAAGAAATAAGTAAAATAAATGTGTGATAATGTTTGCTGAATGAATCTATTACTTTATGTCATTGATTAGCTATGGGCACAATCGTGCTTTTAATATAAGCCTTGTCAGATGGAAAATCATGTCCTGAATCTTTGATAAAAGTAATGACAGTATGAGTACTAAGGAAGGGTTAGTCTGAGGTTAAAGTAAGCTGCTGAATCATTTGTAGCATTAATGCAATCGTAGATGGATAGGAGTTCTACTGCAGCAATGGATAAGTGTTTGTGCCCTCCATTTGTAACATGTTTGGGACCATTTGGGACTTTCATTGTCAGCCAGATTGGCTGTAGCATGTTCTATAATATTAATGGAGACATTCTGTTTAATAACCAGCAAAGTGCCTTCTCCACACATTCTACCAGGTTTATGATCTGAAAACATAGTATAATTGTTACATATATGGAGTGAAGGGCAGAGCTCATTTATAGTCGAAGTTTTACTTATAGATAAGATATGCGGTGCCTCAGTTATCAGCTAGGTCTCTAATGCATCCCATTTATTTTTTAGATATATGCATGAATGCATGCAGTTTTTAAGATCAGATGTCATGGATCTGAGTGAATGTCCCCAGATAGAAGGATCCTAAAGAAATAGGTAGAAAAGCTTAGTTATTAGGTCTTTGAACTGCACTCTAGGGTTGATATTAGTTTGTATTAAAACCATTTGGATAAGGTATTGGTTTTTAGCTATATAATTTAATAAATCTGTATAGTACTTCTGTGGAGTTAGAATGGCTATACTAATATGAGAGTAAATGGACTGGCTTAGTTTCATGCATGTGGTGTGGTAGGTAGGAATGGTATCTGTGAGTAATGAATGCAATCATGGTAACTTCCCTCTAATTGTTCTCTAAGCATTCATTTTGCAGTTTGAGCTATTTCCATACTCTACACTAAATTACAACTTTCTACTTTACAGGACCTCACTCTTTGTCTGTAACCCAGAAAAATACATAGTTTTCTACATTATTAATTCTGAATATCAGTAAAATGCCTTTCTTTCCCAGTACTCCTTGGACCTCCATACAGGTCTTTCTTTAAAATTCCCTCACTGTATCACATAATATAGCTCCTGCTATTTTGTGTCATGCTATTCTGTAACAAACATGCACTCACACACGTTTCTCTGTCTACCTCCATCACTAACACAGAAATATTTCAGTCCCACTTCTTCATGAAACTTTACAGTCTGTAACAATTCCTGTAAAGCCTCATTGATAATGAAATGTAAATATCTACAAAAAGGCAGAAAAATGCTTTTCTCCAACTTTAATATGTTTTATAGCACTTCCCTAACCCCCTTTCAGTACTACTGTGATCAGGAAGAACAGTGCAATATGAGTGGGTAGCTTTCCCTTGTAACTCTTTGTGCTTAAGCTCATTAATTTGCCCAATACTCATTCATTCTGATATAGTATATATAGTATAGTATAGTATAGTATAGTATAGTATAGTATAGTATAGTATAGTACAGTATAGTATAGTATGGTATAGTATAATATAGTATAGTATGGTATAGTATAGTATAGTATGGTATGGTATGGTATAGTATAGTATAGTATAGTATAGTATAGTATAGTATAGTATAGTATAGTATAGTATAATATAGTATAGTACAGTATAGTATAGTATAGTAAAGTATAGTATGGTATAGCACTTTAACTGCTTGTTCATGTCTTTCTCAGTACTTTCAATATGAATTACCATTCCATGAAGTCAGATGTTTTTTACAGGAAAACAGTCTGCCTCAGTAACTATTTACAGACATTGCTTTTCTAACCTTTTCACAAAAATACATACTTAGGCTCCTATTAATCATAGACTGCCTTCTTTCCAAAAAACACACAGCTTGCCATTTATAAACTTGAGAGTATCTTGTTTATCTGTTAGTTATTAACTTGGACATTTTTCCTACCACTCTGACGAAGAAGACATAACTGAAGTGTCTTTCTTGTCCATAATCTCCCAAAACTCCTTTGGCTGGGCTACTTCCCTGGATGTCCTTCAAGGATGCATCTGCAGTCATAACATATGGGTTGTCCTGCCTCAGGTTTTATAGTATTCTGTGATGTACCCAACACATCCCTGGTGTTTTTCCCATTTTAGACTCTGCCATCTTTCTGCTTTACTGTTACTTTTGCATCCAACTTTCCCTGCTGTACCTTTCAAAAGTATTCTTTAGTCACCCTATTTCTCTATTTAGATTGATGGCACACAATGTCTCTAAACATGTGGACATTTGCTCCTTAATCCTTATCCTCTCATCCAGTGCTTCAAACACCTCCTTCCTTATCTTACGTATGACGTTTTCTTTCTATCTTTCCTTCCTTCCTTCTTTCCTTCAATTTCCAGACCATATGTGTGCCTCATTTTGTCTGTCTATCTGCCCCCATCAAAACACCTTCAGCCTCATCACATCAACCTCTACTTCTTCCCTTTTTAATAATGTACTAGTGGTAGGTGCCTACACTAGTCTTTCTTTAACTCTCCAACTTTTCGAAAAACAAAACGAAAACAAAAAAAGAAGAAGTAGGACACCATACTCCACTGCAATTATTTTAATTAAATAATGAATGGTTGTAAATATTCATTACACAGTTTTTATCATCAAGTAAAAGAGACTGCATTATTTACACTGATGTGTATATCATAACCATATCACATAATCCCAGTTAATTATATGAAACTTCCATAACTCCACCATCCTCGTTTTCTGCCATTGTTACAAGTTCCCTTATGACCATCTCTCTACCTTAATAGTATCATTCCCATCCTGCAACCTTCAGACCTTTCTTCGTCTCCTCTAAGTTGTCCAAAATGATGGATATAAACATTATCTTTTAGTCTATAGTCTCATTCAGCACTGCCCCCACCGAATTTGGAAATGCATATCCAAGATCCTTCTGAATTCATTTCAGCTGTTCCTGAATACAAACAGGAGACAGTCTATAGAGTGCATTTGAGATAATGTTCCTGCATTATCTAAGTCCATCTTAAGCTTTTTCATTAAATACTAGCTGCACAACAAATTTTAAGTAGTATAACAAAAATTAGGAGCATTTATTTCAGACTTTGTATCTCTTGGAAGCCACATATTTAGTTATCAAACACAGCAAGCAAAAAACAGAAGCAATGTAAAATAAATAATTATTTATTGCTTGTGGCATTAAGGTAGTATCAATTTATTGCATGGTACAATGCTAGTGAGGGCTGTATTGTAGCCTAAAAGCCTTATACTAGGGACCAGTGCTTGTAGGATCACTAGTCAAACACTTTGCAACAGAAAACTGCAATTATTTACTTGCAGAAACTATTAGGAGGCAAACTTCTGAATGTCTGATTGCTCACCTTTCACTTGTCACTGTTTCATATTACACATACAAAAGATAAACTGAACATTTTACTTGTCAAAAATCAGATTCTTCTTAGCTTTAATAGCCTGGTGCAGGCTTGCAGCCTTTTCCATTAGACTTTTACGTTAATTAGAATACAAAGTTAAAAGTCTGGAAAAGACTGGAAAAAGGAAACCTCTGTTTTAGAGTTATTAAAGATTATCTGAAAATGAAGAGACTTGATTTTTATTATAAGTTGCACTAATTTTATCACAATACCCGACTACTCCTTAATAATAATATTTTGTGGCTGTTTCCATATAATTAGGAATTAATGCCTTTTATTGCACATGGCAATTTTGCCTCCAGTTTTAGGCAGTGTTACTTCTTTTCCCTTTTTTTACTTTTTTTGATCATTAGTTTGGTAGTTGCCTAACTGCTTAGATACAGAGGCACAACATGGGACTATTGTTAAAATGAGTGAAGTTGTGTAAAGTGCATTTCACCCCATGTAGCACAAATGCTGGACGAGTAAAGTCCTGTAAAGAACATTTCTCCCCATGTACCAAAAAAAACTGAACATAAACCTCAGATTCTTTTCAAATCACACTGCTGCCACAACTTGTCACAGAAAGCCAACCCATTTCAAAGTATCCTGTCTTCATCACACAAATAAATGCAGCCCTCCCTCACTCTGACTTGACATTCTAAACCTCGGCTCCCCGGGTCATTCAATTAAACCATCCTTCGTACTCAAAATCCATTTTTCCCTTTGCTCTGCACTTGCTGCAAATGTGACATGGCAAAGCCTTTAGAGCAACAGGAAGGCAGCATATGCCACAAAAACATCCTGTAGCAAGATTGAACTCCTGCAGGGCAGAAGTCAATTTTTCAGCATTTTTGTATATGCCCATATCTTCATACAGATGTTAACTGGATCTGAACATATTAAATTGCTCTGCACTTTTTATTTCAGAAATGTTGAAACAAAAGGGGAATTCTTGTTTACAGAAACTTGACTCTAAATAAAGCATACAACTGATTAAAACATTAAATGAAAATGCCAAATATGAAAAACAAACTAGGATACATGAACATGAAAAATCATCTGTAATAGACTCAAATTTAATCAGACTTCAGCAGTTTTTGAATACACAAACATTAAAGTTATGTTTTAGATTTACTGTGCTGTAACTTTGTTGCTGTTCAGAATATTAGCATGAACATACATCTGATTATTCCAAATTAGGACTGTTAGTATAAATGTGTCCTGGGGATCTTGATGTCCTATGAGAAGTTAATGTTAGCCCTACGTTTAGTCATCTGAAAACTCTTTCAGCCATAAACCTTTAACATTTGTCTTGACCTCTGAGAAGTAAATGCCAAAGAGGAGTGGCCCAAGGACTGAACCTGGGGTACACCACTAGTGAGAGGTCTTTGGGAAAAGGAGAGTTGATCACCATAATTTCCTGGGTCCCATTTCTGAGGCAGTTAGCTATCCAATGAGTTACTTCAGGAGCAGTCTCAGACTCAAACCTAATCAACTTGCTGCATATCCATAAATTAAACAGGACTAGGGACATCCATTCCAGGGACCTAAATATGGCCTGTGACTTGAATAGGACATGCTGGAGGGACAGATTTATCTCCCAGTGACTGCCATATCTTTGGAATAGGCTACCTATTCATGTGAAACAGAGCACTGTCATGGCACTGTTCAAAAGGAACCTGGACAAGTGAATGGGGCATGGTAAATTCTTACTGGGAATAGTGCCCACAACCTTTCTGAACATGGGCGGTCATTACTAAATTTAATCTTGGGTAATAACTAACATTTCTATGGTATTACATTGGAATGAAATGGCTAGGCTTGAAATGACCTCCAGGTAGATAGCCTAGTGATCTCCTATGATCCTAAAAATTGAGAATGTATCTATGATACCCAAGCATTGGATGATGTTGAATACCTTTGAGAGTTCTAAATAAGTGTGTGCCTGATTTGCCCTCATCCATTGCTTCAGTAACTTTCTCAAACAAGTCAATCAGTTTAAGTAGGCAGGATCTGCCTTTGATAAATCCGAGCTATAAGTGTTTGTAGATTACCTATGTCCTTATTTATTAATTCCATAATGATCCTTTCCATAGCCTTACAGATTAGTCTAATCAGGCAAATGAGTGTATAATTACCCAGGCCCATTGATACCACATATTTGTGCAAGGGCATGACTGTTGTTCTCCTCCATTCATCTAGCATGAAGTCTTTTAGGGGGCTGACATAGGGGGTCTGACATGTTCTGTTTCAGGTTAGCCCAGTAGGCAGCCCAGTATGTTATCCCCAAAGAAGTAGTGTTCTTGGCCTTGGATAGTGCCTTCAGAACTTATTTTTGGGGAGATTTTAGGGGGTATAGATACAGGTATGTGATCTGGAAATATGAAATAAGAGAGGGGGGTAAAATTTGACCCAAACTTTTCCAACAGTAGATTGACTGTGGCCTCCAGGTCTAAGTAGGTGATATTATTTACCATTAGCTCAGTACACTGATGGACATTGTTTCTGATATTGGTTGATCTGATAAGGGTATGGAGTTCCCTGTTAAGTTTAGCTTGTTTGGCATCATGAGAATTAAACTTATTATAGAAACTGTTTAAATTTGGATGGTGAAGTGGTGCAGTGGTTTGCATTGTTGCCTCATGGCAAGAGGTTATCCACTTCGATTCTTGGCTGGGGCACCTTCTGCGTGGAGTCTGCATGTCCTCCCTGCATTCATGTGGATTTCCTCGGGTTGCTCTGGCTTCCTCCCATGTTATAAAGGCATGCATATGGAGCATTTCTCCCCTGGCCTCTGCTTAAAATTGGCTAATTCCAAGTCGGACTTTCCCGGTAAACAAATGTTAAAATAAAAAAAAATTGTTGGGTTTCGCCACAGGAGTTTATTTTTAATTACGGCATTGTATTTCCTATAAGGCATACAGTTGTGTCTGAGAAGCTATTTACATGTAAACAGAATAAAGGATCATGCACAAGCAGCTGGGTCATCAAGTTGGAAGGGGATTTTGTATTTATCCAAGCCATTATTCAGTTTTAGTAGCTTTTAGCCTTAGCATAATATCTGAATACTGAGGTACTGAAAGAACCTTCCAGCGTCAGTCTTATGGTGAATATGATTGCTTTGTGGTCCAATTTAACTAGGGAGGAAGTTATAATTGGTGAAGAACAAAGCTGACCCATATTTGTAAGGACCTAATCCAGGATTTTATCGCCTCTGGCTTAAGTGTAGATTAAGTGGGCCAGATAATTTGACCTGATAACTTCTAGAAATTTCTGGGTGTACATGTTTGAAGATGTATAGGTCTCCCAGTTAATGGAAAGGTAATTGAATTCCCCTAGGAGAATGGTGTTTGGCTTAATGCATAAGGACTCTATACTACTTAGGAAGGAAGTATGGGCTGAGGTGGGCATAGAGGGGGTCCTATAGTTAGTTGTGATATGATAGGGAATGTTGTAGATAGAAAGTTGGACATAGGGGTATTCCAGGTCATTATCTTGTATAACGAGGCCACGGGTGGAATTTATTTTCAGAATATGGATACAGTCATATAGTGGGTCTAAATGAGTGATAGGCATTAAAACCCTGCACTAATGGATTGCTTTCAGTGGGTCTAAATGAGTGATAGGCATTAAAACCCTGCACTAATGGATTGCTCTTAGTGGGTCTAAATGAGTGATAGGCATTAAAACCCTGCACTAATGGATTGCTCTTAGTGGGTCTAAATGAGTGATAGGCATTAAAACCCTACACTAATGGATTGCTCTCAGTGGTCTTGATCCAGGTCTCCATGATGATACATACATAATTTTTATGGGTAAGGAAAGTTTTAAAGGAGTGAATTGTTTTGTTATGGCTCCCAGCACCAAGTAACAATACCTTTATGATATCAGGATCATATGTCATTAATATGAGAAGATATGCCTTAACACCAGAATCCATCCAAAGTGATAACTAAGTAGTATTGTTGATATAAAGCACCTGACATAGCTCGTCCAAATCACCCTGGTGTATCCCATCAGAAGTAGCACAGCACTTTACTAACATTCATCTGCTCAATGATTAATGGAGTCTGGCAGTTGGTGCCGAGACTTAAGACTGTAAGCTGTAGCTCCCATATTACAGAGTTTGCATTCCCTCAGCCCTCATTTGCCTGCTGTGTGACCTGGAGTAAGTCACTTTACCAGACAATCTTTGTGGGCAACCGAGAATTTGGGCTAGGCTACTCAATGATCTTCTGGACTGCAAGCATAGTAACTACCTATGAGGGGTAGTTGAAACATTTTCCATGCTCACTGGCCACCTCTAAAGATTCTACCCCCTGATGAAGCACAGCAAACAAAAACATCGACTACATTGATTCCCATTACAGTTAATTAAATTCTATAGATTTTACGCTGTCTCTTTAATAATACACTAATATATTTTCATCATTTTTGTCACTCTCTGTTTTTAAATATGGGGTTCTGGGTAGTATTTCATATTCTTATTGGAAGTGGGAAGAGTTATGTACTAGTCGATATTCAGATTTTATGCTAATTAGATGACTAGACATTTGGCTGGATGTAGCTGCTTCTTAAGGGCCTTTGTACCAATTTTCAGTGTCTGTACATTCAGAGGTATTCCTGCCATCAGTATGTTTGGCCACATTGACACCCAAAAAATAAATCGATATTAAACATATCAAATTTGGCAGTAAACAAACTGAATATTCATTATTATTCATATAAACCAAAAGTTACTTAATTAATTCTTCCAAATTACCTCTCCACATCAGCCAAATATCCACACCACAATCAAACTGTTTTAAGAATTCTTTCCCCTTCTAACAGTATATTTTTTCTTCAAGAAAGCCATAAATACACTAGCATATTCTGGGACAAATGAGGCATGCATAGATGATCCATTTATCTGTAAAAAGCATTTTACTCAAAATATAGCATATTCTTTTTCAGTATATACTCCAAAGAGTTAATAGGATTTCATTAAGGTCAAAATAATAAATATTTGCCTTCATTAAAAAATGTTTCACTGCCCTGATACAACCTTCGTCATGAAGGATACTGGTGTACAAGGTCCTGACATACAAAGTGGATATATAATTAGAATTGTTAAGATATAGGTTAGTAATATTCTCCAGAAAATCTATGATGTCCCTCAGTCTGGCAGTTATATAACCAAGCAATGATTTTAAACATCTCTCTAAAAAATCTAAAAAAAGTTCCATTAATGAGCATCTTCCCAAAAAACATCAGTTTCCCTGGTACAGGAGATGTGTCTTTTATGATTCTTTAGCAAGAAGTAGATTATTTGTAGTAAAGGGTAAACCACTATGAGTTGGGTTTTAAGTACTGAAGTGATAATACCTGGAATCAAATGGAATGGAAACATTTCAAGAACGTATTTAACTTTTTTCCAAACAAAATTGTCAGCTCTACATATAAATGCTGATAAACCTTGTGATCTAATAAATAGGAGTGGGTTTCATTATTATGAACAGATTCAGACCAAATTACCACCACAAAGTCAATGGGCCTGTCACTGTATTCGTCTTCCTTAGGCAAAGTTTAACCATAAATTCTTCCAGATCTACCTAACAAGAATAATAACAAAATTCAAAGTTTTTGATGAATTTAGTCTACTGTTGTATTTGAAAGCTATATGTAATCTGACACTGTATTCTTTTCAAATGTTTTATATTGTATTTTTATTTCTTTTTCTTGTTACTACTGCTTATTTCATAAAATCACTATGTAAATGTCTCCTGTATATTTAGTTGGAGCTTTTCTCCCAGGGCCTCTGCTGAAAAAGGGCTACTAAGCTCAGTCAGACAAACCCGGTCAACAAATGTAAAATAAAATAAATAATAATAAACATCACCTTTGTCTGCCACAGTTTTAAGCAAGCTCCCCCCAACAATAAATCTAATAGAACCTCATGCTTTTGGGGACTCAAATTATCAGTTTGATTCTTGAAAATAGTATATTGATTTTTATGTAAATCATGTAAATCGATTTCTCAAAAGTTTTTACCACCAGGTAATATGGAGGTGCAGAATTAGATTTTATGAACTTAAAGTCTACTAGGCTATCAAGGACCTTGGTATTGTGTACGAAACAAATATTCCAACTTCAGTTGTCTATAGAAAGTTCTAAAGTCATCTACAGCATCTACATCAGAAACAAATGATTCTGGCATGAAAAGCAATCCTTTATTAAGCAGGCACTCTCACTGCATAGTAAGAACCACGTTTGTCTAATTAACAAAAATATATTCATTCACTTCAACATTCCCTAAAATATTTCTAACATTTTTATTTCTGTTTCTATGTTTTCTTCCCTCCTCGTGCAGTATTAAACATTATTACCATTTTTTTTAACAATCTGAATGCTTGTTTGATGGTGTGGAATCAGCTGAATCAAGTTCTGTGTCTGTACTCGATGACTGATCAGTTGTTAGTCAGTATTCTTAAGAAAAACACATTGGACATGAATGTTTTTGAATCACTACTTTAATGTTGTAATTGCCATATGTATATTGTCTATATTTTATAAATATGTTGTTATATAAAAATTTTGCAACTGTATTTGGAGCTTTATTCCACGGGCCTCCACTAAAAATGGGTTTCTGGCATAGTGGACTTTCCCAGTCAAAAAAAAGTTGTCTAAGGTTGTATGTTCTGGTATTTAAGCCCTAACTTTGACAGGATTTCTGTATATACACATTGAGCAAAGTGGAGGAGAGGTGTTGACTACAACTCTTAGCTGAGATATATAAGTATCCTGTTTTTTTCGATTCTTTATACTGATTATTGTTTCTAGCAATTTATATATAGCACTTTTTATTGCCTGCTGCATAGTTTTTTAGTGTATTTTATTGATATTAACTAATCTGCATGGGTAACTGATTTGTTTGCAGTTAAAAGCATTTTGTAGAGTCTCATTGCTCCTTTATCTGTTTAAAAAAATTCATTTTGTGGCTTTCTGTAGTGCATACTGTCTGTAGGCTAATAGCTTTAGTATTGTCCTCACCCTTCCTCCCTGTTGGTGTCTTGCTCTTATACTTGGTGGCTTTGCAGTTGTCCGCCCCTACTGTAAATCTGATCTGGGACACTCTACCCAGTCTAGTGTCATTAGCTCATTCTACCCAGTACAGAGAGAACATTTGATAAGGCCTTCTGTTTCTCCTTTTTCCCTTTCAAAAAAAATAAATAAATAAATAAAATAATTTTTGCCTGAATCTCCTTGTGTTCTGACTGTGCTTCTCAAACATTTTCGAAATATAGAGTATATTTTAGAGCATTTATTATAACTGCAATTGCCTTAATATTGCTACAACTCAAGTGCTCTAGGTTGCACTGCATCTGAAGTGTTTGTGTGTTTTAGCTGCTTTTCTGTATATATAGACTTCTCTGTATATGTAGACTAGCTACTTATTCTGCTGTATTACTGCCTCTTAAATCGTTTTTCAGTTGTGCACTTGCCTTGCTTCATTTAAAAAGTTTTAAATTGCTAATTTTGTAGAGTTTTAATTGCATTTACTGTTTAGGATTCCACACTCGTGTGTTAGCCTTTTCTGTGTTTATTTACTGTATTATTGCATTGTTTAGCCTGTTTCAACAAATAAAATACTATCTTGTTTGCTCGTTTCCCACCTTTTCTGGCCAGTCCAGATCCCAGGCTTTGCTTGTCTCAGGACTTTATTTTCTGTGTTCACAGCTATCCAGACCATGCTGTGGTAGAGGGAAGTCCTACTGCTTACCAGTGGGACTGGTGAGCATTGTACTGCCTATCTAACGTTAGAGGAGTTGTTTCCGGCTCTGAAATTGTAATTTTATTAGCCTTTTTGGGCTGATTTCTATCCCTTTCAACTTTCTGGCTTAAAAACGCATGTGTTTGCACATTTTTCGCATCGTGCAGCACTGTGAGGCTACAGTTAAACTATTCCAGGTGCCAGAATGTCTGCTCTTCAAATTTTCCCTTAGAACTAGCTGGTTTCTCAGTAGTAGCACTAAAATCTGAACCCCTGTGACTAGCACTTGCTCTAGAACTTGCTGGAAAGCACTAGGAAGCCTGAAACTGATACAAGCACTCAGCTCTCCTTGTTAATAAGGAGAAATTAATCATAGACACTAAACAGCCTATAATTGCAAAGTACCTTGCAAAGGTAAGGGAAAACAACTCTTAAACTTTACAAAAAAAGGCATGTCCAAGGTTCAGCTTCCAGTGATTTCTCCGGTCCACCTGGTGAATCTGGGCATACTGGGGCAATGCGGCAACTGCCTCATGTACACAGACAATCCTGTCGTCCTACCACCCAACACTACAACCTGCGAGAGATGCACTTACATAGCCAAACTGGAAGCAAAGCTCTCTCCGGCCAAGATTGTGCTAGACAGTCAAGAGGAGAAGGTTAACACCTGCATTACACCTGAAGCAACTCATAGCCCTTCAAAACTCACACCATCAACACCCACACATAGCAACACTAAACCCACATATGCGGAGGCCCTTAACATTAGCCTGTCCAAGCAACAAGGACCTCCAAAGCTGAAATGCAAACAAACACCAGTCACAACCAAAGTGACACATAGCTCACAACACCAGTGTGCCACCCAACAACACCCCCTAAGGCAAGACAATGTACCCAACACTTTAGTCATAGGTGACTCTATAGTCAGGCACACTGATGTCCCACTCACCAGGCTGAATAAGGAGAAAATTACAGTCAGCTGCCTGTCGGGTGCCAGGATCTGCCACATAATGCATGCACTCAAGTCACTCCACAACAAGTACAAATACCACTCTGTCATTGTCCATGCTGGAGTGAATGACTTGAGACGGACCTCCCTGGACTACATGAAAAGAGACATGGAAGAGCTCTTGGATAATATGACCCAGGCAGGTATGACCCTATCCCTGAGTATCATCCTGCCTTTGCCCAAAATGATACCACAGTATAAGGACAAAATGAGTGACTTCAACAATTGGCTAAGCTTCTGGTGTCATTCAAAGGGGGTCCAGTATTTGTCTGCCTGGGAAGATATGATGCTTTGCCAGAGATGGTCTGCACCTGTCACCCCTGGGATTCAGGTTACTGGCCAAAGCTCTTGCCACCCCTATAGTGCCTTTTTTAGGCAAGGTTCAAAGGATAAAACCACCACCATAACAGATACAAGCATGCAAAATCTGAAGGTAATGCTACTCAATGCTAGAAGTCTAAACCTCAAAATTCACTCTCTCGAGGCACTCCTTAAAATGGAGAACATTGACATCTGTGCAGTAACTGAGACCTGGTTCAAGGCTCCAGAGAGCACCCCTGCAATACCAGGCTACAATTCTTACCACACTTTTCGGCCACAAAACCAAGACCGAAACACTAAAGGTGGAGGAGTGTCCATATTCACCAAGGATATTCACATCTCCAGGCTAGTTGCCCAACACAATGCATCTGAAATTCTCCAGGTGCAACTAACACTAGGCAAGACTGCAATCCAAATTGTAGCTTGCTAGAGATCCCCCACCATGCCCCAAGATTCTCGCTACACCTTTCTAAACATACTGAAAAATATTAAGATACAACCAAACACCCTAATACTGGGTGATTTCAACTACCCTGCCATTAACTGGGAAAACTACTCGGGTACCAACTCCTTTTCCCAACGGTTCTTGGAATTCATAAATTATAATGCACTGGATCAACTAATCCATTGTCCCTCCAGGGGCTCCAATATCCTAGACCTGGTCATTACCAACATGGGAGATAGATGCTCCACACCAGTGGTCGCCCCCCTCATTGGTCAGGTCTGACAATAAGCAAATCACCCTTGACATCCACATCCCACCCCACCCCCCAGTAAGGAAACCTCCTTAAAAAACATCTCCAAAGCCAACTTCATGTTACTGAAGTCAGAAGTGACAAACTTCCCAACACCCACGCAGATGGGATCTGGAAGCTCGACTACAGAATCCTACACTAAGGCACTGTATGAGCGCATCCACTCGTGCATAAATCATGCCATCCCAAATAGAACCAAGATGCTCTTCTCCAAAAAAAGGAAGCCAATCTGGTGGTCCCCTGCTATAAACAAACTATACAACAGTAGGAAGAAATTGTTGCAGAAAAGAGGAAAATTCCAGGATGCAAAAAACTCCCTCACCAGCCTCAGTAAGAAGCTGAGATCCCACATTAAATCCTCAAAAGCTAGTTACGAAAATAAAATTGCCAAAGATTCCAAAGGCAATCACAAGGCATTCTATAGTTACGTCAAGAATCTAAATGGCAATGCTCAGATCTGCTCTGAGCTACAACAGAATGGCATTAAATATACTGATCCCAAGGATATTGCCAATATCTTGGCAGATCGGTTTAGTGCCAACTTCACCCCCTCTCACCCCCTAAAGGGCCCAGCTCAATAACAAAAGATTGCCAAATTCTGATAATCACGGCCATATGTGTAGAAACCGCACTCTCCAAAGCTAAGAATACAGCATTCATGGGACCAGATGACATCCCAGGCTGTGTACTACATGAACTACAAAAATGAACTGGCACCTCACCTAAGTGTCATGTTTAATCATAGCCTCACCTCAGGCTTTGTGCCCACTGAGTGGTGCACAGCTACAGTTATCCCACTCCGCAAGAGAGGATCTGCCTTGGATCCCAGGAACTACTGTCCCATCAGTCTGACAAGCCTGATCTGCAAGGGCATGGAATGCATTATCATGGAATTTATAAACAAAGACATTGGCAACCTTCAAACACTGGACCCCACCCAGTTTGGGATTGCGAAAGGCCGATCTTGTTTCTTAAATCAGATTGACTTCTTCAAATCAGTCTCCAGAGCTGTGGATGAGGGTAAGGCGGTCCACACAGCCTATCTGGACCTCGCCAAGGCCTTTGACACCATCCCCCACTCTGGAATCATAGATAAACTTATTAAGCTGGGCATAAATGTCTACGTCACTCAATGGGTTGCCAACTGGCTTACTGGCAAAACCCAGAATGTAAAAGTAGCCGACTCCAAATCCAGCTCCAGACAAGTAACAAGTGAAGTACCTCAGGGTTCAGTCCTGGGACCACTCTTGTTTGGCATCTACTTCTCTGAAGTACAGACCAACACTAAGGGACTCTGGCTAACATGGTGATTCTTACAGGCCCTAGGGCCAATAGCCTACTAACCTCCTATGAACCTATGAACGTATGAAGCACACAAAGAGCATCTTTATAGTCATTGTATTGTTCACAAGTGAATGACTGCTAGAGTGGTAAAGTGACACTGTATAGTTAGCATGGTATTGGCTTTACAGGCATTATCCATGATTGTCAAAAACACTGACTAATGTCTTAACTTAATATGTCTTCTTGTTTGTTTGATTTTCAGTGATTTCTGAAATGCCTGAAAGCTTGCACAATATTTTATGTTTGATGGTATTACATTCCAGTTTACAGGCTTATAGGTTCACAGGTATGTGCTAAGCTTGCTGCTCTTGTGGGTTATTTTAAGCCTTGCCAGTTTACCTTTTTGTGCTTGACTAAACCTATCTTATAATTATTCCATGATCAATAACTATATATCACCCCAAGTGACCATAAATAGGATCATACCATAGATAATTTTAAGGGGTCTTTTATATGCTGCCTCTGTCTATTAGCAGTGCAGGGGCCAGTCCTGAAGTAAATTTACTGTTCCCCAGTCATAGATCCAAGTTTTTCTTGAATATGGACAGCAAGTCTGGTCCAGGGCAGTGGTACCTTTTGCAAGATATACTTGTCCTTCCAAACCATTCTGTTGATGTTGCAGAAGAGGTATATATCCCTAGACTGAGCATCTCAGATGCCATTTGAGTTACTACTTTGCAGTAAATCCATCAGTATTGGATTAGAAGGTGCTATGTGTACCTGGCAAAGGTAATTTCTTAGCTGTCTCTATGATGCTGATCATAGTGACAGGGTTTTGAATTGGCTGTTCTAGAACATATTGCTCTGGCCTCGTATCATTTTAGTATGGTATCTCTGTGCTAACTCAGTGAATGCCTTTTCTGCTGTTTTCAGGGGATACATGGATCAAACAATTAGCTTACTATTAAAGTTCCTAAGGTTGCCTTTAGAACTTATGAAGTGTGGTACATTTTTGAGATGAGAAGTTACAGGATGAAGTTATTCTGACCAATTACTGGAAACTAGCTGGCATGCATTAAATGGGTATGAGTGGATGAAACTTCAGATTTTGCATTACAAAATACTCAAGCAGCAATTCAACACAAGTGCACCAACATCCATACACTTGTCTAACAGTCAACATAAAGTTTTCCTTTCAAGATATAACAGTAACAGCAGTAAAGAAACTGCTCATCAAAAGGATCGCACATCTCCTTCTGTAGATAATCTGTCCCATGTGTATATTCCTTATTTCCATCCTACAGTACAGAAGCAGTAAAACATTATCACTTTATTCAAAATAGCAGAAAAAAAAGATAAGGACAGGAAAGAATTAACTAATGCGCACCCAAAACTTACTACTGAAAGTCCTTTAATGGCTTATTCACATCCAAGTTATTTGCATTGCCTAATACAACTTAACAAAGTGGAAGAGAGCTGCATGTGACTAAGATGGATACAGCACTAAAATAGCACTCAAAAACTAGTTCAATTAATTTTCTTTCTTTCTGTATACATTCTGTGATGTTCTTTTCTCCCAGATCCACTCTGAAAATTACCCTTGTCCAATAAAGATAATTCACTGAACAAAATGTAATAAAGAAATAAATGTCATAATATTCAGACTTGAACTAGAACTAGTGCAACCCCACCCATTCAAGTTAGAATCACCTGCTCATTTGTATCCATAGCCTAATCTTGTGTTGTAGCCACCAGCCAACCTAGAACTATACCTATACAAATCTATATATAAAAGTTTGTATTCAAAATTGTATAATTAGAATTCAGTTTGTAAAATTACATCTGTAAAATGTTACTTTTAGTGTTCTATCTAAATACTGGTGATGGCATGAGGAATGAAACAATAACCAAAGTTCTTTAGCTTATACTTTATTTTTCACCGTTTTCATCTTACGACTTCTTCAGAACTAAAAACAACACTTAAAAATTTCCATACTTATATATACATATTCGTTAAGAACCACACCATTAACCAATTTCCATTTAAAGTACCATAGTAAAATTTAAAATCTTAAGCCTACAAAAACATTTATTTACATACAATTTCCTATATTTCAAAAAACAGTTGATATTAATAACTTCATTCAGTCCCTGTGTTTCATCTGCCTGAAATTGTATCTGCCACCAGGTTTCTTTTTGTTCTAAAATATTCTTAAAAATAACCTCCCCTTGCATCTAACTTAACTATTTCTAAGACTGAAAAAATACATTTTTATATGTCCTACACTCAACTGGGTGTCTATATAAAGTGTTTTTTGATCTCTATTTTTGATATTATAATAATGGTCCCTTATCCTTTCATATAATGATCTAGTAGTCATCCCTACATAAAAACTAGAACAGCCACTGCACAAACATATACCAGCCCTTTTGTTTTACAGGTGGCATGTCCTGGTACTTTTATAGTGCTGGTATAGCTTAATATATTAATAAATGTACCTTATAATATATATCTGCAGTACCTGCACCATTCACATTTGTACATACCTTGCTTTTTCTGAGTATACAGGATATCTGGTGTGTACTTAGTGTAATCCCTTTTAAACATTTTTTTCAAATTATAATTATTAATACAAACAAAACTGGGTTTACTACCTACAACCTCAAACAAGTCTTTATTCCTTTCTAAAAATCTTCCAGTTGTTTTCTATCATTGTCCTAATTTCTATACTATCTACTGACATTTCCAAATTACAAGTGACTATGTGATGTTGTTTACCCCCCCAGTTGTTACATTAGTTATAAATGATACCTTTAATATAGGGAGGTATCTCTCATATCTTTTACTATAAATTTCATCTGCTAATTTATTAAGTTCACTTTTATTATACCCTCTAGCAATAAACATCCCACAAATTTTTGTAAATTCTTCTTTTGTAACTTCATCATTACTAGTCATCCGATTGCCCCTTATTAACTGATCTTTTGGTATATTTTTTTCTCATAAACAGTGGATGATTACTTTTATTATGTATGTAAGTGTTTGCAAATGTCTCCTTATGATGTAGTTTACTTTCAAAGACATTCCCCCGGATTCACGAATCCTCCGTGTAAGACTAAAAAAGTCTTACTCGGAGGCTGCAGTTGAATGGTATGACATCAGCATGCCATGAATATTCATGAGGGCACGCTGACTCAACCGCAAGTCTAACATGGATCGTGTAGGAAAGCAGGGGGCGTGTCCGACTGCTGAGCAGTCTAAATGTCCACGCCCCTGCAAGGGTTCGAAAAGAAAAGAAAAATGTAAACACAGAAGAGCGAGTCCGCTCAAATGTCCATGCACCCAACACCACACTCCCTGACATTATAAACCCCCATCACAGTTATAAAAAGTAAAACGTTAAATTTATTTTTTTTTATTCCCGAAATAGCTGCCCGTATTTGTGCATGTGTACACAGGTTTGCCCATTGCTTAGCTGCAGTTAGCAATCCTGACATGGAAGAGCATAAGAAAGAATGCTTACGCAAATCACACCAAATAACAATAGCGTAATGGTAGAGTGTTCACACAAAGAGGAGGCATTCACAGTTCGAGTCCCACCACTCCCCTTCCTATTTATGTTTTAAATCAGTATATGAAATAATACCTGACATATATGATTAAAATACTACTAAAAAGCAGTGAAATGGCCTATGTATCAGTGAACAAAATATATATTTTTAAAGGATCCTAATATATAATTGCCCGCAGTTAAGCAGCGCTTTACCCAGCGCAATATAGGTGCCTGTAGTTCAGCAGCGCTTTACTCAGCGCAATATAGGTGCCCGTAGTTCAGCAGCACTTTACCCAGTGCAATAGAGTTGCCCATAGTTAAATAGCGCTTTACCCAGTGCAATCGGTTTGCACGGACATGCACGCCGCACCAACCAGCGCACCGTAGGGCAATGTGGAGCAACGTAGAGCAAAGCTGCTTAAACACAGCCACACCCCCTACCCTGTCTGGACAGTATTAAAATAAAATGTATGACAAGGTTCGAACCCAGAACTCTGTGCACCATAATCAAAGTACTGAACCACTAAGCCATGACAGCTTAGGAGAAACAGCCACTGTTAACATACATATACTTAGAAATGGTAGATTAACCATTACTAAGCAGGTCTGCAGTCAGCCAAGAATTTTCAAAAATGGCCAATCTCAAAAAAGTGCGGGAAATGCGGCATATTTAAGCACCATAGGTAGGAATACTCACCATAACTGATTGTAGCTCACATCTGCAGTTAGAATGGCTGGTGCTGGAGAGGGTACATGCTTCTGAGCGCAATGTTGGGGCATCGAGGAGTCGAAATACAAGGTCAAGACTCCTGCAGGGCCAGTTCCAAGGGACAGAGTACAAGGCAGAGGCTTGGAACCAGTTAGCTCATGACCTCACCAGTGTCACAGGCTTTCCTCGGACTGGTGAGCAGGTCCGTCACCACCATGCAGACCTGAAGAGACGGAAGCAGGACCTACTGAACCCTGAACCAATGGATACAGGTGGCCCGTGGGATGCAAGATGCCCCACAACTGAGTAGGTAGCCATGGAATGCAGTATGTAAGAATTGATAATTGATTCTGTATAATGGATAGGTATGTCTCAATATCCCTTCATTTACTTCACAGCTGCAGGTGACCATGCTGCAAATCAGCAAACCTATGCAGATAGGCTGCTAAGGCTGCGTCACCAGGCAGGTTAGTGATTATTCTGCATGTACTGTTATATAAAATAGGGGAGAGAGCATGAAAGAAAGTGTTGTAGTCCAATAATACAGCCATAAAATGCCCTGAATAAGTCCTCTTCATGTACTGTCATATAAAAACGTCAGAGAAACAGAAAAAGAGTGTAGTAACCCATTAAGAAAGGTAAAATATATCTGGAATAATATCTCTGCAGGTACTGTCACATAAAATAAGTGAGCGAGCCTGAAAAAGAGTGCTCTAACCTATTAATAAAGGTATAATATGTTCTGAATATGTCTTCCATATGCACTGTAATATCAAATAAAGGAGAGTGCCTGTGGAAAAGTGTGTAATGTAACTAATAAAGGTATAAAACCTGGAGTGTGTCTGTGTCACTTACTTTGAAATGTTGTTGTACCCTTGCATTATACAAATAGTACTGTTTTAATAATTGCTGGCAACCCACAGTTGGGTAGTCCCATCTAAAGTGGGTGATGGAAGTGCTAGTATCTGTGAAGCATATATACAGTCCTCAACAGTCAGTGACTGGCTGGCATGCATATGTAAATCTGGCACATGAGTAGCTTGTTAATTTGTTCCCTAGAAATGTGAGTATGCTACAAGAAATGCAGGGTTATGTACAAATTGAACTGAAAGTGTCATGTGAACACATCCAGATATGTAGATAAAGAAATATAATTAAAAGCAAGAAATATGTACCAGTAACATCTGCATCTTGGACAGTTAGTATGTCAGATAAAGGACAGGTATATAATGAACTAGCCAAACCCATTACACAACCTAAAGCATGTTGGTAAGTGTAATAATACATGTAGGAGATATACACCTGCAGTCACTAGGAATGTAGTGTAGACTAAAAGTACTTATAAGATGTTAATTGAGGTTTCTTTCTACACCCTACTGTATGTGCATAAACCATGCAATTCCACACCTCAATGGGCATGTGCAATCTCAAACATTTGTTGGGACATATGTCCTACTCTATAAATATCTGCATTCACTTTGATGCATGTGCCCTGTTCAAACACCACAATCATGGTGGCCTGTTGCTACCAATCATCCCTGCATGCTGTTGGAATGTTCACTGTCATTCAATATATGCATGTGTTATGCTTGCTGTTCAACTGTTGGAACCTTGGTGTGTTAGGTTAATGGGATTAGTACTGCATGCTGTTACAACTAATCTTGAATGCTGTTGTTTATGTTGTAATTAAACACACCTAATCACAGAACGTATGGGAAGGGCAGTCCCAGCGGACCCACCTGTCCCTCCTCAGCTGGTGAGTGCACCTGGCACCAGCAGGTCCGTTGCCCAGCCCGGGCTCCCCTCCTCCATTGGCCCTGTGCCACCTTCGGGTGGAAGCGCTGCAGGGGATGGGGCTCGTCCCCCCAGTGCAAGCATGGGCGGAGAAGGGCCACCTGTCACCCTTCGAAGGGTCCGGGTTGTGGTGCATAGGGAGATCCAACATTCAGTTGCTGATCCTCTATGCCAGCTCGAGGTGAGAGTGGCGCATCTCACAGGTGAGCCTTCCCATCCTACGCAGCCCCAGCATAGCCACCCTCGGGGCTGTGAAGGTGCAGTGGTGACTGCCCATGGGTAGGGATCTCAGTTCCACTGTTGCCATCTGTGGGCTCATGGCTTGCGATTTCCAAACATTCATCCCCATCAATTGTGTTCACCCACCCCATGTGTCATACACCGCCCCTGTATGCGTCTTGTTTGTCTTGTCTGTTTACCTCCCCAACCTACCTCCCCAAACATTCCTACTTCCTCTACCTCACTTTCCACTCTCACCTGGAGGAAAAAAAAAAAAAAAGAGCAATCTGTACCCACAAAAAAATTATGCCCCATACATAGCTGCCCATTTCACACACATGTCCGCTGGACATGTAAACTGATAATTATAATTGGCAGTGCAACATACTTTGTTGTCCTCACCCCTCTCCCAGGGGTGGAAGGTTTCAAATTTCACTCCAAATTTATTGCATATGCACAGCTTTTGCTAGTAAAGAAATGGGCAGCTATGGACCTTCCCTACACCTGTCCTGCACATCCCAAGCTTGTTTACCTACTGTCTGACCCTCTTTGTGCCCCCTTTTTCACCACTTTCCTATCTCCTCATTTTCTTTTCTTTCAAAGAAATTAGCGCTGGGGGTTGGCGGGAGTAAGCACTTTTAAGCAGTAGTTAGCGGGTTTAAGCGAGTGTGCACATGTGTGCGCTCAGCTAAGCATCGCTAAGCATTGCACAAACCCTAGCAAACCCGCTTACAACTGCTTAAAAGTGCCTTAGTCACTCTATGTCAGGGCCCTTGTTTTGCTCAGCAGCAAAAGAAAAAACCTCTGCCAGTCTCGAACCCCAGATAATTGACGTAATAGACTGCATGAATTACCACTAAGCCACAGCAGATATACAAATAACTTGGTGCTGAAATAAATATATCATGCATTACAATGAGGGAATGTAAATGGAAATTAGGAATGGCATAACACAAATCCTGTTCTGTGGGTCTTTACCAACAGTTGTTGTGGAATTGCATGACATGACTGTGAAAAGAGAACCAGCCATTCTAGCAGGGAATAATGTTACAGTAGCACCTTACAAACACCACACAGTATCAGACCAGGATAAACACTGGCAAATTTGAATAGGCAGAGGCCAGACTCCCCAACTGTGACTGCTTTACAGGGATGTCCCTGATTTGTAAACAAATGTTAGCTGTGCCCCTCTGAATCACTCTGAAAAGTACTAACATTAGGCAGAAAAGTGGGGAATCACACTTAATGAATAATGTCAATAGGTGAGAGTAGACACTGCTTGCAAGTCAGAAAAGGTGTAGTAATACATATGCTCCAATTCCCAAGAAAGTCTCAACTGAAATATGTCTGTAATATAGTACAGCTGTATCTCAATTATATGTACCTTTCACTGAGGCTGTTAAAATATATACCTGAGAGTATCTGAGGCCTGGCAGAGGCAGAAACACACAGGCATATCAGCATTCCTGCTGTTACACACTCTGCAAATAGCTTTGGAAGGAGTTCCACAAGCATGCCCTTATGTAGGAGTACAACACAGAAATATCACAGGATGTAGCCATGTACTGCTAGCAACCAACTGTGACAATGCCATTGTGCCAGTGCTGAAAAGACTGGTGTGGTGCACAGACAAAGAATAATAGGCTAACGTCTAGCTACCATCTGGATATGTCCACAGGTGGGAGATACGCAGACAGACTACTTGCCTTGATAGACTAACAGGTACACAGCAACCCTGTATGTTCAGCAAGATAAACCTCACACGATAATAAAAAATGTTCTTTGCAGTTCTGCACCCCTTCACAAAGGTACGACATACCTGTGTATTCAGGCAAAAGCAAGGGTGTAGGTAGGCATACTCAGTACTGAAATATGTCCAGTTGTCTTGAGCAGCCTGTGCTAATGTCAACACAAACAAACCACAAACTGTTCAGAAGTTAGTAACTTAATAATTACAGTATAGCAGTTCACAAACAGTGCATGTGCCACAGGGATACATTGCAATAACTACATTTGTATGGCAGTTAATTGTCTAATTCAGAAATAAAGTATATACTCCCATGTGTCCTGTGTTAGCATTTGGAGGGGTGAGTAAATGTCTACACTGAGAAGTGTGTACTGGAAGCAGCAACATTCAGGTTTGAGTACAACATGCATATCACTAGCTACAACCCTAGCTTCAGATAAGAGACATATACCAACCATCTGACTGACACAACGGTGTCCAGAGCAAACATGCATGGGCCCCACCTTGGAAAGCTGAAAGGGCTACACCTACCTAACCTAGCATTTTATAGCAGTGGGCTGCAATCACAGCGAGTACTGCAATTACCACACAGCAGGCTGCATGCAATTACTTAATGGTGGACACCAATTGGTGCAGAGGCTGTCACATGCACATGTGCAGAAACCTAGAAAAGCAGGCTGTACCTGCTCTCCACACATGCAATAATATAATTGCAGGAACAGAGAGATAGAGAGCAAGAATGAGAGAGAGACAGAGACACAGACAGAGACAGAGACACAGACAAAAGAGACAGAAACTGCAGTGTCCCATTGTAGGCTAAAGCAATACATGTATGCTTAGTGAGTGGTACTGCTGGTGAATCCATCTTCCATATGAACTGTAGTACTACCTGAAGCTGCATACCTAAACAGCACAGTATGGTGTATGTTCACATTGCTTGGAAACACTGTCTTGTGTGTTTCCTGTAGTCTGCAACGAGTACATACCTCAGGCATAAGGGTTTGTAAGTAGTGGCACACAGTACTGTATGGTACACAGGTAATGCTCATCTGTATTGGCATACAGTGGTGTGTTGTATGTTTGTCTGATGTGTGTGTAATTATGTCTGTACCATGCCCGCAATCATATGTGTGTTACAGGGTATACGTGTCTATCTAGCAACATTTATACTCTGTTACAGCAGTATGCCACCTATATTAACAACTGTGCACATATGTTAGGCAGGGGTATGGCATCAATGACTAGGGTGGTTTACTATTACTACTGTAACTGTACTTTACATTCATTGCAATGGATGACATCTTTGTTCATGCATTAGCGTGATATATACCTCTGTGGCGAGGTTGTGCATTGTGTCACAAACAGTGTGCTGGGTACTGTTGTATAGTGGTTTGATACATAGAGTGTGCCAGGCACTGTTAGTCAGTTGTGACCAGAGAACCAATATGTGGTATTGAATGTGTGTATCCTCTGACAGACAAATGGATGGTGTATATGGCAGTGAAGTGATATCTGTGGTTAAGGGTGTAAAGGGTGCCACAAGACTCGCTCACACATATTGTTCATTTCTCTTTCAGGCTGATGGCCCACCAACATAATCCTTGTTACACAGCAGCAGAGGAAGAGGAAATCCACCACAGCTTGGTGCAGCACTACTCACTGCTGTTTTCCAGAAGCAGCCAGCACCAGCATGAGTGGGCTGCACTATGGCAAGATCTTGTTCGTCAAGTAAATGATATAGGCATGCATAACCAGACATATGAGCAGGTAGAACATCACTGCAGTGATTTAATTATACATGTCCGGCGGCGTGTGTCTGATATCCATAGACAACAGCTTGCCACAGGTGGTGGGGTGGCCATTCATTCCCCCATCACCAAAGTGGAGGAGCTGCTCCTAAGCGTGGTGGCTCCTAGACAACAACAGCAACTGCCACAGACATGTGTCATCATGGAGGCCGGAGCCACCCAGCATGTTGACATGGAGCATGCAGGTAACATGCCCTATCTGTAGACTACAGTTACCTGTATTGTTAGATTATGTATACGTGAGATGTGTACTGTGTGTTTAGCAGTTGTGCTGCCTAGTGTTGTGCAATACTGATATTTGGAATATTATCTGTACACCCGTGACTGTCGATTGTAGGTCCCTCTGGTGTGACAGCAGGGCAGACGATCCATGCTGGTGAGTGTGGTATAACTGCAATATTGGTAATGAAATGTGCATGTCATAGGTGAGGTGTAGGCCATGTACACGTAACACACCTACGCATAATGCATGCTGTGCATGTTTGCTGTAAAACGTTGCACAGCTCAGTAATGTCAGTAGCTGCCTCAGTGACATGCAATACACAGAGCATCAGACACACCTGTGGCAACACTGTAATGCACATTGGATAGGCATAGTCATACAGATAACACATGCAGCCATGGTATGTATACCTGTGAGTGATGGTGCACAGGACATTGCAGAGCTGATAATACTTGCACGGCAATGTTGTGTCCATGTACACATTGTGTTCCAGGGTGTAGCCAATCACTGAACAACTACACACATGCATCAAAGTCATGTATACTGTTATTAACTAGGGCTGTCTACACTCACACTGCATGGCCTTGAGCAACACATATTCTGCATGCTGACACGTGTGAGGTGACTGTTTGCCTTGTGATACTGTCACCCACCTTCACCCACTTTTGAGTATGTGTTGGATTGCTGGTGTGTGTGTGTATCTGCTGTAGTGAGGAGTATATTGGTGTGCATGTGTTCATGTGTTCATGTGTGCATGTGTGCATGCGTTCATGTGTTCATTTGTGCATGTGTGCATGTGTGCATGTGTTCATGTGTTCATGTGTGCATGTGTGCATGTGTTCATGTGTGCATGTGTGCATGTGTGCATGTGTTCATGTGTGCATGTGTTCATGTGTGCTAACATCATGTACAGATTGTAAAGTGTGTTTCCTGTCTTCCTCTCACAGGTGCTGAGGTAGGGTTGGCTGAATGCAGCAGGGAACCTGAAGTCACTGCCACAAATAGTGGAGATGATGAGACATGTATTGTGGCACAGGCAGGTTTGACAGGTTCTGTCGTTGGTCTGCCAATCGACAGTACACCGCTTTCCACCCCATCTATGCGCACACTCATACTGCCAATACATCCCTCATCACCAATGGCCTTAGCCAAGGGACAGCATACAGTTGGCATTGACCAGGACAGTGTGGTATCCATGGCACTTGCATCCCCTCACAGCAGCCATACCCGGATTACTGGAATGGTACCACATAGGCGGATGTCCAGCGGTTCTTGTGGGAGCACCGCTGGTCGTAATGCCCCTGGCAGATGTGCCCGCATAGGTCTTATGACCTTAAGTATGTTCCGGGCTGTAATGCAGGCACAGGCACATTTGGAACAGTACACCAGACAGGGACTAAGGGTGCAGAGGGCCCATTACACCGCTATCAATGACAGCATCTGTGACCTTGCCGGTGCCATCTGGAATTACACCGAGGTCATTGATAGACATTGTGGGGAGACATTAGATGCCCTCCACAATGTGTTTTCCATGAGCCAGGACCATGCAGGATGGCTGAGACGTCGATGCGGATGTATGCCAGCAACATCAATGGCTGGCAGTCGTCGCGGACAGCCCACAGATCTCAGCTGCTCCTATAGTGGCAGTACCAGCCCCAGCAATGCTGGGGGCTGGCCTGTCGATTGACCGTCCTAGTAGACCACATGCACGTGGCTCTGGCCAGTCCCAGCAGGGACATGGGTCCACTCAACATACCACTGCCTCTGATGATAGTACCCAGTCAAGGTTGGTACCCTATACTGTCTGTAGCACCCCTGCCAGGCACAGGTACAGTGTCCGTGGCCAGAGACAATGCTCTGTACAGCCTGGCAGGTACAGTCTGTGGCTGTCCCACAACCTCCCGTATATGGTAGCCACATGGTGGAGCTGTGTGCATGCAGACACATACACATTAACCAAACAACTAGGGCTCACACATACACACACACATTACATCAACATTGGCCCATGCTGTATTGTTGCCCCTCACACACACATACACACACACACACACACACACACACACACACACACACACACACACACATACATGTCGATTGGATGGGTCAATGTCGGGCTCTGGCAAACCAACAACACACCCTGTGCATATGATGACACCTGTGCAACCTCCTGTCATCTGTAACATTGATGCAGGAACAGGCTAACTTGGTGCTGATGCACAGGGTGACATTATAGCAGTGTAGCAATATTAGCATGTTGTCAACAGGAAAGTGTAATGATATCCTTGTAGGTATATCTGAGCAGGCATGATGCATCAAAGCTATGATTGTCAATGTAGCATTGTTTACACCAGTGTTAAGTCTGAGTATGTATTTCCTGCCCATGTGCCACTTGGCTGAAGTGTATAGTGTTGCCAGCATGTGTCAGTGTGTGGACAGTACGTGTGTGATGTGTGCAGTACAGATTAACAGGTGTACATCTGTGAACATGGTGGGTGCACACTGTATGCATATATGTGCATAGTGGACACATGGGACGTGCGACATACTCTGTATTACACATTGTTAACATCTCATAGTATCTCTCGATGGCCAGTATGCATTCTACTACAGATATGTTCTAACATGGGTACGCGTGTGTGTATGACATGGTTTGACACTATGCTGTGGATGATACTGTTAATATCTGTCAATGTTTTGCATTCTGGTAGTATACACAACCTCAACAGCATGACCATAACCAATCATTAGATGATGTCCTGACAACTGACACACAGATGTGGGGAACTCAGTAACAGTTAGATCCTTCCGGTACTATACTATAATAGTAACCAGTGGTATTGACCGCCACTCGTTCCTGGGACCACACCTGTTTGGCATATAGCCCTCTTAGGTACATGCAAACACACTAGGGATATGTCCATCCACATCTGTAAATGCATGCATTGGCCTACAATGCATTCTCTGGATGGGACACATATCCTACACAAGGGTATCATACAGACAGATACCTGCTGTCCAACACATGCTGTATAGCTCTAAGCCAACTATAGCATAGTCATCCACATTTACTATACATACTATCCCGACAGTACCACATAGATGGTAGCCCCCAACATGTATGTCGGGTACCAATGTGTGCATACAGCCAAGTGTTATGTCATCTGTCCCTTGGTATCCACATATCCAGAGGTATTGTGGAGTCCCTCGGTGTATCACATAAGGCATTAGGGGCCTGTATGCATATTCACAAGGCTGTTGTACACGTATAATGACTGTCCATTATTGCCAGACATTGTTGTGTATGAACATGTTTGACATATACCCCAGGCATGTACCCTCACTCACACTACTCTATAATAACTGTCATGGGTGTCTGTGGCACAGATGACCTTGGCCACAGATCACTACAGTGGCCGGCCTTGTCACATACATACATATGTGACCTACGATCTGAGAAGCAGCGGCACAATCTGTCAAAGGAAACAAATGTATTCATGTAGTATGCAGGCTTCACACCTATGTACTAATTGATGTCACATGTACATATATTTATTTGCCACACAGATACCTGATGTGTGCAATGCACATACTGTTTTAATCCTGATATGTCATACCATAGTAAAAGCAAAACTCACACTGCATTGACAACAATGTCTCACACACACACACACTCAGCAATTGCAGGATTCAAACCCCTACCTATGTTATGATACTAGTGAGATACGCATTAACATGATGCGCTTTATGCTTTACTGGGTGTTTTGTTTTCTCCTGCTATATTTGTAGGGTGCTGACATCATCAGACTTTCCAAAGAGGAATGTACCTCTTTTGATGTGTTTTCCCAGTCTCCGAAAAGGGCACTCGTCTCAAAGGTATTCACACACATACACACACTGTCAGCATTTTCAGGATTCAAGCCCCTACCTAACTATGTTAGGATACTAGAGAGATACGCATTAACACAAAACGCTATATGCTTTACTGGGTGTTTTGTTTTCTCCTGCTATATTTGTAGGATGTGTTTTCCCAGTCTCCAAAAAGGGCACTCCTCTCAAAGAAAATCACACGCATACACAACCCCCACAGTCAGCAATGGCAGGTTTCAAACCCCTACTTAACTATGTTATGATACTAAAGAGATACGCATTAACATGATGCGCTATATGTTTTAGTGGGTGATTTCTTTTCTCCTGATATATTTGTAGGATGCTGGCATAATCAGACTAGACATGGTAATGTGTGTACACTTTGTTTTATGCAATCCCAGGAATGAACCATGTGGGTCAGCAGGTGTTAACAGCTTGAACAGGACCCCACAATTCTTAGCTTGTGTGATCTATCTCTGGACAAATTGCCATTCCTTCATATGACAACACATATTTATGCACAGATTGTCGATTTTGTGGATATGACATGTGTCTGGGATGTTGATAAAGGGCTATTCAAAGTCTATGTGGGACATGTGTAGCTCCGTTCAGTGATGTATGTCCTGGGTGGCTGCCTTGCAAACAGTCTAGCATGTTTGGGAATCATGATCTGCCCATGAACATACCACAGTTGGTAGGGTTGTGTGTCTGTCAGCTTCCAATAGCTCTGTTTATGACTTCAATCATGATGGACGCCATGGCCTTGCAGATCAGACTTCATAGGCTTATTGGACTATACTTCCCATGGTGTGTTGTGCACCAACACTTGTGGGGAGTGCCATATGTTGCTGTAACACATTCAAAGGTTTGAGATCCTGTGGAGAGGTTGAGGCTCAGCAGACTGTTCAGGTGCAGGGTCTGTTTGTTCTGTAGTTCACTCATGACACATATAGGGAAACAATGTAATCCATTTGCCGCCATGCTTTTGGCTTTGGGCGGAGCTGTTTACCCATTCTACATGTGATATCTCCTGGTATGATGATAGGGCCTTTCGTCAGTGGGAGGTGGGTATGTATATATGGACCTGTCTGACAGGATGTCAGCATTGTCAGTCAGGTACAGTTGGCCCTGACTCAGGACATATATGAGTGTACATTGCTATTTATGACATAGCTGAAGGAGGTGTCATGTTTCAGTCTGGACTCCTTCGTAGCTACTCTTTACAAAACACTGACAAACCTGAGCACTAAACCCCTGTTATACTCTTTTACACACCTAACACCCTACTGATCCTTTGTGATCAGTCAACAGAGTATGTCATCATAATATCTTGGCATGTCCAGGGGTCGGTTTCGTGTGTACTCTCCAGTCCAGCTGGTGAATATTGGAATTTTGACACAATGTCACAACTGCCTTATGTACACAGACAACCCTCTCCTCCTCCCAACAAACTCAGATATATGTGAGAGATGCAACTATATAGACATACAGGAGGCTGAGCTCTCGACCCATGACTGGCACAGTCTATCAGGTGGTGAAGGTAACCACACACACCACAAATCCAGTCTCACATAGACCTATAGCGACAGCAATCAAACTACATTATCATACATAAACATATTCGGAGGCTCTAAATAAACTCTGCCTAAGCAGCAGAGACCTCCAAAGCAGACACACAAACAACTGCTACCCCACTACAATACCTACATATCACATAGTTCACAAAGTCAGTGTGCCACACAGTCACTGCCCTTAGGGCTAAACAACACACATAATACACTTGTAATAGGTGACACTTATTGTCAGACACACTGACATCCCACTCACCAGGCCAAACAAGAGGATGGTCACTTTGAGCTGTCTGTCGGGTGCCAGGATCTGCCACATAACACATGCACTCAGGTCACTCCAAAGCAAGTACAGAAATGGCTCCATCATTGTCCATGCTGGTGCGAATAACCTCAGACGTTCCTCCCTGGACCATATGACATGATACATAGAGGAACTCTCTGATCATGTAGCCCAGGCCAGTATGACCCTGACCTTGTGTAGTATCTTACACTCACCAAGAATGATGTCACAGTATACAGACAAAATGATCACTTTTTGACAGTTGGCTAACATATTGGTGTCATTCAAAGGGGATCCAGTGTCTGTCAGCCTGGGGTGACATGCTCGACATGCCACGTAGCTTCGCTATGGACAGCTTGCACCTGTCACTCTTGGACGTTCGAATACTGGCTAAGGCTCTTGCCACCCCCATAGTGCCTTTTTTAAGCGAGGCTCAAAACACAAACCCACCTCCATAGACATTACAGGGTAAAAGAAACTAAGGGTAATGCTGCTCAACACCAGATGTGTTACCCTCAAAATGTGCCCACTCAGGACTCTCCTCAGTATGGAGAATATCGATATCTGTGCAGTAACAGACACCTGGTTCAGGCTCCCAAATGCACACCAGCACTACCAGGTTATATTTCATACCATGCTTTCTGACCACAAGACTCAGAACGGCCAACACAAATAGGGGGAGTATCCATATACATCACAGATACATACACTTCCAGGTTAGTAGCACTGCACAAAGCATCGCAGACCATACATGTGCAACTAACAGTGTGCAAAACTGACTTTCAGTTTGTAGCCTGCTACAGACCACCCTCAGGAACCACACTCAGCTTTCCTGGGAACACTGGAGAATATGAAGGTCTCCCCGAACACCATTATATTGGGAGACTTCAAATACCCAATCATTGACTGGGGATACTACTGAAGCCCCAACACCCTCGCCCAACAGTTGCTACTATTTGTAAACTCAAATGCTATGGCACAACCGGTTACCACACCCACAAGAGGGGAAAACATATTGGACCTGATCATCATCAACATGGGGACTCTATGTTCCACACCAGAGGTATACCCCTCATTGGTAAGGTCAGACCATACATTTATCTCACTGGACATCCATATCCCGTCCCCACACCCATCGTAGGTAATCTTGGTGAACTTCTCAAAAGCAAACGTCACACTTCTCCAAACCAAAGTGGTATCCTTCAGAGACCCTGGGACAGTGGTAAATATGGCTCAGACCACTGAATCCTTTACAAACGCATTCTATGGACATCTAGTGGACTGCATGGATCGTGCTATCCCAAATAATAACAAGACTCACTCCTCCAATGGCAGGGGACCTGTCTGGTGGACCCTGGCCATTAATAAGCTATACAATGAAAGGAGGAGGCTATTACATGATAGAGCACAATCCCAGACAGGGAAGGCATCTGTGATCTGTACTAGCAGAAAGCTACAATCACTCATGAATTCATCTAAGGCCCGCTTCTAATGGACAATTGCACCAGACACTTAGGACAATCACAAGACCTTCTTTAGTTATGCCAGGAACCTGGGTGGACACTCACTGATATGCTGTGTGTTACTGCATACTGACTAAACATATCCTGAACCCACAGACATTGCCAACATCCTGGCAAACAGGTTCAGTGCAGATGTCTCCCCCTCATCCCCCCTAAGGAGCAACTGTCCATCCCAGCAGAGTGTAACCTCCCTGACATCACAAATGAACAGGTGAGTGCTGCCCTCCCCAAAGCAGACAACAGAGCATCAGTGGGACCAGACGGTGTCCCGGCCTGCGTCTTACACAAGCTTCATGATGAACGTAACCCTCACATTAAGTCACTGTTCAATATCAGAATTACTACAGGATATGTACCCAAGGAATAGCGTACAGCGACAGTGGTCCCGCTTCACAGAGGTGGTGCCACAATGGACCCTGGACAATATCGCCCTATAAGCCTAACTAGCCTGTTCTGAAAAGCTATGGAGCGTATTGTCATGGAACTCATACACACAGACATCGGGAACCTACAGACACTGGGTCCAACACATTTCATTTTTGTTGTGGGCAGATCTTGCCTCTTGAACCTGTTCGTATTCTTTAAACAGTTACCAGGTCCATAGATGTAGGGAAGGTTGTCCACACAGCCTACCTGGACCTTGCAAAACCCTTCAACACAATACCCCACTCGGCCATTATACATAGGCTCACCAACGTCAATATCGACACATATCTCACAAGATGGATTGCTAACTGGATCAGGGATAGCACCCACATGGTCAGTATTGCAGGTGCCATGTCTGACTATACACCAGTTACACATGGCATCCCACAAGGCTCAGTCCTGGGACCTCTCTTGTTCAGTATATATTTGTCTGACGTACAGGCTAACGCAGGAGGAATATGGCTGACCATGTTATGAATGACTGCAAACTGGGTGCCATAATCAACTCTCCAGCTGGCACATGCATACTCAAACAGGGTCTCACAGAGATGGATGACTGGTGCCAGAGCCATGGCCTACAGCTAAATGCCATTAGATGCATAGTCATCCCCTTTGGGAATAACAACATGCCCACACATTACCACATAGGTGGTAATCCATTACATACTGTAGGAGTTGTTAGGGGTTTGGGGACATGACTTGTTTGTACTCTCGCCTTTGACAATCACGTTGCCAAAGTGGTTAGACAGACCTTCTATATAGCCCACCTTATCCCATATGGTTTCACATCTAGATCAAGTGAGGTCATTGTGCCCCTATACTCATCATGACCATGCTTGGTTACAATGCCTCATTTGGGATGTACCTTACCTGACACCTGCAGCAACTGTAATGGCCACAAAAGTTCCTCAACAAGCAAATCTAGGGACTCACACAGATGCCCTGCACAGTTCAGCTACAGTAACTCCAGCTCTACTCAGTCTCTTACCACCTACTCGGATGTGATGTGTGCCTGTTATTTAAGGAAATGTCCAACCCAGAATTAATGGACATGCTCCACCTCAGGATATCCGAATCCCTTGGAGTTACACACTCCAGGGACATAAACCTCAGCCCAGATGCTAATAGGACATGCTGGAGGGACAGACTCTTATCCCAGAGGCTCCACTCACTCCGGAATGTAACCTCGGTTTTGCATAGGCAGAGCCACCCACTGACCACCTACAGGAGACATCTTGACAAGTGGATGGGTGATCGTATGTTTACCTCTGGGATATCTTCTGGGTCCCTGCTAGACAGAGGCACAATAGACTAAATGTAAATGGGCTATCTTGTGTGACCTACTATTCACAGGCTCAGTGTACTAATCTGACAGGGTTGTGAAAACCAAACACACTCTGGCTAGGCTTGTACATGCCCTAGGGCAGATAGCCTAGTATCAACCTCTGAACCTATGATAATGTTCGGGATGCACAATGTTTATTGATGATACTGATTGCAGGTTTTTATCTTCTTTGCTTTCCCACTTTCTATGAACAACTTAGGTATCTGCAGAACATATTTGATTATGACATGGTTCCACTATATTATATATGTTTCTGTTGTCATATAACAGTGTGCACAGGGTGGATTGCTGAATAGTGAGAGGTTCCTGGGTTAACACATGCAACTGCCGGATATGTGTGACCCACTGCTGTACTCAGACATGGCTTAAGTGTGTGAGCATGCCCAGTTCGGACTTTCAGTGTTTTGTTGCCTGACATTTGTCTCATTTATTCAAGTGTGTGAGCATGCCCTGTGTGACCTTTCAGTATGTTGCTGTCTGAGGTCCACTACATTTGTTGATGTGTGTGAACATGACCAATATTAACATTTATACTTTGTGGGTTGAAAGTCAGGTTCTATTCTTACTGCAGGACTCACCTTTGTGTCATAACTAGACAGGGATTATGCTGTGCCTGCAGGGTTTTCATGAGATACTTTGCATAGACTTATCAACATTTCTTCATACAGGCTGACCACTGCAATACTGTCGTGGTTTACTGTCATGGTTTAGTGGTTCAGTACTATGACTATAGTGCACAGTATCCTGGGTTTGAGGCCTGTCACTGCTTTATATTTTCATACTGAGCAGACCAGACTGCTTAAGGGCCAGTAGAGCAAATATGAGCATGTTGGCTTTTGTTCAGCTATGCCCTACTTAGACCACGCTTGTCTGACATTGCTCAATATTAACCAACATTGCTGGACGTTGCCCAATATTACTCAACATTGACCACAGTTGTGCTAGTTGGTGTGTGCGATTTTGTTTACATATACTACATGGTGGTAAATGCTGTTTAGCACTGCTTTATATTGCTTAACACATGGCAATTATGCCTCAGGTGGTGCTGCAGGGCTGCCTATGTTGGATGCACATACTACACTCCCTATACATGTTTGAAAACAGGTAGTGTCAAGTTAGGCATCCCTTTTACTATATGTGCGAGTCAGAGAGATGTATCATTTCCAGAGTTCCTACTGAGCCAGTGTATGTGCTATGCGTTGCCTCTTTGCCAAGGCCAAAGCATACTGGGCATGCCTCCTTCTGCCTACTGGGGCAGGCTCAGGTTGTTCCTCCTCTGAGTCACGCTCTGCCTGTGATGGCCTTGGCAATGGTGGGGGGCTGTTTGGCCCGAGCCTATGCTGGTCCTGCTGCAGCTGTTTTCACAGGATCATATTATGTAGCATAGCACATACCATGACAGTTTGGGTACATGTAGTTGGTGAGTACTGCACGGCTCCACTAGATGTGTCCAGGCACTGGAACCGTGACTTGAGCAGGCCAAACACACGCTCAATTACATTTCGTGTTTGTGCGTGTGCCTCATTATGGCGTTCCTGTTCAGGTGTGTGTGCATTTCTGATGGGTGTCATCAGCCAAGTCTCCAGTGCATAGCCAGCATCCCCCACTAGGTGACCATGTGGGATGTCCCCATTGGCAATGCCTGGTACAGCTGTGTCAGATGCTGGATATGGGAATCATGGTAGCTTCTAGGGCAGCCAGCACACACATTCAGTATTATGCCCTGGGCATCACACACAACCTGGCAGTTGATGGAGGGGAAGCCCTTGCGGTTGAAGTAGACCCTACCCACTCACCAGCTGGTGCTTTGATGCATATGTGCATGCAGTCTATTGCACCCACTACCTCAGGGTATTCCACTATTTGCTGGAAGAGATGCATATTGCTGGCCAATACCTCACGGGAATTGGAGAAATATACATGATCACCGATATGTGCTGACATGGCATCCAGGAACTGGTGCGGTACCCTGGATGCTGATGCCTGTGATATCCCCATCATATCACCAGTTGGTCTCTGGAAGGTACCTGTTGCTAATATTCTTAGGCCAACACATACCTTGGTTTCCACTGGGATGTGTTCCCCTCTGTTGGTTCTGTGTGTGAGGTGTGGCCTGCACAGCTCAACAATTTGCTGCAAGAGGTCTCTGTCCACTCTGTAGCGCTCCACTATCTCCAGCTCATGAAGCCCCTGGTAGGTTACCCTGGGCCTGTACACTCTTCTCCGTCTCCTCACTGTGGGTTGTCCAGCAGCATTTGCATTGTCACCACCCTCAGTATGTTGCATATGTCACCTTATAACAGCAATGGCAGCCCCTAACATTTCTTTGTCTCAGTAAAGCTTTTTCAGTTTTCACTTCTATTAGCTTACTGCAGTGTTGCAGTGTCTCTTGAGAGAAACATAATGTAATGTTGTTTGCAGAGTTTTAAGTGCTGCGCTGGGCTAGTGTACTGCCTGTGTAATTGCCTGATTCTGATTGTTTTCACCTGCTAGCTCTGCTAGTACTCCCTGGTAACTTCCTACTATTTGTTGTGCTTCCTTTTTCCTTTCTGTTTCCTCGAGGGCAGCGCCACGCACACAAGCACAAACACGCGCACAGCAGCTCACACGCACGCACACATGCTTATTCTTGTTAAAACACGTGCACACCGGAGCAAACGTGCTTACAACTCTTTAAACAGCCTTATACATGCTTACTCCGGCTTAAACGTGCGCACTCATGCTTACACGCACGCACACAGTCTTACCCTGGTTTACAGGCATGCACCTGGGCGCATACACACTCAGCAAGAAACTTTAGTGTTATCCATGGCATACACCTTCGATTTCTTACCTTTACCTAGCCTACCTGTTGACACACCTCTTTCAATGATGTGTAAATGACAGCTGACACATGCCACTCTGCTCCAATGAGCTTCACTTGTTTCATACATAACCCCCTCATGATGTCACCTATCTTCTACTCTGTTACTCCCCTTATCCTACTCCTACACTCCACTGACTGTGCTCATTTGCTATGTAAACTTGTGATTCACTATCCTAACCCTCATTTGCATAGGATTGCCTACTAATGCTTGGTTACATCTCTTAGACTGAGCTTCTCCCCTTAGCAACCTCTACTCGGTGGCCATGTTGTCTTCAGCCTGCCATTCCCTTGCACTGTAAATTCATATTAGCAATAAAATCCACATTTGTGGATCTTAATTATTGATTTTCTGGTTTTTAGGGCGCAGCGGGTTTGTGCGGTGCTGCGCTACGCTTAAACCCCGGAGATCGAGATGAAAAAAAAAGTTATTTTATTTTTATTTTGCATCACTGAATGTTGCCAATGGCAGAATTTTTGGCCATTGGCATACTTCCTCATGTAAATGCATCCTTTTTTTGGAGATGTCATGGCTCCCTTTTGCTATTTGCAGAACCGTACTCAGTTGTCAACTGAGTACATTTCTGCAAATAACACAACTCCTACTCGGACAGGTTCGGGTTTCCTGGATCGCAAATTTACCTCATTTGCATAGCTTTCACCTGCAATTGAGGTAATTTGCATATCCAAGCCCTGTCCGTGTAGGACTCATTTTGAGAGCTCTGTTGCACGCCCCTACTGGCTGTTCCTGGATCGCTCGACGGACATGTTGGCTGCATGGAGTCTTACTCTACTCTTAGACTCCGTGCAAGCCTTCATGAATCCGGCCCATTATCTGCTCCATTCAAATACAAATTAACATCTAAAAAGTTCACGTTTGTTCCTTTGCCTCCCAAAGTAAACTTCAGAAATTCAGATTTAACATAATTCATGTTCAAAGAATGGGTCTATATCACGTCATTGAAATTGTAATTCAAACTATGTAATATTGGAACAAAAAGTCTGAAACCTACTAGTTTTAGCACTTGAATTTGCTTATTCATACTTAGCAATTGTTCAGAACTTGTTGTAAGCACTAAATAAGCTACAAATTACTACAGCACTCAACCTTTCTCTTTACCTAGAGGAAAACAGTTTTTGTACTTACTTTCCTCACTTGCTTAGAGAAAAACAGCTCTTATATTTACTTTCCTCACTTGTCTAGCGGAAAGTAATTTTTTATTTGGGCATGTCCAACGGTCAGCTCTGGTCTATCTGATGAATCTGGGCATCTTGGGGCAATGTAGCAATTGCCTTGTGTACACAGACAACGCTCTCCTCCTACCACCCAGCACCACAACCAGTGAGAGATGCACTTATATATCCAAACTGGAGGTAAAGCTCTCTCCAACCAAGACTGAACTTGACAGTCAAGAGGAGAAGGTAAACACTTGCACCACACCACACTCATTACATAACCTACTCCACCAAATTCCACACATAGAAACACAAAAACATTCACAGAGGCTCTCAATAATAATCTCCCCAAGCAGCAGAGACCTCCAAAGCAGAAAACACAAGCAACCTCCACAACCCAACACAAACCAAGTAACACATAGCCCACAGACTCAGTGTGCCAATAAACCACAGCCCATAAGGCAAAACAACATACCCAACACACTAGTCATAGATGACTCTATAGTCAGACACACTGATGTCCCACTCACCAGGCTAAACAAGGAGAAGGTTACTGTCAGCTGCCTGTCGGGTGCCAGGATCTGCCACATAACCCACACACTCAGGTCACTCCACAACAAGTACAAATATGACTCTGTCATTGTCCATGTTGGTGTGAATGACCTGAGACGTACCTCCCTGGACTACATGAAAAGAGACATGGAAGAGCTCTCCGATCTTGTAGCCCAGGCAGGTATGGCCCTAGCCCTGAGTAGCATTCTGACATTGCTCAAAATGATACAGCAGTACAAGGACAAAATGATTGACTTCAACAATTGGCTAAGCTTCTGGTGTCATTCTAAGGGGATCCAGTATCTGTCTGCCTGGGACGACTTGGTTTACAGACCACGATGCTTTGCCAGAGATGGCCTGCACCTGTCACTCGTGGTATTCTGGATACTGGCTAAGAGTCTTGCCGGCCCTATAGTGCCTTTTTTAGGCAAAGTTCAAATGGCAAATTCACCAGTGTAACAGGAACAGGTAAGCAAAAACTGAGGGTAATACTACTCAATGCTAGAAGTCTAAATCTCAAAATGCACTCACTCGAGGCACCCCATAAAATGGAGAACATTGATATCTGTGCAGTGACTGAGACCTGGTTCAAAGTCTAGAGAGCAGCCCTGCATTAACAGGCTATAACTCATACCACACTTTTCGGCCATCTAACCTGGACCAGAACACCAGAGGCAGAAGTGTGTCCATATTCATTAAGGATATCCACACCTCCAGGCTAGTTGTGCAACATAATGCATCCGAGGTTATCCAAGTGCAACTAACTCTGGGTAAAACTGCAATCCAAATTGTAGCTTGATACAGATCCCCCAGCATGCCCCAGGATTCCGACTCCTCTTTTCTTGATATACTGGAAAATGGTAGGGTTCAAACACCCTAATAATGGGTGATTTCAACTACCCCAGCATAAACTGGGAAAACTATTCATGTACCAACTCCTTCACTCAACGATTTCTGGAATTCATAATTTCCAATGCCCTGGATCAATTTATCCACACTCCCACCAGGGACAACAATATCCTAGACCTAGTCATTACCAACATGAGTGACCGGTGTTCCACACTTGAAGTCAACTCCTCGTTGGTCAGATCCGACCATAAGCTAATCACCCTAGATATTCGCATTCTGCCCCCACCCACCATTAAGGAAACTACAGTAAAAAATTTCTCCAAAGCCAACTTCATGCTTCTTAAGACGGAAGTGGTGAACTTCATGACACCCATGCAGATGGACAATACAGTTATGACTGCTGAATCCTGCACAGATGCACTCTATAAGCATTTACCCAAGTGCATGGATCGTGCTATCCCAAACAGTACCAAGACACTATCCTCCAAAATAAGAAGCCAATCTGGTCACCCCCTGCCATAAACAAACTATACAACATAAGGAAGTAACTGTTGCAAAAGAGAGTAAAATCCCATGAGTGGAGGAGCTCCCTGGTCAGCCTCAGTAAGAAGCTGAGGTCCCTTATAAGATCCTCCAAAGCTAGCTATGAAAACAAAATTGCAACAGATTCTAAGGGCAACCACAAATCATTCTATAGCTATGTCAAGAATCTCAATGGCAACACCCAGATCTGTTCTGAGTTACAGCACAACGGCATGAAAATTACAGAACAAACTGATATTGCCAACATCCTGGCAGATAGGTTCAGCGCTAACTTTACTGCCCCACACCCCATAAAGGGCCCATATCTATATGGGAAGAATGCAGAGTCCCTGTAACAACATCTATGCAGGTAAAAGCTGCACTCTCTAAAACCAAAAACACAGCATCCATGGGACCGGACAACACCCCAGGCTGCATTTTACACAAACTTCAGAAGAAACTGGCTCCCCACCTAAGCACCATTTTCAATCACAGTTTTTTGTCAGGCTTTGTGCCCACTGAATGGCACATACCAACAGTTATCCCACTCCACAAAGGGGGAGCCACCACTGATCCTGGGAACTATCGCCCAATTAGCCTAATGAGCCTGGTCTGCAAGGCCATGGAATGTATCATCATGGAACTCATAAACAAAGACATTGGTAACCTCCAAACTTTGGAATACACCCTGTTTGGGTTTGTGAAAGGCAGGTCATGCCTTCTAAACCTGATTGACTCCTTTGAGGCAGTCACCAAAGCCATAGATGGTGGTTCACACACCCTATCTTGACCTCACCAAGGCTTGTGACACCATCTCCCATTCTGGAATTATAGCTAAACTCACTAAACAAGGTATAAATCCCTATGTCACAAGACGGGTTGACAACTGGCTCACTGACAGAACCCACACTGTAAAAGTTGCAGACTCCAAATCTGACTTCAAACCAATGACAAGTGGAGTACCACAGGGTTCAGTCCTGGGACCACTCCTATTTGATATCTACTTCTCTGAAGTACAGGCTAACACAGAAGGCCTCTGCCTAAAGAAGTTCACAGATGCCTGCAAACTAAGAGCCATAGTCGATTCCCAAAATTATGTGGACATCCTACAGAAGGGCCTCACTGAGACAGATGTCTGGTGTCAGAGGAATGGCCTCAAGCTCAATGCCAAAAAGTGCATTGCCATCCCCTTTGGTAAAAAGTCTGTTTCCATGAACTACCACATAAACAGCAGTCTACTTAATGTCAAATGTGTGATAAGAGACCTTGGGATGCGGGTGGAGAGTAGTCTCTCCTTTGATAATTACAACACCACAATAGTCAGGAAATCTTTCTATGTGGCACACCTCATCACAATAGGGTTCTCATCCAGGAAAAAAGAGGTCATTGCTCCCCTCTACTCGGCATTCATCAGACCCATTATAGAGTACAACGCCCCTTTTGGAATGTACCTCATAAGACATCTGCAGTAGCTGGAAAGATCACAGAAGTACCTAACAAAGAGTATTACTGGCCTCAAACAGATGCCCTACACTGACCATCTCAAACAACTCCAGCTTTACTCTGTAACATAACACCTACTCTGAAGAGATCTCTGCCTAACATATAAAGCTATGTTAAACCCAGAGCTGTTGGACATGCTACACCTAAAGAAATCAGAATCCCTCCAGGAGACATGCTCTAGGGACCTAAACCTTGTCACCACAATAAACAGGACATGCTGGAGGGATAGATTCTTGTCTCAAAGACTTCCTATACTCAGGAACAAGCTACCCATTTATGTCAAGCAAAGTTCCTCATTAACACTCTTCAAGAAAAATCTTGATGAGTGGATGGGAAACAGGAAATACACCCCAGGGATCACTTCTGTTGCTCTGTTCAACAAGGGCACAGGAAATTAACTTTCTTGGGTGGCATAAGCCAGGGAACCTTATTGGTTAGGCTTACTTATGCCCTTGGGCCGATAGCCTAGTACCTACCTATGAACCTATAACGAACACACAGAAAAGTGATTTTTTTCCTAGGGAAAGAAAATCGCTGTTCCCTAACAAAAAAAAAAAAAAAAGCAAACTTAAACCTTAAACTTAAACTAAAGAAGGAGCTGTGCCCCCCACACCCCCCACTTAAATATACCAACTCTGAGATTGCACCACAGTGGAGGAAATAGCAAAGCCCCAAAACAGCCCCACGGATTTTTTTCCCTTGGTAAAAATCTTGGTGTGCCGTGGCTTTGCTATTTTTGGGTTTCGGACTTTTGGGTTCAGTATTACAATGTTCGAACTTATAACAAGTTCGACAATGTGATATAGGCCCTCACAGAACTTATTACTGTATTATTATCACCTTCTACAATAAAAAAACAAATCATCCACAAATCTATTACAATAAAACACATTAGATATTTCACGGGCTTCTTTCAATACCGTACATTACCACCATCCCATCACAATATTAGCAAAAGATGGTGAGGCGAGGGACCCCATCACTACACCTTTCAACTGTTTAAAATATTTGTTATCAAACATAAAAAAATTGTTGTTCAATAAAACATCCAACATTTCGTAGTATAAGTTAACCTGTTGATTAGGGATGGTGGTAAACTTATTTAGAAAATTTCTCACATATTATATACCTAATTCATGTGGTATTGGAGTAAAAAGTGACACATCTATTGTAAAAATGATAATTTTGTCACTTTTAAAATCAAAACTAGTGAGAAATATTCTCAATTTATCCAAGAAGTCCCACAAATCTTTAATATGTGATTTAAGTCTTTGTGTTATAGGATTCAAAACAGCATCTTACACTAAGGCAGTTCCTTCAGTAATATAGTTAGGAGAAGAGACTATGGGTCAAAAGGGTTTTTTTTTTTGGTCCTTGTGGATTTTTTTCATTTCAAACAAGGTCCAATAGTAGGTTTTTCTATCACAAAGAAGTTATAAATATTAGAGATTAACTGCTTATGCATAAGGTTGTCAAATAAAAAACCCATATTTCTTTAAAATTTTCTTGGTATTTCAACTAAACTAATCTGCTGATATTCTTCTGTATTACTTAACATGTTTAACATACTGTGTACATATTGGTTGGTATTCATTATTACTAGTCCCCCTCCCCTGTCACTTTTCATCATTCTGAGTTTCTGACTATTTCTTACGTCCATCAAACTTTTTTTTCATCATATTAAAATATTTGTAACATTTACTTTTTGCTAATACAGCTCTAATTTCAGTCTCACAGATGCCTTCAAACACTTTCAATGTATTTAACAGGGCTGGATTAAAACAAGAAGGTTTTACAAACTTGGAAACACTGGTTTGCACATTATGTAATAAAAAAATAAAAATTTTACAAGGTATGTACAAATGTGGATGCTGCAGGTACTGCAGATATATATTAGAAGGCCCATTTATTAATATATTAAGCCATCCCAGCACTATAAAAGTCCCAGGACATGCCACCTGTAAAACAAAAGGGGTGGTATGTGTTTGTTTGTGCAGTGGATGTTCTTGTTTTTTATGTAGGAATGACTACTAGATCATTATATGAAAGGATGAGGGAGCATTATTATAATATCAAAAACAGAGATCAAAAAAGCACTTTATGTAGGCACATAGTCGAATGCAGGACATATAAAACATTTCTTTTTTCAGTCTTAGAAATAGTTAAGTTAGATGCAAGGGGAGGTGATTTTAAGAATTTTTTAAAACAAAGAGAAACCTGGTGGCAGATATAACTTTAGGTGGATAAAACTCTGGGACTGAATAAAGTTATTAATATCAAATGTTTTTTGAAATATAGGAAACTGTATGTAAATAAATAATGTGTTTTGTAGGCTTAAGATTTTAAATTTTACTGTGGTACTTTAAATGGAAATTGGTTAATGGTGTGATGTAATGAAGTCTTAATGAGTATGTATTTCTAAGTATGGAAGTTTTTAAGTGCTGTTTTTAGTTCTGAACAAGTTGTAAGAAGAAAGCGGTGAAAATAAAGTATATGTTAAAGAAGTTTAGTTATTGTTTCGTTCCTCGTGCCATCACCAGTATTTTGGTTTTGTTTGTGGTTATTATACTGATTGAAGTGTTCCTGTGGTTAGTGTTCTATCTGTAGAATTCTGATGATATATCTCAGCTTAAGGTTCTGCTAAGAGAGTTATATCTTTATATTTCTTGTTAAGAACTAAATCCAGAAATGTATGTATTCAGAATGCTATCAGTAAATTCCATGTATAGAATTCTGTCTGTAGAGTTCTGGGCATTAAATTCTATCCATAGAATTCAGTATTTAAAAGTTGTTCTGTAGATTTCTGTGTTTAGTATATTATTATTATATTTCAAACTATAGAAATTTATCTGTAAAACATGGCTCCCTTACATGTTTTTGTAGTTAAACTGCTTGTGTGTCAATAACACATATGTGACATTCCTGCAATGGCCCAGTAATCAAGGAGCTTTGATCCTTACCACTGGCAACAACGGGAAGCATACACACTGGGAGGATGACAAGTACACACACATTAAAGTGCAATTTCCCTTAAGAGCACACAGAGATCATAGTCAGTCTGGGGCTGGTTTCTCCCTCTTTCTCCAGATCCCCAATAAGACTCTCCACTGGCATAGCTATAGGGTTGAGATCTCAGCTGAGTGACCAAACCAAGATCTCCAGTGCTTTGTTTCCCTGCCCAAGTAGCTGACACACAAACTCTTTGAGATTTGATTTATATACAAACACACACACACACACACACACACACACACACACACACACACACACACACACACACACACACACACACACACACTCATGGGAAAGACCAGACTATAAGGTAGTTTCCACTGCCACTACTTATCAGTTACTTTAAGGCCCTTAACAAAGCATGTCCAATCCTATTGTGTAATGCTACTATTAATCCAAATGGTAGTCCGACCAAGAGTAAGGCTGTTTTGGAGTGGCCTGTACAGTGTCACCAAGTAGATATGCAAGTAGTCTAAGAACTTGAATATCTCTAAACTGACCAGCCACAATTAAAAGGTTTAAATATATTTAATAATAAATAATAAAAGAACAAGACAATACTCAGTAAGTAATCAGTTAATCTTAGCTCAAAATCACAGGAAATATTTAAAACAACATTTTAGGACAGTCTCAAATAAATAAAGAAAACATCTAAGCTATACTTTACTATATTTCTATCTGAATCTAAATGAGTTACTATGCCCTAGAAACTTACAGCAAAGCAAGTGCAAAGGTGGTGATGAGTGGATGTTCTTGTTAGGTCAAAGACAAAATACAAAATGCCAAGTCTCTCTCTCTCTCTCTCTCTCTCTCTCTGAGATAGTTCTTAAATTATTATCAAATATTACTGCTAGATTAACTTGGATGACATCACTTTTTGTCACATGACTTCAGTTCCCAAGCTAAACCCCCGTTGTCAGATACTAACAGAATTTAGAATCTCTCTATGAAAAATACATATCTCTCAGATGTTTGCAGATCCTGGACGTCATAAAACAATAAAACACTTCTACATCTCGAACCTAGTAATCACTTCTCCTTCAAGACAATACAAAAAATGGTTTATTATCAATGTGTCGAATGGCAAGATAATTTCTGTTCGACATATTGAAAGCAAACCTTTAAAGTCAAAATACAGAACAATTCACAATGTCGAATCAGCTGAATGAATTCAGCAGATTTGATATTGTTTTCGAACACATCACGTGATGTCCATATAGAAGCTCACATAAAATAAACTCCTATACCTAACATCATGTTTTTGAAGGGGGCAAGCCCAACTCTGAGATCACACTATAGTGAGGAAAGGGATGAATTTTCCTAACTACACTGTACAGCGATCTCTGTACAGTTCTTCAAATTTATATTAGCGAATGCACTGTGAATTCATTAATATAAACGTTCAAACATTGAGATGTTCAACCAAATGAAAACTTGAACATCTGCATTTTGAATGCTTCATCTGCATGCATTTCAGCTCGAGATTATAATAGCAAACCACAAAAACTTCCAGCTCTAGACATTGTGTCTGCTACTGCACTGAAACTGAGGGATAACACCTGTTTATGGCCCAGTAATTATAAAAAACAATTTTATGTCAACTATTTTCTCTGAATTTTTTCAAGTTAACCTCCTGTGTTCCAGTTTCCATTAAACATATATATCTAAACTGTCAGAATAGTGCAGGTACATTCCTTTTCTATTCCAATAGGGCATGCTGTGGTTACAGTTTAGCTCAGTACTTTACAGAGACTTCTGTATAAATCATATCAATATTCACAAATGACATATAATTATTTACAAAATTCCCAACAGCTGGGCTGGCAGTGTGACAACATATAAAAAAGATGAATGACATTATGCCGAATGTTGCTTTCCATAAGAAATCAATGCCAGTGCAGTTTCTAAGTGTGCACCAGCAATGATTCACTTGTTTTGGGGAGATTTCTCCTTTCTTTAAGTTAATATAACCATAGAGTTGGCGCATATAAGTCTGGGGAGGTGGAAGCTTCCCTCCAAATCAGAGGGTGCAGGCTATTGAATTTTTTGTCCTTTTGAGTTTTGGGCATTTTTTTTGTCGTATTAGGGTATTGGCTTTCAGGAAGTTAGCATTTTATAGTAGAACCACAAACTTATATCTGCAAAGTCTTTCTACAGAATCATCTCTGAATAATTCTGCATTTATACTGTTAAGAATTCTATCTGTGATGGTCGAAAAGTAAAATTCTCTACCTATAAATTCTGTTTTTGAACTCTGTTAGCAAATATATTGGAAATGTTTGCAACATTAGTGTAGAATTTTGTGAATTCCAAAATTTAGATCAAAGCAAGTAACTCGGATCTGCAGTTGATCCTATAAAGAGTATTGAATATCTACATCAGTGACGCTCCAAAATTCCAATAAACACATTGAAATAGAACATTAAATATATAACACAGCACCATACAGCTTGCGCAGGACTAAGGATGACAGACAATTGCAGAAGCATTTTGCTGATTGAGTAACATGCTTTGATCTAAAGTTAAGAAGCTAATTTATGTGCTTATAACTCTAAAAGAAAGCAATATATTTTGAAGGGTCTACTTCACAGGATCGAAATATCACATAACTGAAGGCCATATTATTGAGATGACATGCCAAATCCTGAAAACATTGACCAAGAAAAAAAAGAAAAAAAGCAGCAAGTAAAACCCACCAAAGTGGGGCCTTCACCTCCACCCCACCTAACTAAACATTCCTATTCTGAGATTGCACTACAGTGGGAAAGGGCAAAGTTCACCATGATGGCCAAGTGATTCACTTCTTGGGATTACGTTTTACTGTTCCGGGTGTTCAATGTTTTCAGGATTTAGCGATGTTGTCTCAATAATATGTTCTTCAATGATGTGGCATTATGATCCTTTTCAGGTGGACCCATTTGGAGTTATATGTTTAGAATTCTATATGCAGAATTCTTAATACTCCCACCTTTTTTAGAATACTGTTTTTTTAGAATTTCATGTTTTTGTTATATATTTCAGTATTTACAATTCTATGTTTAAAAATCTCTCCATAATTCTATCTGTTGAATTCTCTGTTTGAATACTTCCAGCAGAAATCTATCTATAGAATTCATTGTTTAGATTATTTTTTGTCTAAAGTCCTGTTTGCATAATTATCAGCATATATTTTCTGTTGGATTCTGTGTTAAGAATTATATTTGCACAATTTAATGTTATGTGAAAAATTCTAACTGTAGAATTCTGTGCCCAAACGTGTATCTGTAGAATTCTGTGTATATAATTCTATCTGCATTATTCTGTTTTAAGAATTTTGTTTATATGATTATCTTTTCAGAGCTCTGTGTTTAGAGTATCATCCCTAGAATTATAAATGTAGAATCCAATGCTTAAGCTTCACTCTGAAAATTATGACCAGCATTGTGTTTAAAATACCTGAAGAATTATATGGTTAAAATTACATTGGAAAATTGTATTGTTTAGTATTCTATCTGTAAAAAATCTATCTACATACTTCCATCTGAAGAATCTGTATGTAGAATTCTAATAATAGGCATCTCTCTTTGCAGCTGTCTAATTGAAGATATCTCTATTTAGAATATTCTCTGAAGGATTTGGGGTATGAATTCTATCCTTACAATTCTATACATAGAATTCTATTGATAGAATAGAATTCCAGTTATGGAAATCTGTGTTTAGAATTCTATCATTAGCACTTTGTATTCAGAATTTTTTCTGCAGAATTATATGTTTAAAACGTTATGTATTTCACTATATATAGAATTTTGTGTATAAGATTCTCCCTGGGATTCAGCAAGCAGCCGTGCAGGAATAAGTTATTCCTGCATGGCAGGGACCATTCCTGTTCAGCACGTCAGCGAGCTATGCATATTTACGAAGGTGCGCTGCCATGCTCTAAAATGGACACAGTTCTATGTACGAGTGCAGGGGGTGTGTCTAAGAGCAGAGCTCTCACAATACACATGCCCCCTGCATTCCAGAATTGCCTTTCAGCAATTAAAAATGAGCGGGAACCCTTGTAACACCTCTAACCCATCAGAAAAACAAATCTGTGGTCACAGGCATAAGGGACAATCGTCCCTACCAAGCATACCTTTCAACTGTACAGATTTTCACAGAATGCCAAGATTTTTGCCTCATATTTTGGTGTGTCCCCCCTAACATCTATACCTTTCTGGCAAATAGCTGAGGATTGAAGTCATTAAATAATGACAAAACATTTGAGTTTAAGACTCCACACACCCTTCAGAAAAGTCATGCTAATGTAAAACTTATTATTCTACCATCTTTTTAAGTTTGTAAGAGCAATATTTAAAATCTGTCCCTATTTTGTCCCTCCATCATTTTAGGCTTTATCCAGATATTTTGCTCTAAGAGATTGAGAGGTATGCTACCAAGCTAAAAGTTATTAGGATAATACAGGTAGCATAAGCACATAGCGCACACCTCCCAACCCATCAGAGAAAGGAATGTGGACAAAGCCAAAAGGGACAATTGTCCCACAAAGCAGAACATTGATAAAATAACAGGTTCAGCATTAGCAGGGATATTCTGAAGGGTGCAAATAAAATAACACAACAAAACTTTTTTTTAATATAAATGCAATAAAGTTTAAGCATAGCTGCGTGTGCGTGCCTGTTGCTTAGCTACACATAGTCCAGCTTAAACAGCACAAGAAGTTAAATAGCAAGAGACATCCAACATAGGCAGTATTGCAATAGTTTAGTGGTTAGAGCATATGTTTTGCAAGCAGCCATTTCTGGTTTGATCTCCATTGTAACCAATTAGCGTTTTACATGTGAAAGCAGTACATAAACATTTTTTTAGTATTACCTACTAAATAACATATATTTGTTAACCAGAGTACTGCATTAGGTCCAGATGTGAGGTGTCAGTTTAATAAGGTTGTGAAATCCCCATATAAACACAAGTGCCCCATACAGTATAGTCACTCATGAATAAACGTAATTAAAGCACATTGGGGATGTCAGGGACAGTAAACAAATTTTTAATATGTAATGAATGATGACTCAATGCCATACAGTAGATAGTCTATAAAGTGAAAAATAAGCAATGCTAAGCATTGCACAGCTCTGCTTACCAGGTGTAAATATGACTGCTAAGCAATGAGTAGCCCAGCTAAGAGGATTTGCCCATCGGAATGCACTTCTGGGCTGGTTGTTTACTCTGGTATTTATGGCATTTATTGTTGCATTCTATAAATAGTAATGTTGTGTTAGCCACTGTTACCCACACTGTGCTACATAAAAAAGTGTCTAGGAATGTCTGTATAAGACTGTTGTAAGTACAATATCAGATTGTATAACCAAGAGAGACGTAAGCAAAAATATCCAAATAGCACACTCTACTGCTACTTAAATTGTTGTATTTTTTGCAGATACAGCCATGGTTTAAATTCTGGGAGTGGTAGTAAGCTGTATGCATGATCATACCTCTCAACTGTACAGATTTTTCAGAATGCCCAGATAATTGGCCCATATTGTCTGCCTGTTCCCCTGTCCCCCTGACAAATTAGTGGGATGATCTCAGGATTGTAGTCACAAATAATGACATACATTTGATTTTTAGACCTCAAAACCTTCAGAAAATGTATATTAAAACAAATCATGCCACTCTAGAAGCTATCCAAGTTTATGACAGCAATATGCAAAACATGTCCCTATTTGTACCCTCATGTTGTCAACCTTTGTCCAGAGTGTGTGCATCAAGAGATTGAGAGGTATATGCATAATATTAACTTTGAATCTGGGAATATGTGTAGAAACAGTGAGTTAGTGTTAACAAACATTCCCTCCACAGGTCTACCAGGTAAGAGATGTAAGAATTTAGCAATAAGACAGTTGAAGTATACACAGTATAGAAACATACCACTGCCCAAACCAAGGCCATAGGGTATTGTAATAATACCTGTACTTTAGTGATTAGAGCAATGATCATTAAAGTTGTAAGTACTACAAGGATATATAAGTAGTTAATTGACATCACTCCCCCCCCACACACCATATCTGCAACAATAATCTAAATACACAAATCAATGGGTATGTTTACACCAAACCTACTGCTGGAACATATGCCCTATTGTTAAGTAAATATTGAAATGTGTTTCTATTAATGTTCTACATTGAAATACTATCATTGGTGGCCTGCTGCTACCAATGTAACCTGCATGCTATTGTAAGGGCCACTGTGGTTACATATATGCATGTGGTCTGTTTGCTATGCAACTGTTCCAAATATAGTGTTTTGGATTAATGGGAATAGCTATGCATGCTGTTATAACTAATCCTGGATTGTGTTGACTATTGCTAACCCACATATGTTTTAAAACTGCAACACCATAGCACATATGAGAAGGCTGGTCCCAGCGGACCCACCTCTCCCACCTTATCTGACAATGGCACCAGGCCCCATCACATCTGGGACCCACCCTGGGAACTCCTCATCCACTTGTCCTGCACCACCTTTGGGTGGAACCACCTCAGGGGATGGGGCTTTTCCCCCCCTGCGAGCGGGCATGGACAGGATCTTGTCACACAAAGTCAGGTCTGGGGATTGGTGCATAGTGAGCTCTGAAGGGAGTTTGAAGATCTGCTATGCCAGCTTAAGGGCAGTGTGGTGCATTTAGAGGGTCAGACTGCCCCTCCTGCTCAGCCCCCAGCAGAGCCACCTTCAAGGCCATGAAGGTGCAGTGGTGACTGCCCAAGGTTGGGGACCTCAGTCCCACTGTTTCCATTTGGGGGCTCATGGGCTTCCAATTTCCAAACACCCCTCCCTGTCCAAGCTGTTTACCCACCACATGTTTCATATAATGCCCCTGTATGCTGTCTTGTCTGTCGTCTGTCTTCTTACCCAATCTACCTCCCCAAATATACCTACTATCCTTCCTCAACATCCCACTCTCACCTTTAAAAAAAAAGGGCAATCTGTTTCCCCCAAAAAATTTTGCCCCATACATAGCAGTCCATTTTTCACAAGTGTCTACTGGACACATGTAATCTGGTCTAATTGGCTTCACAACACATTATTGTTGTCCTCACCCCTCTCTCAGGAGTCTGAGTGTCCAAATCTACCTCAAATTCAGTACATATGTACAGCTGTTGGGTAGAAGAAATGGAGAGCTATGGATCTTTTTTACACCCATCCTGCTCATCCCTAGCTACTTTCCCTATTGTGGTTTCCCTGTGTGTCCCCTTTTTCACCACTTTCCTTTCACCCCTTTTTTCTTTTCTTTTAAAGAAATTAGCATGGGGGTAAGCAGGAGTAAGCTCTTTTAAGCAGTAGTAAGCCGGTTTAAGCCTGTTTGCATGGTGGCAAGCAATGGCTATACAGATTAAGCACTGTCAGGCTAACTGTATGTATGTTTATTTAACCAGAAGTTAGCATTGCTTACCACCATGCAAACCCATGCAAACCTGCTTACAACTGCTTAAAGTGCCTTAATCACTCAGCTCAGCAACAAAATAACCAGCACCTGCAAGTCTTGAACCCACAAACCTGCACACCGTAACCACAGCAATTTACAGCTAAGCTATTTGAGCTATATATAAGTAGAATGTTTTCTCAAACATATCATGCAGCACAGTCATTCAACAGTAGGGAAAATGTATTGATATATGTAGATGTATGTATGTATATATATATATATATATATATATATATATATATATATATATATATATATATAGAGAGAGAGAGAGAGAGAAAGATATAGATATATCTATATATATATATATGTATATATGTAAACATGTATATATATATATATATATATATATATATATATATATATATATATATATATATATATATAATATATGTATATATAAATCTCACTGCAAAACATCAGACCAAAGCAACTGTTAATGGGGGTGAAGGGGCCCACACTAGGGATCTCTTGTAATTATTGTTATTATCCCTTCCTCCACAGCTGAGATGCTCTTCCTTGCAACACAATAACCAGCACTTGCAAGTAACCCGGGACCCTGCACAACATAGCCACAACAAGTTAACAGTAAGCCATCTCAGCTGTAAGATGTTAGGATGATTTTTGTAACATATCATGCAGAACAGTCAGTCTACCATAGGGAATGAACAATGTGGAAGCAGTAAATAGTCCAATGATAGATACACACACACACACACACACACACACACACACATATATATATATATATATATATATATATATATATATATATGCATATACACATACATACACATAAAAATATGCAACTACTTATGGATATGTATAAAAAGAGTATATATAGAGGGTGCACAACATATCAACCAGCCATTATTCCTACAGTTGCCATCTTTTAAAATGGCCAGTGTTTGATTCTTTCCTAGAAATGAGAATTATTGGATGAAACGTATACTCACACACAATGCAAAGGACATGACACCACACACAAGTTTGCATACATAGAAATGTTTATTTGTGTACTGTTTTAGTTATATATTCCATTTCTTATAGCAGTTATGTGTTTGAAATACATAATTGATTAATGCAACTCTCAAACAAAACATATGATACAGTAATCTGAAAAACATAACATACTTTCCTGTCCAGGATAAGGCCTTCAAGTAGTACAACAGTAAAAAAAATACTTGCCTTGTAGATAAGAACCAATCATCACTTAATTACAGATGTAGTTCAGCAGCCTCCAATTAAACTCTGTACTCAACCCCTAGGGGTAAAAATATTCGTTGTCACAATGTAAATGTATCTGCTACATAACAATGCTTAACTTAAAATGTCACTATCATACTGACAAACAGAACTGTGTGTAAGACAGTAAGCTCTAGCTCACCACTGTTCCCATGGTGAAACATATGAAAATGTACAGCCATATACCTTAATGTTTCTTATTATTGATATCCCTCACATGTTGTAACAGCCTAGGTTAAAAACATTTAATACCCCTCCCCCATAAAATGTCTTACAAGGGCATATAACAGTGTTCTCCATACACTGAATTCCGGGCTGTACAAGGTCACACACGTTTTGACCAACTGTAGCCCTCATATATATGGACCCTCCCCCACAATTTGTGTGGGAGTCCACAACATCACTGGAATGATAGCAGGAATGCCAGCCCTAAATAATGATAGGCCATTACCTAACAACATCTTACTGCATGACATCTGGACAAAGCCTGGTATATAGGTGGAGGAACGTGGCTGTAACCCAGGGCCATATTTATAATATTGCTGTTATACACTGTGAGAGTTGCTGGTGTTACAGGATTGGTTGCAACATACACTTACTCAAGAATATGAAGTCAGAAACACACATGGATGTTGCCATGTACTGATAGCAATCAACAGAGAGAATATCACTGATATGGCAAGGGCATATAACAGTGTTCTCCATACACTGACCTCTGGACCACACAAGGTCACACACATTTTGTCCAGCTGTAGCCCTCATATATATGGACCCTACCCCACCTGGTTGTTAGGTAATGGCCTATCATTATTTAGTGCTGGCATTCCTGCTATCATTCCAGTGATGTTGTGGACTCACACACAAATTGTGGGGTAGGGTCCATATATATGAGGGCTACAGCTGGACAAAACGTATATGTATTTGTAGTTGTAACCTATTTTTATTGGACTGCTATCTTTACTGTAATCTGTTTCATGGAGCTTTTCTCCCTGGGCCTCCATTGAAAACAGGCTCTCTGGGCCCAGTGGACTTCCCCGGTAATCAAACTGGAAACAAATAAATAAATAAATGTTAGAGACAAGCCCTGTGTGTTATACAGACAAAACATAACAGCCAAAGGACATCATGTGCATAGGCCCACAGTTGAGAGCTATGCAGACAGACTGCATTCCATGCAAAACTAGCATGTACATACAAACCCTATAAAACTAGTAGTATGCAATGCATATAACAGCAATACTTACACACTGTCCCTAAGTCTGGAATCTTATACAAACATGTAGTTGGCCTGTGTCTGCAAATCCTGCTGTAAGAGATACTGCTACCTGCTGTTTGTAACACTGCTGCTGACACACAGGAAGGGTATCTTCCATACAGGAAAGGTAATAGCACAATGCCCACATGATGTAGTCATTTATACTAGTGGGTTGCTATGACATTGGCTATTGGAAGTACTACACAGCTGGCTGCATGCAATTAGCAAGTGGCGAACAACAATTGGTGCAGAGGCCATCACCTGATCATGAGCATCACCTGCAAAAGCCATGCTGCAACCTATTCAAACCAACTCGATCCCTGTAGTGGAGAGATAAACAGATAGACAGAGATAGAGACAGAGAGAGTGAGACAGAGAAAAAAAGAAAAAATACTAAAAAACAAAAATACTACAAATCAAATCCCCAAAAATCAAACCAAACAAGGAAGACATCCAAGTGGTACACAGAAGAGAACACAATATTAAAACAGTCCTGGGACCCCTCCAGTTTGGCATATACTTCTCAGAGGTACAGGCAAGCACAGAAGGACTATGGCTGACCAAGTTCACAGATGACTGCAAACTGTGGGTCATAATTGTCTCTCTGGCTGATACAGACATCCTCCAGAAGGGTCTCACTGAGATGGATACCTGGTGTCAAAATCATGGCCTCAAGCTAAATGCCAAAAAGTGCATAGTCATCCCCTTTGGAAAAAACAAAGTACCCAGGAACTACCACATACGTGGTAGTCCCCTAAATACAGAAAATGTAATAAGGGATTTGGGGACCCAAGTAGATAGTAATCTCTCTTTTGATAATCATATTGCCAAGGTGGCTAGAAAATCCTTCTATGTGGCCTACTTAATCACAAAAGGGTCCACAACTAAAACAAAAGAGGTTATTGTGCCCCTCTACTCGTCACTCATCAGACCCATCATAGAGTACAATGCCCCATTTGGGATGTACATTATAAGACACTTGCAACAGCTGGAAAAACCACAGAAGTACCTCACCAAGAGGATTACTGCCCTCAAACAGATGCCCTATGCAGCCTGACTGAAGAAACTCCAGCTGTACTTGGTTGCATACCGCTTACTCAGAGGTGATATCTGCCTGACATACAATGCCATGTACAACCCAGAATTGATGGACATGCTCCACCTAATAAAAATACAAATCCCAGAGAGCCACAAACTCTAGGGATCTAAACCTCACTACAACAATAAATTGGATGTGCTGGAGGGATAGATTCCTGTTCCAGAGACTCCCCATGCTTTGGAACAGGATTCCAATCTATATTAGGCAGAGCCCCTAACTAGCACTCTTCAAGAGAAACCTTAACAAGTGGATGGGAAACAGAAAATTTACCCCAGGATCACTGCAGTGGCTCTGCTGGACAGAGGCACAGGGAACTAATGGCTCTGCTGGACAGAGGCACAGGGAACTAATCTAAGGGGGTGGCAAAAGCCAACACATTCTGGCTAGACTTATAGGTGCCCATGGGCAGATAGCCTAGTACTTACCTATGAAATTATGACCCTAGTTATGTGAAACATGTCAGCATGTAATTGAATGTAGTACTTGGTCTGTAATAATGGGATAGATGATGTTGAAAGATTTATATGTTGAAAGATTTATATGTGCCATCAAGACATGCTGTAATGATGTCCTGCTGAACAACTGCTAAGGACATAGCATCTGGCCCTGTGGGCAGTGGGCCATACATATCAACTGTGCAGATCTGCACAGAATGTCAAGATATAAGCCATCATAGTGTTTGTTCTGTTCCTCCAAACATGTTAGTCTGGCAAATAGCTGAAGGTGGAAGTAATGAAGTAATGACAGACACATATGTTTCAGAACCCACCACCTTCACAACAGTCATGGCAATGTGAAAGGTATCATGCACAAATGTCATAGGTTTGTAATAGGCATATCTACGATCTGTCCCTATATATCACCCCCTAATGTTAGGCTGTGTCCACATGTGATGCTCTGTTTCGTAGCAAGGCAGAACAGTGCAACTGTGAAGGAAGGAGGTTCAGAGTGTGGATCTGATGTCTGAATGCACTGTATATATATATATATATATATATATATATATATATATATATATATATATATATATATATATATATATATATATATATATATATATATATATATATATATATATATATACAAGCACCATCCCCTGAGGTGGTTCCACCTGAAGGTAGTGCAGGAGCAGCGGATGAGGCAGTCCTGGGGTGGGTCCCAAGCATGCTGTGGTCTGGTGTCATGGCCAGATGAGGTGGGAGAGGTGGTTCTGCTGGGAACAGCCTTCCCAAACATGCTATTGTGTTGCAGTTTTAGAACATATGTGGGTAGTAATAATCAACACAATCCAGGATTAGTTCTAACAGCATGCATAGATATTCCCATTAACTAAAAACACTAGATTTGGAACAGTTGCATAGCAAACAGAACACATGCATATATGGAACCACAGCGGCCATTACAATGGCATGCAGGTTACATTGTTAGCAACAGGCCACCAATGATAGTGATTCAACATGGAACATGAATAGAAACATATTTTAATATTTGTTGCACAATTGGATATATGTCCCAACAGTAGCTTTGGTGTAAACATACCCATTGATTTGTGTGTTCATATTATTGTTGCAGATATGGTGGGTGGTGACAGAGAGGTGTCAATTAACAACTATTATATCCTTGCAATATGAGATCCTGAGATCTTTTTTTCTTGTTTATGTCTTCCAGGTACCATGTCCCAGGACCATCTCCCTGCTTATACTCCACAGGAGAATGAAATAATAATAAACTACCTTGTGCATCACCACAGACCCTCTTTGAGCATATGGCCCATGATCTGCAGGAGAGGACTGCCCTGTGGAATGAGCTCGTCCACAGGGTAAACAATGTTGGCCTGCATAACTGCAGTTATGGGCAGGTGCAACATCATTGCACTGATCTCATCCACCATGCATGTCAGCATGCTGCTGCAGTTAGGAGGGGCCAGATAGCCACAGGTGGGGGTCATGCCATCCAGCCCGCACTGACACATGCTGAGAAGCTCCTCGACAGCCTTGGGGCACCCATTCACCAGCCAAGCCAGGAACCTGATGATAGCATTGTGGAGGTGGGTGCTACCCACACAATGGATGAGGAGCATGCAGGTAAGGCCCCAGGGCACATTAGTAGACCACTGTTGCTTATCCATATTCATCTGTAAAGTATCATCATGCATATGTCAGATAACATAGTCTGTTGCTGCAGTGTAGTAATGAACAGATGTGCATAATCTCTAGTATTGTGGGTTTGTACTGTTGATGTACTGAAATGCTGCTCCCCCAGTGTGGCTACTGACATTACATCTCTCACACAACTATGTAGGTCCCTCTGATATACCACTGGGACAGCAGCCTGTAGCTGGTGAGTATGGAGTTTTTTTGTTCAGGTTTGCCAATACACCGGCCATGTTATGGCCATGGTATTTGCCATGCACACATTTAACACACCTACCCATAATGCATGCTGTACATGTTCACTTATTGTTGCTGTTAACTGCACTGCATCACAGTGGTCACCATGGTGGCATATCTGAAGGGTATGTAAGAGTCCTGCAGTATACCTAACAACCTGTCAATGCAAGATGTATGGATAGAGATGAAAATAATGGTGGGACAAATGACCCACAGTAGGGACATGTCTGAAACATTACCGTTATACAGTGGCTACAACAGTGTATACACCACTATTACAATGACAACTGTTATATATATACACAATGGCATATCATAATACCACATTCAACACATTTTACAACCTGTAATGTGATCCTAACATGAGCAATGAATGTGTAATATGGAATCCTATGTTAGAACAACAAATATGGGGAATACATACCTTAACAAACACTGGAAGCATATGTGTGCACACACTCCAAACAACATATTGTGGAAGCAGCTTTTGAGGTACTGACAGTATTTGCTCTTCTTGAGTACACACCTTCCATCAAATACAGGGACTCAATGTTACACCAAGTAATGGTCTGCCGTCCAAGAAGTATGTTTATGACATTTGCCCACTCACCTGCACCAGAGGCAGCCATGGCTTGCACACATCTTACAAACCATGGAATGGATCCCATACCCAAAAGGTAGCACTCAGGAGTGGGAGATGTGGCCTTATCTCACCATTGCATTTACCATGGCAAACATTGCAAACAGTCATGTATGTGACTATGAAGTATGGGACAACATTAATGTAGAAAATAAACATATGTCTATCCAAAACAGATGAGAACACGTGTTGCAAACTGGTCATGGAGGCTACTCAGAAACATGCAGAAACACTGAGGGACTTGCAGGAATATCTAGCAAGTACTGCCTTTGCAGTACCTGTGTCAACATTCACCAGGAGTCTGTATAAGTGTGGTCTGTGGGTTAGGGTAATCGGATGGAAGAGTTGTTCCACAGGAAACATCATCCAGGGCTCTCTACAAGTAGCATATGCATAACATCAAGTCTCCCAAAGGCATGTGTTGCAATGTTCAGTGGTGTACTGAGACCAAGGCTGAAACCTACATACATTATTAATAAAGATACATGTGGTGCACAAGCAACACCTCACTCCACCTCAGGCCCACCATCCCCATCTGTACCTTGCTGGTGCCAGTGTACACCTTTAGGTTTTCTGTTTATTAGCAGGAACTAGGCCTGTAGACATGGTGTTCTGAATTTGGAACACTGCAAAATGACACTCATGTGTGGACCATTGTTATCAAGCATCTGCAAAAAGGGGAGGGGTGTCATCCTGAAACACAACAGTGAACTGAGGCATACATCCAAAGTTCGCTAAGAATGGCTGTATCTGAACAGAGTCAAGGTCATGAATTGTGCCAGACATAACCCTGACTCCACAGCAATAGTGAAGGCACTGTGTGACCTCCAAGGGCTGTGCACATGACTTGACCTTGCAATCCAGCAGAGTTGGGGACATTTGTAGGGTGGAGTGATCAAATAATGGCAAGTGAAGATGGGCCATGCTAGTATACCCGTTCCAGGAATAGTGACTGCTGTAGTTCACTTAACAGGTGCTGTAACAAACCATCATGTTAAGGGTGTGCACACTTATGCAACCCACATATTGTATGCATCTCAATCAGCATCTGGACAACTAACACATTTGTTTGATACTGCATTTGATTGCACAGGTCATATGTCACATATCAGGTGTGTGTAATGTTAACATATGCAGTATTGTGGCCCCATTGCATATAAGGGAAGAGGCTTGCATGTCAATAAGGGTGTGTACATTCCTCATAGCCACGGTAAGCTTTGAAGGTCTTCAGTGTAATTGGATTTTATTGCTCATACGTGCACTGCTGATGATGAGATCTGCAAATCAGAGTTCAGGCATTCACTATTGACATCTGTCCTCATATCAACCCAGGTATTATCAGGCAAACACATAGGGGCTGTGAGCAACAAAGCAAACATAACTACCACACATATACGCATTCAGCAATGATGTGTACACTCATGAGCTATGGTGCACAGTACATAACAGGGTGTTGAACAGATGCACAGTAATATTGTGTACATGGGTGCTGTGTGTTCCAGGGGAAGGGGCATCACCTAACATAACTTGTACATCACAGAGGTGTATAATGTTGGTAACTAGGATTGAGTATAGCTGCAGTGCATGCTGTTGTCATGCATGTTGACTGCTGGGTAATGAGAGGTCTGTGTAATATCTTTGTGCCCCCTCACCTGTAAGTGTGTGTGTGTGTGTGTGTGTGTGTGTGTGTGTGTGTGTGTGTGTGTGTGTGTGTGTGTGTGTGTGTGTGTGTGTGTGTGTGTGTGTGTGAGTGTGTGTAGTGGTAAGCAATGATGTACAGCTCTTAAATTATGTTTTTTGTTTTCCCCTCATAGGTGGCCAGGTGGGTCAGAGTCCCTGCTGCAGGCAAACTGATGTTAGTGTCCATACAGATACTGACAATGATGATAGGTATGGTGAGGCACAGGCAGGGTTGTCAGGGGCTGAAGCTGTGCCATTGGTTGACATCCCACTTTTATCCACCCCATCCCTGCCCACAGTCACAATGCCTATACATACCCCATCACCAGTGGCCATAGATGAGGGACAGTTGGCGGGTGGTGGCATTGGACAGGACAGTGTAGAGACTATGGCAAGTGTGTCTGTACACAGCAGCCACAGTCAGATGACTCTCTAGGTATCACACAGGCACCTGAACATCGATCTTCTAATATCAAACCTAAGAATATCGAACCCCCCCAGGGAAACACGCACGTCGGTGAGTAAAAAAAAAAACTTTACATCCAAACTAATTGGGAAGTTTGCCCCCCACACACCCTCACAATGGGGGCTGTGCCCCCCTTAACTGAATATACCAATTCCGAGATTGCTCAACAGTACGGAAATGGCAAAATCCAGTGAATGGCCAAGGAAATCTTTCCCTGCATTAAATCCTCCATTCGACATTTTTTGCTTTCGATATTAGAAGATCGATGTTTAGGTGCTCGATCATCTAAACATTTGATATTCTAATATAGACCTCTATAGGGCAGCCACATGGCAGAACTGTGTGTATACATACACACACACATCACCAACACAGCTAAGTCACCTCCATACCTACACACACCACATTTGCACAGCCCAATTGATAATGAAACCCCCTAACACACACACATGATGTCAACCAAATGGCTCAGCCTAAGTCTATGGCAAACCCACAACACACCCTGTGCATATGATGATACCTGTGCCACATCCCTGTCATCCATACCATCGCTGCAGGGACAGGCTAATACGGCTCTGATGCAAAGGGTGAATGTACTAAGTTTTAGCAATGTAATGCTGTGTAACATGTTTTCAGCTGGAAAGTTTAATGCTTACATGTCAGGATATGTAGCTGTCCAGCCTTGATGCATTATAACTGTTACTGACTGTATCATATCCTGAGCACAGCTGAACACATGCAACAGGTCTGTATAACAATTACTGCATGTGTCACATGGCAGATAGCTCTGAGGGGTGTATACAGGTGAGTGCATGGTAGGTGATGTCATCAGCCCTTCTACAGTGGACAATGGTAAGTATACTGGGTGGCACACACCACATGTTTGCACACACAGACACACACACAGACACACACACAAACACACACACACACACACACACACACACACACACACACACACACACACACACACACACACACACACACACACACACACTCTCTCAGGGAAACACACACATTATCACAGTTTGCAGGATCAGGATTAGAACTCCTACCTAACTAGTTTGCTACACTACAGTATTATGCAGTTATCATAAGCCCCTCAGAGCTTATATGGCTGATACATTGCCAAATGGTTATTTCAAGGTGAATTACATCAGCAGGCATGCTAAAGTAGGGCAATGGGAGGTGTAGTGATTGTGAAGGGCTTCAAAATCATTAATCTACACACGCACACACACACACACACACACACACACACACACACACACACACACACACAATTGCCAGTACTGAGATGCATAGGTTCATTGCTTCACAAGTGTGTAGTAGGTGAATGGACCTGAAGGCTGTACAAGGCTAGGCAAAGAGAATACCTTGGCATCAGGCCACATGACAATGTTCTCCAGTGTGGCTCAGGGGTGTAGTCCCTGGAGTGGTCCCCACAGGTGGGTATTGTATTCACCATCCACTCATCTACTCATCTGGGTTACTATTGTGGGTGGTCAATGGTGTGCACTGCTTCCCATGTATGTGATCTATATTGCATAACACGGACAGTGTCTGGATTGTGCACATGTCCCACACACATGTTCTTTGATGTCTGGAAGTGTACTTGAGGTCTCTGGGGCACATTGTGTGGACAGATTGTTATATTCTGATGTAGCATTCCTGACCTAATTTCATGAGACCTGGCTATGGAACTGAGGTCATGCCTGCATCTACATTGACAGCATGATACAGGTATTCATTGGAGTTAGTGGTGTCTGTCCATACAGGGCATGTGTATAAGGCATGGTATTCCCTTTGTGGGTTACATTTTCAGACTCTACAGTTGTTGCAGGCACCCAGTGGGGAACATAGCAAAAGGGCCACTGTAAACATTGATTTGCTTACAGCAAGGATGGAACAGAGTGCCATGTTGTCCTTTTACTTGCTGGATAATACACACTCAGTCAGGAGATGTAACACCTCACAGTACTTTCTGATGTCAGTGGCACTGTTGTGTTCAACAGGCTTGTAGTCCACTGCAATCACACTGTGGTCACTATCTGTGAGTCAATATGCAGGGAACTACCAATATAATGGTTGTTGCCTAGCCAAGTGTGTTTGTGTATGACACATGAGTGAAGGGTGTTCTCTGAGTAATAGAAGGATTGCCTATATTGTTCACTAATCCATAATGTTACATGTAGGACTATGGATTGTCTACACCAGCCTCTCTGGTGTTTGACATCTGTTGTCCTTGTAAGGTGGACATTGTGACATATACTAGGTCCTCAACATAATAATTTAGCAAAACCCATCCCACAAATCATCCTGTTATTACACAATCATAGCAACTTCCACACAGGATAGTGAAGACAGACAAATGCACACTTGCTAGTACTAAAATTTAAACCCCTACCTAGCTTTGTATTGCTACTATAGTGTACTGCATTTATCACATGTGCCACGGAGCTTATAGGATGGATGTTGTCCCAAGGTACTTCTAAGGTGAGGAACATCACCAGCCCTTGTGAATAATGGCATTGGGTGATGTAGTGGGTGAGAGATCCCAAAAATAATTTTACCCTAAACACACGTGCATTTGCCAGGGTTGCAGTTCAAACCTCTGCGTAATAATCTTTACAGACCATTATGTTATGCATTTACCACATGCATCACTGACCTGACATGGATTAGGGTTGGCAACAGGTACTTCTAAGGTGGATGATATCTACAGGACTGCTAAAGTCAGGCTCTGAGATGTGTACTAGGTGTAAATGGGGCCAGGATCTTGGAGATACACCCATACATATGTACACACATAAACACTTGCCACAGATGTGATTCAAACCCATACCTCTGTAATTATTGCTAATACATTGTTCCGGATTTATGACACGCGCCACAGAATTTAAAGGGCTAGCCCTTCTCCAAAGGGGTATTTCAAGGTGACTGACATCAGCAAGCTTGCTAAAGTAGGTTCATGGGAGTAGTGACTGTGAATAGCCTCTAAATCATTAATCTCTACACACACACACACACACACACACACACACACACACACACACACACACACACACACACACACACACACACACACACACACACACACACACACACACACACACACACACACACACACACACACACACACACTTTTACAGTTGCCATAATGGGAATTTGAACTCCCATCTAACTAGTATGTTATACTACAGCATTACCACAGCACTTATAGGGCTGGCCCTTATCCAAAGGGGTATTTCAAGGTGACTGACATCAGCAGGCTTGCTAAAGTAGGTCAATGGGAAGTGTAGTGACTGTGAATGGCCTCAAAATCATTCATTTCTACACACACACACACACACACACACACACACACACACACACACACACACACACACACACACACACACACACACAGTTTCACACTTGCCATGTCTGGGATTAGAACACCTACCTAACTAGTATGTTACAGTACAGCATTATGCAGCTATTGCACATGCCACAGAGCTTATAGGACTGGCCCTTATCCAAAGAGGTATCAAGGTGACTGACATCAGCAGGCTTGCTAAAGTAGGGCAATGGGAGGTGTAGTGACTGTGAATGGCCTCAAAATAACTAATCTATACAAACACACACAGTTTCACAGCTACTACATCTGGGATTAGAACTCCTACCTAACTAGTATGTTACACTTTAGTATTATGCAGTTATCACATGCACCATGAAGCTTATAAGGCTGGTCTTTATCTAAAGGAGTATTTCAAGGTGACTGACATCAGCAGGCTTGCTAAAGTAGTGCAATGAGAGGTGTAGTTACTGTGAATGGCCTCCAAATCATTATTCTCCACATACACCCACACCCACACACACAGACACACACACACACAGACACACACACACACACACACACACACACACACACACACACACACACACACACACACACACACACACACACACACACACACACACAGAGTTTCACAGTTGCCATGTCTAAAATTAGAACATCTACCTAACTAATTTGTTACATTTTAGCAATACACAGTTATTGCAAGCACCACAGAGCTTATAGGGCTGGGAAATGGCCAAAGGGTTATTTCAAGGTGACTGACATCAGCATGATTGCTAACATGGGCAATGGGAAGTGCAGTGTGTGTGAATGGGCCATAAACCATTACTCTGGAAACACACATACAACACACACAACACTCAGTCTCACACAACTTTACATTTGACAGGACTGGGTATACAAATGCTAGATGAATACTGGTTTTGTACTATCATGTTGCACAGTTATCACAAGCACTATAGGCCTGAGGGCTAACAAAAGCAAATGTCTACAGTGATTGACATCGGCACATCATGTGATATTGGCCAACTGGATGTGTGGTGGGTGGGACAGGCCTCATGATGGCAATCTCTTTGTCACTGTCTGTCTCTCTCTTCCTCACATCTGTGTGTGTGTATGTTTGACCTATTATAGTGTGTTGGACTTGGATATGTGTGAGTATTCCTATCCAATGTGTGTGCAAAGCATGAATGGTGTGCAATGTGGTGTGTGTGCATAGACATCTGCGACTGACAGATATGTATAGTCCACTGTTGTTGTCAGACATCTGTTGTCCTTGTAAGGTGGACATTGTGACATATACTAGGTCCTCAACATAATAATTTAGAAAAACCCATCCCACAAATCATCCTGTTATTACACAATCATAGCAACTTCCACACAGGATAGTGAAGACAGACAAACGCACACTTGCTAGTACTAAAATTTAAACCCCTACCTAGCTTTGTATTGCTACTATAGTGTACTGCATTTATCACATGTGCCACGGAGCTTATAGGATGGATGTTGTCCCAAGGTACTTCTAAGGTGAGGAACATCACCAGCCCTTGTGAATAATGGCATTGGGTGATGTAGTGGGTGAGAGATCCCAAAAATAATTTTACCCTAAACACACGTGCATTTGCCAGGGTTGCAGTTCAAACCTCTGCGTAATAATCTTTACAGACCATTATGTTACGCATTTACCACATGCATCACTGACCTGACATGGATTAGGGTTGGCAACAGGTACTTCTAAGGTGGATGATATCTACAGGACTGCTAAAGTCAGGCTCTGAGATGTGTACTAGGTGTAAATGGGGCAAGGATCTTGGAGATACACCCATACATATGTACACACATAAACACTTGCCATAGATGTGATTCAAACCCATACCGCTGTAATTATTGCTAATACATTGTTCCGGATTTATAACATGCGCCACAGAATTTAAAGGGCTAGCCCTTCTCCAAAGGGGTATTTCAAGGTGACTGACATCAGCAAGCTTGCTAAAGTAGGTTCATGGGAGTAGTGACTGTGAATAGCCTCTAAATCATTAATCTCTACACACACACACACACACACACACACACACACACACACACACACACACACACACACACACACACACACACACACACACACACACACACACACACACACACACACACTTTTACAGTTGCCATAATGGGAATTTGAACTCCCATCTAACTAGTATGTTATACTACAGCATTACACAGTTATCGCACATACCACAGCACTTATAGGGCTGGCCCTTATCCAAAGGGGTATTTCAAGGTGACTGACATCAGCAGGCTTGCTAAAGTAGGGCAATGGGAAGTGTAGTGACTGTGAATGGCCTCAAAATCATTAATTTCTACACACACACACACACACACACACACACACACACACACACACACACACACACACACACACAGTTTCACACTTGCCATGTCTGGGATTAGAACACCTACCTAACTAGTATGTTACAGTACAGCATTATGCAGCTATTGCACATGCCACAGAGCTTATAGGACTGGCCCTTATCCAAAGAGGTATCAAGGTGACTGACATCAGCAGGCTTGCTAAAGTAGGGCAATGGGAGGTGTAGTGACTGTGAATGGCCTCAAAATAACTAATCTATACAAACACACACAGTTTCACAGCTACTACATCTGGGATTAGAACTCCTACCTAACTAGTATGTTACACTTTAGTATTATGCAGTTATCACATGCACCATGAAGCTTATAAGGCTGGTCTTTATCTAAAGGGGTATTTCAAGGTGACTGACATCAGCAGGCTTGCTAAAGTAGTGCAATGAGAGGTGTAGTTACTGTGAATGGCCTCCAAATCATTAATCTCCACACACACACACACACACACACACACACACACACACACACACACACACACACACACACACACACACACACACACACACACACACACACACACACACACACACACACACACACAGAGAGTTTCACAGTTGCCATGTCTAAAATTAGAACATCTACCTAACTAATTTGTTACACTTTAGCAATACACAGTTATTGCAAGCACCACAGAGCTTATAGGGCTGGGAAATGGCCAAAGGGTTATTTCAAGGTGACTGACATCAGCATGATTGCTAACATGGGCAATGGGAAGTGCAGTGTGTGTGAATGGGCCATAAACCATTACTCTGGAAACACACATACAACACACACAACACTCAGTCTCACACAACTTTACATTTGACAGGACTGGGTATACAAATGCTAGATGAATACTGGTTTTGTATTATCATGTTGCACAGTTATCACAAGCACTATAGGCCTGAGGGCTAACAAAAGCAAATGTCTACAGTGATTGACATCGGCACATCATGTGATATTGGCCAACTGGATGTGTGGTGGGTGGGACAGGCCTCATGATGGCAATCTCTTTGTCACTGTCTGTCTCTCTCTTCCTCACATCTGTGTGTGTGTATGTTTGACCTATTATAGTGTGTTGGACTTGGATATGTGTGAGTATTCCTATCCAATGTGTGTGCAAAGCATGAATGGTGTGCAATGTGGTGTGTGTGTGCATAGACATCTGCGACTGACAGATATGTATAGTCCACTGTTGTTGTCAGACATGGGCTTCATTTCTCTAAGTGTTGGAGCATGCTTAGTATGACCTTCTGTATTGAGTGTGTGAATCCATTCCAGGTAGGTTGTACTCCAGTGCAGGATTTTTGTTCTACACCTACAGCTAGCAACCTGTTTCTGCAGGATATTTGTAGATAGGTTGACAATATGGAACCACAATGGACGAAAGATAGTGGGATCTTGTAACTATTGTGTCTGTGCTGCTTGTGTTACATAGTTGGTGTTAGCAGATATATTCAGATATATGTACTGTTTTACACTGTGATGTATTATGTCATCAACTACTGACAGATATGCTTATTTGTTCACAGTTATTTCCTGTGAAATACAAGATGAATGAAGCTGTGTCCAGTCTTGTGGTCTGCAGCCTACATATTCTTGCACACTCATGCCATTCTGGAGGGGTAGCTGCAGACACTTGCTGATGGGTCTGTGTAAATTGTCCAGCACCTTGGTATTGTGGTGGCTGAGGATCCCCTGCTTGTACATTTATTGACATAACAGAATGGCCGTATCCTGCTGTGGCCATACCTCTCAGCTTTACAGATTCACCCAGGTTACCCAGAGGCAGGGGTCATATATCTGGTCAGTTCCCCTTCACATTATGGTTTACAAGCAGGTTTGTAGCCACCCATTACTGGGTTTGCAGGCAGGGGTAGTATGGGCACACATCAGAGTTTCATACTTCACACATTCCATGGCGTCCATGCTTCTACACCCTCCATTCTGTTATTCTATCCTCTTCCTAACATTATGCAAGCAATATCTGAGAAGTATCCCTATAGTTCTCCCTTCATCCCAGCAGTATTTAGGGGTTTGTCCACAGCTCATGCAGTAGGACATGGTGGGCATGCTATTGGGATTTGTCGACATGGCCTTCCATTTGTGTTCTGTGGACTGTGTTATGTTGTTAGTTGGGACCCCATGAGATAACATACATTGGCAGTACGGGTGAGGCACAGGCCTTTAATAGAGGAATGTAAGGCATTTGGTAGAGATGCAGGCCATTTATAGCAGGCCAGTGCATTCTGTCACTCCTACATTCCCAGGCTGTGAGCCACTGGATTCCCCTGGGGTGACAGGGTAAGAGTGCGAGGTGTTAATGGCAATAGTTCTTGTCCATATTAATCCATTGTTCTGGATGCTGGCAGGGTGCTGCTTACAGCTAGGGACACACCTGCATGGGACACCTCTTCAGCATGCTGCATTCTGTGGGTATTCCCATAAAAAAGTGGGGGTCATACTGTACTTATTCTCAAAAGCAGGGATATGACCTGTGATAAACCTGTGGCTGATGGTGGGGTGAGCTGAGTGATATGGAAGCTTCTTGCAGCTGACTCACACATATACCTGGGACATTCCTCTTATGCTGCCTTGTGCAGGGACATAGGCAGTCTCTCATTACTTCATAACTGTGCCTTTTGTGGTCTGCCAGTGACTGGCCAGACTACATCAGTATTGCATACTACACGGACAACTAATGTTCTGCTAACCTGTCTGTTCAATTCCAAAGGTGTGTGCAGTTGAAATTTTATGTACTCTGTGTAGGGTACTTTCACATGTGTACTGTGTGTATGTCTGGGCCCACATTCCTGGCATGTCCATCTTTCAGATGGTAACAGATATTGACATCTGAACAGTGAGTATGGCTGACTGCTGAATTGGGTCTTGCTGGGATGCATTGTGGTTGGCACTGCAGTTGTCAGAACATGGCCCTGTCATCGACAGTACTGGCCATATGCCACTGAGACACAACCCTCCATGTCTACATGCTGACCACTTCCACACAATATACAACACACACCAACCTAACACACAGACCCTTGCATATTGTACACATGCAACAATCTATCCTGTAGATTGGGCCAGCTCAGGTAATCTCTGCTTCACTGTTATTAAATACACATGTACATGTTACTGCATTTCTACATAGGATTGTGGGGAGGGGCACACCTGACAACTGTAAACATTTGCTATGACGGTACTGGCATTTCAGGTACTCTGTTGGCTTCCATTTTGTTTTGTATTCTAACCTATCATGCAGACTAGAGGCATATCAGTAGAGTACAGATATTAGGTTTAAATGACCTACATTTCAATTTTAGACTTCTTACCCTTCAGAACAAACATACAACCCAAGCAGAGCTCCACATGGTCCTGCAGAGGGGTCCTGGCAACAGAGAACTGAAAGAAGCGACCACTTTCCAGATTTAAGCATTTTTTGGCTTTTTTTATCTGCATTGTCCTCTCTGGCTTTCATTTAACTAGCTATAACTGTTTTTGTGTCTATCTGCTGATTTCTGAAGTATCTGCACTTAAAAGTAGCATTTTGGTCGACTCTGGTCAATTAATACTGTTTTTTTGTTAATTTAACTGCTGAGGCTGCCCACTAAAGTGTGCTAGCCTGTGTAAATCGATTTTACTGTTTGCTTAATTGCATTTCTGTGTGCTTTCCTGAAAAAACAAAAAACAAAAAAAAATACTCCTTGATTTCCCGCCTTTGCTCGACTAGTTTGGACCAGTATACAGGCTTTGCTGTATTCTGGGCTGTGTGTAGTTCCTGTGTTGGCCATTGCCTTACTTGGATAGAAGGAAGTTTCTGAGCTCACCAGTGGGAGTGGGGAGCCTTGAGCAGCCTATCTGTCCCTGGGGGAAGTGACCTCAGCACTTGAGCTGTAAATTATTGGTTGCTTTGGACCATTTCTAGCTCTTTTCAAGTTCCCTGTATAAACATCCGCCTCAGGGCATTTTTTTCTGGCTATATACCCAAGCAGAGCTCCACGTGGTCCTGCAGAGGGGTTCTGGCAACAGAGAACTGAAAGAAGTGACCACTTTCCATATTTAAGTATTTTTTGGCTTTTTTTATCTGCATTGTCCTCTCTGGCTTTCATTTAACTAGCTCTAACTGTTTTTGTGTCTATCTGCTGATTTCTGAAGTATCTGCACTTAAAAGTAGCATTGTGGTCGACTCTGGTCGATTAATACTGTTTTTGTGTTAATTTAACTGCTGAGGCTGCCCACTAAAGTGTGCTAGCCTGTGTAAATCGATTTTACTGTTTGCTTAATTGCATTTCTGTGTGCTTTCCTGAAAAACAAAAAAAAATACTCCTTGTTTTCCTGCCTTTGCTCGACTAGTTTGGACCAGTATACAGGCTTTGCTGTATTCTGGGCTGTGTGTATTTCCTGTGTTGGCCATTGCCTTACTTGGATAGAAGGAAGTTTCTGAGCTCACCAGTGGGAGTGGGGAGCCTTGAGCAGCCTATCTGTCCCTGGGGGAAGTGACCTCAGCACTTGAGCTGTAAATTATTGGTTGCTTTGGACCATTTCTAGCTCTTTTCAAGTTCCCTGTATAAATATCCGCCTCAGGGCGTTTTTTTCTGGCTATATACCCAAGCATAGCGCCATGTGGTCCTGCAGAGGGGTCCTGGCAACAGAGAACTGAAAGAAGTGACCACTTTCCATATTTAAGTATTTTTTGGCTTTTTTTATCTGCTTTGTCCTCTCTGGCTTTCATTTAACTAGCTATAACTGTTTTTGTGTCTATCTGCTGATTTCTGAAGTATCTGCACTTAAAAGTAGCATTTTGGTCGACTCTGGTCGATTAATACTGTTTTTTTGTTAATTTAACTGCTGAGGCTGCCCACTAAAGTATGCTAGCCTGTGTAAATCGATTTTACTGTTTGCGTAATTGCATTTCTGTGTGCATTCCTGAAAAAACAAAAAACAAAAAAAATACTCCTTGTTTTCCCGCCTTTGCTTGACTAGTTTGGACCAGTATACAGGCTTTGCTGTATTCTGGGCTGTGTGTAGTTCCTGTGTTGGCCATTGCCTTACTTGGATAGAAGGAAGTTTCTGAGCTCACCAGTGGGAGTGGGGAGCCTTGATCAGCCTATCTGTCCCTGGGGGAAGTGACCTCAGCACTTGAGCTGTAAATTATTGGTTGCTTTGGACCATTTCTAGCTCTTTTCAAGTTCCCTGTATAAAAATCTGCCTCAGGCGTTTTTAGCGGTTGGGCGCATAGCGCAGCAGCGGTTATACAGGTTTAAACTATTTCTGGCTCCGCCAAGTCTGCTCTTCAATTTTTCACTTAGAAAGCTCTACTCAGTCTATTTAGCTGTATATATTAGCACTGTTTTCGGGACTTCTAGTCTTAGCAAGCACTCTTATAATAAAGTAAGCACTCATACTAAAGTAAGCACTACAGCCATCCACTACTCCCTGTGAATACCCACTTCCCTTAAAGGCACAGCACTCCTTATAATATTCTAGTATGTCGAGTGGTAGACCACTAGCATCCTCTCTTGTTCAGCTGGTTAACCTGGGAATCATAAGACAATGTTACAATTGTCTCATGTACACAGACAACCCTCTCCTCCTTCCTACTAACACACATACTTGTGAGAGATGCAACTATATAGCCAGACTGGAGGCTGAACTCTCTCAACTCAGGACTGGCAAGACCAGACAGGAGGAGAAGGTACCCACACCCGAAGCAAAACCGGTCACACATAAAACCACCACCACTACAAACCAAACACATAAGAACACAAAGACATACCCGGAGGCTCTTATAAAAAACTTACCAAAACAACAGAGGCCTCCAAATCAGACACCCAGAAATACACCCCCACAAAATGTAACACCTACAACACATACCTCAAACAACAGGTGTGTCACACAATCACAGCCCCTAAGGCAAAACACTATGCCAGAGACATTAGTAATAGGTGACTCTATAGTCAGACACACCGACGTTCCACTTACCAGGCTGAATAAGGAGAGGGTAACGGTGAGCTGCCTATCGGGAGCTAGGATCCGCCACATTACACACGCACTCAGGTCACTCCAAAGCAAGTACAAGTATGATGCAGTCATTGTCCATGCTGGTGTGAATGACCTGAGATGTACCTCCCTGGACTACATGAAAAGAGACATTGAGGAGCTCTCCGATTATGTAGCCCAGACTGGTATGACCCTGACCCTGAGCAGCATCCTGCCTTCACCAAGAATGATGCCTCAGTACAAAGACAAAATGATCAATTTTAACAATTGGCTTAATCACTGGTGTCATTCTAGGGGGATCCAATGTCTGTCAGCCTGGGATGACATGCTGGACAAGCCGCGTTGCTTCGCAAGGGATGGCCTGCACCTGTCACCACTCGGCTTCCGGATACTGGTCAAGGCTCTTGCCACCCCCATAGTGCCTTTTTTAGGCAATGCTCAAAAGACAAATCAACCTCCGTAAAAAAACAAAAATGGAAAAAAAATTAAGGGTAATGCTGCTCAACGCCAGAAGTCTAAATCTCAAGATGCAGGCACTCAAAGCACTTCTCAGTATGGAGAACATCGATGTCTGTGCAGTAACTGAAACCTGGTTCAAGGATCCTGAGAGCACTCCAGCGCTACCAGGCCATACCTCATATCATGCTTTTCGGCCTCAAGTTCCAGGCCGAACCACAAAGGGAGGGCGAGTGTCCATTTTCATAAAGGACACCTACACCTCTCGATTGGTGGCTACCCATGAAGCATCAGAAACCATACAAGTTTTACTCACCATAGGCAAAACTGCCATACAACTGGTCGCATGTTATAGAACACCCTCCCAATCCCAGGAATCCCATCAAGCATTCCTGAAAACACTGGAGGATATGAATGTCACACCAAACACCATCATATTGGGTGACTTCAACTACCCCAACATAGACTGGGCCCACTATTCTAGCCCTAACACCCTAGCCCAAAGATTCCTGGAATTCATTAACTCAAATGCTATGGAGCAACTGGTCACTTCTCCTACGAGGAGAGATAATATACTTGACCTGATTATCACAAACATGGGGTCCAAATGCTCCGCACCAGATATAAACCCTCACTAGTAAGATCTGACCATAAACTGATCACGTTGGATGTACATATCCCACCCCACCCCAGAACAAAAGACTACAGTGAAAAATTTTTCAAAAGCTGACTTTACACTCCTTAAGTCAGAAATGATATCCTTTAAGCCTACTGGGTTAATGGAAACCACATCCCAAAATGCTGAATCCTACACAACAGCCTTCTACGGACATCTCCAAGAATGCATGGATCAAGCAATCCCAACTAAAACCAAGACCCTCTCCACCAAGGGAAAACGCCCGGTTTGGTGGACCCTGGCTATAAACAAACTGTACAACAAAAGAAGGAAGCTACTGCAGGACAAAGCAAAATCCCACAAGGGAAAGGCTTCCCTGATCAGCACAAGTAAAAAACTACGTTCTCTCATAAAAACATCTAAAGCCAACTTTGAGAGAAAGATTGCCAAGGATACCAAAGACAATCACAAGGACTTCTTCAATTATGTCAGAACCTTGGGAGGAAATTCTCAGATATGCTCCGAGTTGGTACACAACGACAAAAAATTCACTGACCCTACCGACATTGCCAATATTCTGGCAGATAGGTTCAGTGCAAATTTCTCCCCTCCCTCACCCCCTAAAGATGTAGTAATTATCCCTGCTGAATGTAACCTACCTGTCATCTCAGACATACAGGTGAAATTAGCACTCAACAAAGCAAAAAACACAGCATCTATGGGACCCGATGGTATCCCCGGTTGCGTGTTACGTGAACTTCAAGATGAACTAAACCCACACCTAAAAACGCTATTCAATCTTAGCCTCACTACAGGATATGTACCTGAACACTGGCACAGCAACAGTGGTCCCACTCCACAAAGGGGAAATTCTACTGACCCTGGTAACTACCGCCCCATAAGTCTGACCAGCCTGGTCTGCAAGGCTATGGAAAGAATCATCATGGAACTCATAAATGGCGATATTGGAGATCTGCAGACCCTTGATCCCACCCAGTTCAGTTTTGTAAAAGGCAGATTCTGCCTCTTAAACCTGGTTGACTTCTTCGAGACAGTCACTAATGCCATCGACGAGGGCAAGGCTGTCCACACTGCCTACTTGGACTTGGCTAAAGCCTTTGACACGATACCACACTCTGGCATCATAGACAAGCTCAGCAGCCTTAATGTAAATCCATATGTCACAAGATGAGTAGCAAACTGGCTAAAAAACAGAACCCATAAGGTCAAAATTGCTGGAGCCATGTCAGACTCAAAACCAGTCACGAGTGGTGTCCCACAGGGCTCAGTCTTGGGACCACTCTTATTCGGCATTTATTTCTCGGATGTGAAAGCAAATATGGGAGGATTATGGCTGACAAAGTTTGCAGATGACTGCAAACTGGGTGCCATAGTTGATTCACCTGCTGACACACACATCCTACAGAAAGGTCTCACTGAAACGGACAACTGGTGCCGGAATCATGGCCTCAAACTAAACGCCAAAAAATGTATAGTCATCCACTTTGGGAAAAACAAAGTACCCACAAATTATCACATAGACAATAACCCACTGAGTACGGAAGAATTAATCAGAGACCTGGGGACTCAAGTCGATAGTGACCTCTCCTTTGACAACCATGTTGCCAAAGTGGTCAGAAAGACATTCTACCTTGCCCATCTCATCATGAAGGGATTCTCATCCAGATCAAAGGAGGTCATTGTACCTCTATATTCCTCACTTGTCAGGCCCATGATTGAATATAATGCTCCATTTGGGATGTATCTCACCCGGCACATGCAACAACTGGAAAGACCCCAGAAGTACCTCACCAAGAGGATCATGGGTCTCAAACATGTGCCTTATCCAGCTAGATTAAAGAAACTCCAGCTCTATTCAGTAGCATACCACCTGCTCAGAGGTGATTTGTGCCTAACATATAAGGCCATGTCCAACCAAGAACTGATGGACATGCTCCATCTCAAAAAATCCAGATCCACCAGAACCACGCGAGCTAAAGATTTCAACCTCTGCACAAATATGAATAAAACATGCTGGAGGGATAGATTCATAACACAGAGGTTACCCGTACTCTGGAACAAAATCCCAGTTCATATGAGACAGAGCCCTTCATTGGCACTGTTCAAGAAAAATCTCGATGCATGGATGGGAGATCGTAAGTTTACCCTGGGAGTCACCTCAGTGTCACTACTAGACAGAGATATAGTTTACTAAATAATGGCGTCCCACATGTGTCACTACTAGAGAGGCGCAACTATATAATACGGGGTGGCGTAAGCCACATCATTGTTGGCTAGGCTTGTAAATGCCCCAGGGCAGATAGCCTAGTACACTACTATGAAACTATGAAACTATGAAACTGCCTGACTTGTAGTAGTCTGTCTGTGTAGGTCTGGAGGGGGGCTGTTCTCCATTGCCATCAATTGGAGGCCTTAGCACAGCCTTTCTTTATGGTCATCTCCACCTGTCCTGCTGGCTGAGGCTGTTGTTGGGTATGTGAGCCTCACTGACATGCATGTTTGTCCAATGAACACACATTTGGGCCACCATATGTACTGAAGTGGGATTTGTCACCTTGTCTAGTACTGCCAACTTTGTTGACACCAGTATTTTTTATGGATTTCATGCTGCGCATATAGGTGTCCACTATTTGCTGCCATCCCATTCAGCCACCCAGTTCCATTGCATGCTCACATCCATACCATAGATGCAACTAGCGGAACATACTACTCCATTCAGCAATTGATAGGAAGAGTGGCTTACATTGTGGCTGTGCCAGGATGGTGCTGGAGGGCTGACTATGTCAGATGCACATATTACATGCCCTATACATGGCAAAGCACAGGTAGTTTCATGTTTGACATCCCTTTTACTGTATGTGTGACTCAGAGAGAGGTGTCATTCCTTGGGTTCCTACCATGCCAGTGTATGTGGTATGCATTGCCTCTTTGCTAAGTGCATACTGGGCATGCCTCCTTCTGCCTACATGGGCAGGCTCAGGTTGTTCCTTCTCTGAGTCACTCTCTGCCTGTGCTGGACTTGGCAATGGTGAGGGGCTGTGTGGCCCTACCCCATGCTGTTCCTGCTGCAGCTGTTTCTGCAGGATCATATTGTGTAGCATGGCATATACAATGAAAATGTGTGTACATGTAGCTGGAGAGTACTGCAAGGCTACACTGGATATGTCCAGGCACTGAAACTGTGACTTGAGCATCCCAAACACACACTCTATTATGATTCTGGTTTGTGCATGTGTCTCATTATGGAGTTTTTGTTCATGCGTGTGTGCATTTCTGATGGGTGTCATCAGCCATGGCTCTAGTGCATAACCAGCATCCCCCACTAGGTGGCCACATGGGATGACTCTACTGGCAAATCTCTGGTACAGATGTGTCATATGCCAGTTGTGGGAGTCATGATAGCTTCCAGGGCTGCCAGCACACACATTCATGATAATGCCCTGGGCATCATGCATGACCTGGCAGTTGATGGAGGGGAAGCCCTTGCAGTTTATGTAGATCCTACTCCGCTCACCAGGTGGTGCTTTGATGTGTATGTGCATGCAGTCTATAGCACCCACTTCCTCAGGGTATTCTGTTATTTGGTGGAAGAGATGCATATTGCTGGTCAATACCTCATGGGTGTTGAGGAAATATATGTGCTCACTGGCATGTGTTGACATGGCATCTAGGAACTGGTGGAGTACCCTGGATGCTGATGCCTGTGTGATCTCCAGGATATTCCCCGTTGACCTTTGGAAGGTACCTGTGGCTAGTATTCTTACGTCTACACATACTTTGGTATCCACTGGGATGGGTTCCCCTCTGTTCGTTCTGTGTGTGAGGTATGGCCGGCACAGCTCAACAATTTGCTGTAGGATGCCCCGGTCCATCCTATAGTGCTCCACTATTGCCAGCTCATGTAGCCCCTGGTAGGTCACCCTGGGTCTACACACTCTTCTCCTTCTCCTCACTGTGGGTTGGTTGTCAGCATTGTCACCCTCACCAACCTCAGCCTCTTCCACATATTGATGTATGAGAGCAACAGCAGCCCCTATCATTTTGTTAGTTTTGTCAGGTAAATTTCCCTGTCTGTATACACCAGTGGTGTAGAGTTTGCCAGAAATAACAGAGTGAAAGGTGTTTGCATAGTTTATAGTAGTGTTCTGGGCTGGGCTTCTGCCTGTGTAATTGGCTGATTCTGATACATTTCACCTGACATCTATGCTAGTTCTCCTTGATTGCCTTCCTATTGCTGTTTTCCCTTCACAATGCCTTCCTGTTTAAGCCCCGAGGCACGCCATACATACCCAGTGCTCAGATGTGAACAGAGCTGCTAGTTCCTATTTTTTTTTTTAAAAACCTGACGCGCAGTGCACACACCCATTTAGGCAATGTAAACACTGGTTGGCAGTCTCAGACACCCCCCTTCCTTAGCTGTGCTTAGCAAAAGGCAAACACAAGCCACAGAGCTCCAATAAGCTTACAGCATGCATGACACTCCCCCTTATGAGGTCATCTACCTCTTATGCTTATACCATGATATCACTGCACCTACATAGTTCGTTGCAAGCTAACACTGAGGGGAAATCTGTGATTCAGTATTAGTTCCCTCATTTGCATAAAACTGACTGCTAATACACGGTTACAAAACTGACACTCAGCCTTCCCCTTAGCAACCATTATTCCATGGTATTGTCTTATGCATGCCATTGACTATTATGGCAAAATGCTGATTTTGGTTTAAAAGCTTATTTCCAACTTTTTTTCATTATTTCCGGGCCAATCCTGTTTGCGCACCGCTGCCCTACACTTAAACGGCCAAAATTGGCCAAAAAAAAAATAAAAGTTATTTGTTATAATTTTGCAACTATTTCTCATGCCAATGGCCATATATTTTGCCACTGGCATGCCTTCTACATTGAATACATACTTTCTTTGGAGCTGTCATGCCTCCATTTTTAATTTGCAGAAATGTATTCGGTTAGTAGCAGAATACATTTCTGCAGGTTACACTATTCCTGCACAGACACCTGCCTGCTTCCTTGATTGCTAATTCACCTCATTTGCATGTTTTTCACCTGCAAATGGGGTAATTAGCATACAGGAGCTGTGTCCATGCAGGAATAGTGTAGGAGTGCTCATGTACATCCTGGGAGCTCGTTCCTGGATCGCTTGTCGGCCATATTGCATGCAACAGCTCTTGCACTATTCCTGTATGCCATGCAGAGCTTGCTGAATCCCAGGGTCTGTGTTTTGAAATCTGTCTATAGAATTATGTGCCTAGGAGTTCATGTGAAGAATTCATTCCACAAAATTGTGTATTTAGTATTCTTAATTTGGAATTCTATATGTAGAATTCAATGATTAGAATGCTAGGAGCAGAATTCTATCTGTGGAATTGTTAGTTTGACATTTTAACTGTAAAATAATGTGCATAGAAGTCAATCACTGGAAATATATCTATTGAATTTTGCATTTAGTATTCTTGTGTAATTCTACATTTAGAAGTCTATGTTTTGAATTATCTCAGTAGAATTATATGCGTTGCTGTGTGTGCTTAGGATTCTGTCTATAAAATTATATGCTTAACTTTCTTACCTGCAGAATTCTTTAATTAGATGTATTTAGGATTTTAGTTGTAGAATTATGTTTAGAATTCCACCTCTAAATTTTTAGTGGAATTCTATGTAGTCTTCTGTATTTAGATTTCCAGATGTTGAATTATATACTGTATGTGCAATTATGTGCTCAAAATATAGCCATATAATTCCATTTATAGATTTCTATCTGTGGAATTCTGTCTTTACATCTATAATATTATGTGTTTGGAAATAGTTTATAGAATTCTGTTTCGAAAGACACACCAGTAGAATCCCATATTTAGAATGCTAACTGTGGAATTCTATGAAAAAGAAATCTATTAGATGTCTCAGTGTAGAATGTTCTTTTTTGATGGTTTGAAAAAGCCACTTGTTGAAAGCGCTTACCCCTTTTATACTTGAATAAAGGTTTTGGAATTATTGAAAGTTTCTAACTTCCAAGTCTGTTTCCAGTTTGCTTGAAGAGACTGTCAGCATTTTACATCTATAAACTGTTTTTTTGGTCTGCATAGACTTTAAACATCCTATTTAATGTGGAACTTCACTTTGGATTTATAGCTTTGGCTGTTTCTTTTACACACTAGCACAGCTTACCAGCGATCCAGCGAGTGAACTTGTAAGTCAGTATTGTGCCTGGTTTGAACTTGAGCTGATGTTTTATTGATTTTATGCTGACTTTTTTCGTTCTTTTGCTCAAGCTCATTTGTGTGCCAGTGGTATTGCTGTTTACTTTTTATATATATTCTTTTTTTTTTTACTTCAAACATATGTCTGTCAAAGCTTGTAACTAGACTTCTCAATTTCTCTATTAAAAATCCTACATGTAGAATTTTGTATTTAGAATTATGTCTGTATAATTCTGTGATATGAATTGTATCGCCTTAATTATCTGCTTGGAATTATAGTTGTAGAATTATATATTTAGATTTCTGAGTTTCAAACAGTATCAGCTGATTCTATCACTCTCATTATGTCCGTGAGGACCCATTTCACTATGCACAACTACTACACAACGTGACCACATGAAAACCATATATACACCAACTCCATGGTCACAGAAATATGAGGAAGGGAGAAATCTCTCAGGAGAGAAGCATCTTAAAAAAACAGCTTCAGCAGTAACTTTGTATGGTATACAGCAACTGATGAGTTAAAATTTGCCAAGTTGTGTTAATCAATTTCTTTCCTCATTCAATTATAAATCAATGAAAAAGTAGAGCAGACGCATCTATATATAGAATTATGTGTTTTGTATTCTGTCCATACAATTCCATGCCTAGATTTTTTCCGAAGTGAGATAGCTGTAGAATTCTATCTGTAGAACTCTAATTTTAAAATTACATGATGAAATAATTGTTTCCATATAATACTACTTGCAGATGTCACTGTTTATAATTCAGCATGTAGAATTCAGTGTCAACAGTTATTCCCGAAGAATTTTATGTAAAGAATTTTGACGGCAAAATTCTGTTTGTAAAACACTGGGTTGAAAATTCTGTTGATAGAATTAGATTTGAAGAATTCTAAATTTAAAATCCAGTGTATTGATATATGTTTAGATTTTTGTGTAGAATTACTGTCTTGAATTTTGTATATAGAAGTCTACTATCAAATTATAATTTCAGAATTCTAGCTGAATACTTGTTACTTTGAAACTCTACCTGCAGAATTCTTAGTTTGAAATTCCATATATATATATATATATATTATTTATTTACCACTTGTTTACCAGTGAAGTCAGACTGGGCACATTTGCCCATTTTCAGCAGAGGTCCGGGGAGAAATGCTTCACATAATAACAACATAACAGTCAGCATTTTAAACAATAGAGAAATAATCAGAGAAATGATAGTAAAAAATCGTACAGTAAAAAGAAGTTATGTACTTACCATAACATTTCATTTTTGTAGTCCATCTCACCTACATTCTTGCTGGATGGGGTTGGAGCTGGACCTCGGCTCTGACTCGGCCGATACTAAAGCTCGAGAGCTTTTACTGGCTCAAGGCTATCCCCTGTCCCATGATGCACCACAGTAATTCCCCAGATCTTGTTTGCAAGAAAGTAACTAATTACATAATAGAGATTATTCTATCAATAACCATGTACATATAAACAAGATAATTTGTTTTATATTCCATAGCATATGGACAGACAACTATCACAAGGTCAGGCAGCAAAGGTTAGTCCACCAGTTCCTCCAGAATACAGGAAGGGGTAAGGAGGGTGGGACGCAAGAATGTAGGCAAGATGGACTACAAACATGGAGCGTTATGGTAAGTACATAACTTCTTTATGTTATGTAGTGCTATCTTGCCGTAATTCTTGTTGGATGGGACAGTGTCCCCAGCACCTTTTTTCCCGGATGGCTCAAGCAAAGAGACTCTTCAGCATAGTGGACCCAAAAGATGACCTGTCCCGGGAGGCCAAATCTAATTTGTAATGACTGACAAAGGTATGAGGTCTTGCCCATGTAGCTGCTGCACAAATGGTATCAATTGGGAGTTTTGATTTGAAGGCATATGAAGTTGATACTGCTCTAGTTGAATGGCCTCTTACTTTAGCAGGTAGTTGTTTCCCAACATTTTTGTAAGCAAATGAGATGCAGTCTGAAAGCCATTTAGACAGAGTTACTTTGGAAACGGGTAAACCTTTGTTTTTCTCTGAGAAGGAAACAAACAACTGATCTGATTTCCTGAAATTTTTAGTCCTGTGCAGGTAAAATCGGAGGATTCTGTGGACATCTAATTGATGCAGTCTGTATTCTGATTTGTTACCATAATTGGGGAAGAATACTTGTAATTCAATAGTTCCATTTAGATTATGTTCTGAGCATACCTTAGGGAGGAAAGGAGGATTAGTCCTTAGGGAAACTCTGTCCTTATGAAAAATAATATATGGAGGTCAAATGGTCAGAGCTTGCAATTCTGAAACCCTCCTAGCAGATGTTATAGCTACTAAGAACAATGTCTTCCAAGACAACAATTTCAAGTCAGATGAAGAAGATGGTTCGAATGATGGAGAAATCAATGAGGTAAGAATTAAGTTTAAGTCCCAGGGGTACGGGGTTGCCTGATTGCGGGTCTGAGAAGGAAGACTCCTTTCAAAAAGGTTTTACATAAAGAGTGGGACATAATAGAGTTTCCCATGTTCCCAAAATGATAATTTGATATGACAGCCAACTGAACTCTAATGGCAGCAGTTGCAGCTCCTTCTTGAAAAATAGATGCGAGGAAGGACAGAATAGACTCTGTGGGGGCTGAGTTGGGATCTATGCCTTGTTTTTCCACCAAAATGGAAAACCTTTTCCATTTGCTGGAGTATAATTTTTCTGATGGAAGGTTTGTGGAAAGAAATGAGGATGTGTTTTACAGTAGGAGAAAGTGAGAAACACCTGGCTATATGTGGAACTGGAGCAGCCATGATGTCAATTTCAGGGTCTGGATGGCATGATGGAACTGTCCTGATTGGTGAATCAGGAGGTCTGGAGATGGTTCCAGAATCCATGATTCCTCCAAGAGGTAAGGCCACAGGAAGGGGAACCAGACTTGGCGAGGCCATTAAGGAGCAATGAGGATCAGGGTACTCTTTAACAGTTTTGCTTTCTGAATCACTTTGGGTACGAGGGGAAAAGCATAAAGAAGTCTGGGAGGCCAATTGTGGACCAGAGCATCCCTGGGTGACATCCCTGGATGGGGAATGAGGGCAAAGTAGTTGCTGCATTTTGCATTCATGTGCATGGTGAATAGATCTCAGCAAGGCTGGCCCCAGCTACAGAAAATCTGTTCTGCAACTTCTGTTTTCAGGGACCACTTGTGAGGCATCAGAACTGCTCGACTCAGTTTGTCTACTATCATATTGGACTTTCCCAGAATGTGCATTGCTACCAGAAAATGTTGAGAGTCCATCGCCCATTTCCATACTCTTTGTGCCTCTCGACAAAGTGGGTAAGACTTGGTTCCCCCTTGCTTGTTTATGTGCCACACTACCAACATGTTGTCTGATTGAATTGCAATTGTTCCTGTAGGGAGAGAGCTGTGAAGTGCTTGCAATGCATACAGCACTGCTCTCATCAGCAGAGCATTTATGTGCAAGTGGTTGTCATGATCCTGCCAGATACCTTGGACCGTCATTCCCAGATAATGCCCCCCCCCACCTACCTGGGAAGTGTCCATGGTCAATACTGCATTTTGATGAGGAAGAACAAAGGGACGACCTAGATAAAGCTGATCCGTATGTAACCACCATGTTAGATCCTTCTTGCAGGAATTTGTAATAACTATTTGGTGGGACAAGGGTAGATCCTGCATTGACCACTGGGCAAATAGTAGCCACTGAAGCACTTTTATGTGTAGATGAGCTAGGGGAACTAAAAGAATGGTGGATGCCATAGTACCTAGAACTTGAACTATTCTGGCTTGTACTTTGTCTTTGTTCAGCAGAAGTCTGACTTGGTTGTGCAATGATTCTATCCTTTCTGGAGTCAAGTTTGCTGTCATGGTGGTTGAATCTAGATCTGAGCCTAAGTGTCTGGCTCGGATTAGTTGGTGCTTGGTGGTAGCAGTGAGGACCCAGTCATCTAAGTACGGAAACACCTGGAATCCCTGATGTCACAGGTGAGCCATAACCACCGCCATACATTTGGTGAACACTCTGGGGGCTCTAGTGAGGCCAAAGGGCAGTGCCAAAATTAGAAATAACTGGCTCCCAGCCAAAAGCATAGGTGTCTTTTGGAGTGTCTGTCCTTTTTGATATGGTAGTATGCATCCTGAAGATCTATGGAGCACATTCAGTTGTCTTTTCCGATAAACAGAATAATTGACTGCAGAGTGACCATTCAGAACTTCAATTTTTTTGCAGACTTGTTTAGCTTACTGAGATCTAGAATTGATCTCCAGTCCCCAGTCTTTTTTGGAACTAAAAATAATTGTGAGTAAGTTCCAGATCCTATATGCTCTTTGGGGACTTCTTGGATGACTTTTTTTTTGAAGCAACAAGATGACCTCTAACATTGCATGGTCTATTTGATTGGGTGGTACATCTGGTAAACACTGATTTGTGGGGGGATCAGAAAGAAAAGGAATGAGGTAACCTCTGGAAATTATATTTTGTATCCATCAATCTTGAGATATTTGTAGCCAGGAACTTGGGTACAGTGAGAGGCGATCCCCGACTGACTCCGGAGATAAACAGTCAGGCAACCCCTCAGGGGCAATGAAAGGGTCGATCAGAGAAAGCACTCTATCACCCTGGTGTTGCTGACACCCTCTGCTGCGAGCAGGGCACCTTCTATTATAACCTCCTCCTCTGCCTCTAGGGGAGGGTTGACCCTGTGCTTGAGGGAAACCTTTTTGGGATTTACGGAATCACATTTTCCCTCCTGTCTAACCCTTGCGATAGTGTCTGGAAGGAAGGGAGAAATGGACTCCGACAGTAGATAAGGTTTTCCCTTCTTGCTCACACCTAGTCAAAGTCTCTTTTACCTGAGGTCCAAAAAGAGATGAACCATCAAAGGGGACATTGGTAAAGGAAGACTTGAAGGATTCCATAAAAGTGCATAGACACATCCAAGAATGTCCCCTAAGAGAGATCCCTGCTGTGGCTTCCTTGCTTGCTCCATCAGCTGCATAAGAAATCAGCCTCAGGGAGGAGTTAGCAATAGACGTAAGGGTGGAGAGCTGCAAAGATACCTTGTCAGTGGATCTCGAAGCTACTGAACCCTGAAGGGTATCTCCCAACTCCTTTAGGAGATCCCTTTGAAGCCTAGTAAAAATGGGGCAGGTAATTCAGCGATTGTAAGGTATAGGCAGCTGAAGAAAAGGTATGCTTTCCATACCTACCCATCATCCTAGACTCTTTATTAGGAGGATGGATATTTGAGGAAGTCTCAGATAACTCCTTCTTAGTGGCTGCTGCTACCACCATAGCATCCACAGGTACTCCCTTGGTTAGAAAGGTTTTGTCTCCTGGAGCAGTGATAAACTTATTAGGCCTCCTCGGGACAGGCTCCACTGAGTCCAGAGAGGTCCAAGCTTTTTGAGCTATGACCCCTAACAGCTGGTCATATGGCGGTGTCACCCAGTTGGTGGAAGGTCGGGAACCAAAAGCCTCAAGGTACACTGATTTATCCTCAGTAGGGTTAGATGTCTTCCAATCACCCCTCTGTCTAAGGATTTCTGGGCTGTCCGCAAAAGAGACATCCTCAGAGGAGATCTTGGGGACCCTTTTGACTCATCCAAATCAGTGTCAGAAATGGCAGACTCTGGTGAGTCAATATGCTTCCTCTTGCAGACTCTCTTCCTAGGCATCTCCCCAGCGGGATAATCTGGGGTGGTTCTGGAAGAGGGGACACCACCTAAGGGGGCTCCTTGGGGCTCTAGTTCCTTACGCTTAGGGGCAGGTGGGGGAGAAGAGGCTGCTACTGGCTGCTGGAGGGACATTGGGTCCAATGGCAGGGCATTTGTACTTGACAAAGCTCTCTCTATCGCCTCAAAAGCCTTATCGCCCCACTCTGAAGACCTCCTCTCCAAGAAAGTGGAAGGTCGACTCCGAAGCAGAGAAACAGCCTCTGAAGTGGACATGGGAGCTGAGCTCAGATGTACCGAAGCACTGAGAGGGAGAGTCAGCTCGGAAGAAAAACCGGGGTGACTATCCCTCCCAGAGTCGACTGGAGAACATTGGCTCCCAGACCCCTCGGCTCCAGACTAAGCCGATGAAGATAGTTATCGATTCCAAGGAAGCAGGAAGAATTCTCAGAACCGAGGGTTCCAGCACAATATGACCCAAAACATTAGGCTCCAAGAGCGAAGCAGTTGGAGGAGGAACAGTAGACTGAGGCTGGGATGGATCCGAAACCTTTGGGTCCAGAGAGGCTAACATTTTTGCCAGAGCCGGATTGCAGAGCAGCTGCTTCACCACCCACTGTACATCTTCATCGAATAGTGTCCTGGAGGAACGGGTGGAGATAGATGGAGATCTCCTCCTTTCCAAAATAGGAGGTCTTAATGTTGGTGACACAGGATCCAAGATAGGTGAATGTCTCGATAAAGAAGATTGTCTTGGAGCTGATGAAACAGATGGCACTGAGACCGAAGAAGCAGAATCGGAGCCAGAACTCTTTGGCTCCATCGCTTTAGACTTTTTTTGTCATTTCCGAAGCAGGAGCCAATGGAGATTTCCTTTTTTGAGTTTTAGAGGCTGTCTGATCTTGTTCCAGCTGTTCTTGGAAGGAACTTCTCATCAGACCCCTATCAATGAGTTTTCTTTTGTATTCATTAAGAACCCTGGTGCTGAGTGCATGAAAAAAAGTACAGGGTTCTTGCCAATGAGCTTCTCCAAGACAGTACACACAGCTTGTGTGACTGTCAGTCAACGACATCTTCTGAGAACATTTATCACACTTTTTGAAGCCAGAAGGGCAGTGTTCTCTATGTTCTCTATCTTTATCCTTATCCTTAGACATTTTTAAAGAACAAATACAGCAATAAGGTACAACTATAAAGAAGAAATATATATATATTTTTTGTTTTTCATATATATATATATATATATATATATATATATATATATATATATATACATATATATAAACCGAACCGAACCGCCGACAGCCAACACAACAAACACGCACACACGACAACACACAACACACCACAACCGACACAACACACGTGAACAACACACACAACTACAACACATATCCACTAGCCCTAAACCAAACCCCCCACCCAAAGGTCCCATAACACACACTAACTCTCCCCTACCCACCCCTAACTACACCACCACTTACACCTTAAGTCACCAAGTAACACACACACTCGCACCCCTGACCCTTAACCTAACCCACACACACTCCCTAACACCAAGCTCCTACCACACACTACACCTCCCTAGCACCCTCACCCTACTACCACTCACTTACACAACCCAAACCCAAGCTCCTAACCACTTCCGCACAACTCATGACACACCCCACCACACACCCCACCATCCCCACACCTACCCCCCACGCCTCCCTCCTCCCCTCCTCTCCCTACTCCTCACTCTCCTACTGGTCGCTGGGTCGATTACATTCAGTCTTTGGTCTTCTTCCCGTTGTCTCGGGATTCCGGGGTAACCGCGCGGTCGGTCGCTCGGTCGTGTCGGTCGGTCTGTCTCATGAATCATGGGCCATGGTCATTAGAAGTAGACCCATATATATATATATATATATATATATATATATATATATATATATATATAAAACAGAGAAACTAGCACACAAGAGGAAGACCCTCTAATTTAAATAGGCAGCTACAGCCTCTAACTTAAACAGGCTATACAATCCTAAAAGAAAAAGGAAAGGGAATTCTAACACACAATCACTCGAAAATAATAAAAGTGAAAACTATTAAGAGAAAATAGCACACAAGTTGAAGGCCCTCTAATTTAAAATGGGCAACTACTGCCCTCTAACTTAAATGAGCTGTACAATCCTAAGAGAAAAGGGAAAGGGGATTCTGACACTCACACAACCACTCGAGAATAATAAAGGTGAAAACTATTAAGAGAAAGAATAAGAAATATAGCAAAAAAATCAAAATTTTCACTTAGCCAACGAGCCAGTAAAGAAGACAGCCTCGAAGCTTTTGTGGCAAATGAGATCAGGGGAATTACCGTGGTGCACCATGGGATAGGGGATAGCCTCGAGACGGTAAAAGCTCTCGAGCTTTAGTATTAGCTGAGTCGGACCCGAGGTTCGGCTCCAAACTCCACCCAGCAAGCATTACGACGAGACAGGACTACATAACATTATATATTATCACAGCTTAAGTTAGTAATAAAGCTAACAGGATCACTTAGTAACACATATTTTGGCAGCTACACGTAGTAACAAGAAATCATTAGTGGAATAGTGTCTCAGAGATACAATAGCTTAAGATACAATGGAGTAGTCCCTCAGATATGCCTGTTTGGTACTATAAATCGTTATGCTAAATGTTGTTATACTTATAATCACATAGGCTCATACAGATATGTTGAAACTGGAGAGTAGGGGGAGAGAGGGTGAGGATAGGAGTAAGTAAGCTATTCAGTAAGCATAGAGATATAGTGAAAGTGGAGAAAAGAAGAGAGATGGTCAGGAGGGGAGAAATGGGTTCAGCCTGCTGAGTAGCAGGAGCATAACCATTTCTCATTTAGATGGGACTTCAGCAGTTTTTTGTAGTGTGTTAGGTTAGCTGTGTTTAGTATGTTCTGGGGCTGGAGTTTCATGATTTAGTTATGCAGTTAGAATATAATGAGTCTCCAAAGCTGTTGTTGGATTTTGTAACTTCAGGTAGTCATTTTTATGAGGACTGTAGAGTCCTCCTGTTGAGGTGGGTTTGTATTAGGTCCTATAGGAATGAACATTTGTTGGGTATGTAAACTATGGAATGGGCTATAGTATATATATATATATATATATATATATATATATATATATATATATATATATATATATACACATACAGATAGATATATAATAGAGAGATTGACTTCTATTTGCTGAATTCCATCTTTAAAACCCTGAATAATTTTCTCTTTTGAATTCTAGCTGGAAAAAATAAGCTCTAAGATTTTACATAAAGTGTACTGTACATACAATTCTGTCTGTAAAGTTTTCTTGTTTAGGATACTATTATAGTAATTAAATTATGTGTTGACAACTGTACCTGTAGAATTCTACAAATACAACTGTAGCTTTAGAATTTTGTTTGGAGTACAGTATTTAGAACTCTGTGTTAATTTTACTATAGTTGTTAACAATTCTTGCTGTAGAATTCTTCCTGTAAAATCTTCTGCCTAAAATCTATCTGTAGTAGTCTCTCAATACAATACCTGCAACATGCTTTGTTTTGAACTTAGATCCGCTCTTGTATAATTCTTTAATCAGTGTTCTTTATTTTTGAAAAATATGGTAGAATTGTATGTCTAGAATTCCATGTGAAAAACATCTTAGGATTTCATTTGTAGAGTTCATTGTCTCAAATTATGTATGAATTATTTTGTCTTTATAGATATAATTAGTAGATATCCAGTCTAGGGGTCATTTAGGAGCCTAGCTCCGATTTCCAATTACACAAAGCTCTGTCTGGTTAAGTATCTTGCACATGGTCACCCAACAGGCAAAAGAAGGTAGAATGAATCAAGCTATTTAAAATCTGAGGCTGCTTGTTAAAGTCTTATAGCATTAAATCTCTGTGCTATGTTCCAGACTGTCATTGACATTATGTCTGTAGACTTCTTTCTGCTGAATTCTGTGTATATTATATGTCAAGATTTCCATATTTAAGATTTTATCTTTAGAGTTATGCATCTTTGACTTAATTTTGGATACTTTTCCGTTATCGGGGCAACAATCATAATGAGCGTTTGGAATCCTACCGCTCATTATAACGTTGATCGTTCAGCTGTTGTGGAAATGGGTACCACACGCACAGTTATTTTGATGTGAAATTTAGTAAGTGTGGTCGATCACATTTAATAAATAACTGCAATCATTTCACTTACACACTTGTCTTACTCAGAATAATGCATGCAAACAGGGTTTAACAGGAAGTGAATTACCAGGCATTATTTGGAGAAAAAGCAAGTGTATAACTGCAATGCTTGCCATTATTTATGAAATGTGAAATACCACACTTTTCTCCTAAAACCGCCAGTTGTAGAGAATGGGGAGGGGTTTGAGCTGAAATCAACAGAGAGTTCTGAGGTATATGTCATCTGTAAAGGAGACCAAACCAGGAAGTACTTGTTGCCCCGATAACATTTTTAAAAAATGTGTCCTACTTTTTGCCCATAGCTTTTTTTTCCACGCCATAAGATGTACTGCATCCCGTTTTGGGGATGACAACTTCCCAGCTATGTCATCGTAGCAATATATGAATTTTTTGAGACAAACAATTATACTTGTAGGCTGTGGAAGGCGAAACCGGAAGCCTAAGCTTAAACAAAACATAAAACCCAGACTTCCCCAAAATTGTATGCTGTCTCATTTGCAGTTCTGTTGATTCTTTTGATACTGGATATTTCTGCTAATATTGGCAATGAAGGACAACTTCCCTTATGACAAAACTGGTAACGAGACAAAAACAGCTGTTGCCCCGTTAACGGAAAAGTACCCAATTTTGTTATTCCATGCTTAGATTTCTTTATATAGACCTCTGAATTTATAATTCTGTCCAAAGAACTTGGTCTTAGATTGTTGTCTTTAGAAATTTCTGCAAATAGAAATCCATCCCCGGGATTTAATAAACTCTGTGTAGGCTTTGCACAAAGCCTACATGGAGTTTATATGAGTGTGAGGTGGTGTGGCATGAGCAGCAGCTCATAATGCATATTCATGATGCACACCACGTTTAAGTGAGGTTTTGTGGCTGGCAACAGTGTTGCCAGCCAGGAAACCATGTAAGCAAACGTGGGTAGCACTTCTATTTAAATCAGAGCATTGATGGTCCACAGTTTTCATGGAGTGCCACAGTGATCACCAGGGCATCACAGACAGCTCTCAATCTCTCAGTGCAAGACATCTGGACAAAGTTCAATATAATAGGGGGACAATGACTCCAAAAAAGGGACATATTTGACATATTTGCCCTATAGAAATATGCTAGAATAACCAGGGGTTTGTGTTAAGATGCATGTTTTTTTTTTTAAAAAACATGTTTATTGGTTTTAACATATAATTAGCAGAACATAGTAATTTATACAAGCAATTAAGATACATGTTTTGAAGGATTTGAAGTCTGAAACTCAAATGCATGTAATATTTAGTCACATCAGTCCTGAGATGATCCCAGTGATTTGGCAGAAAGCTACAAATTTGATAAGGAACAAATCTGGACATTCTGTGAAAACCAGGACAGTTGAGAGGTATGACTGCTAAGTATATGGTCCAAACACAGTACAGGACAGTGTATCTACAGTGCAGAGTATTGTGATATCTCATTCCCTGCATTCTGTACTGAAGTTGCATAAATGATCTGTAATGGTACATGGGCTGACATGTAAAATAAACTCTCAAGGGAAGTGTATGCATTGACTAAGGACATACAGATGAAGTATATGAATGAACACAGGGAAAGAGGATAGGTGAAACAACCTAATGTAGAGCAGATGAGGGCATGTTATTGGAAGATGGTAATAGCAGCTACATCAATCACATATCTATATGGTACAATAGGGACTGTGGAGTGAAAGTGTGTATTACCTGATTGTCACACAAGGTGGCATAACAATGGGGAGGATGTCTGTGTGAGATAAACATCTTTACATCAATAATCCAGAGGACATCTATAAGGGATCTGACATACAATTGGTGTAGGCTGCATATTGTGAAGCTCTGCAAGCTGATTTGCCTGAATATGAGTGTAATCTCGGGTCTATATTATAAGCACGAAAAGACTAATCCGTGAACGCTCACATGAGCGAAAATGCCGGGAATGGAACTTGCTATTGTGGTGGGTTATGACCCCCACACCCCGCGTTAACTATATATTCTAACTCTGAGGTCATACTACAGTGAGGAAAGGGCAAATATCTCACTTCTCACTGTAACACGACCTCACAATCACACTTTTGATTCCCGGCATTTTCGCTCATGTGAGCGTTCATGGTTTAGCTTTTTCCTGCTTATAATAGAGACCCTGTAATCTCACCAGAGGTCTCCAGCAAATGGGGCACAGGTAAAGGCTCATGGAGAACATTAAAAGAACCAACCACAATTATGGGCAATATCAGAATAATACCACCAGTAATCCCATCCCTCTAACATAACATATACGATTTAGAGTGATTAGAGATGATTCTGCTCAAACACACTTCTACAACTATTATGATACGTCCACATTCTCTAAGGGTAATCACAAACACAGTCCTGGCACTGTAACATCTGCTGGAGATGTTAAGAGGGACACTGCTGTACCTGTATGTAATATTATGAGCAATACAGGCTAGCTGACTTAGTTGACTGGTGTGCACAGCATATATATGTATATATATATATATATATATATATATATATATATATATATATATATATATATATATATATATGGTACAATCCACACTGTCACAAATGATATCCATGCCACTAGTGTTGTCAAATAGCTATGTATGAAGTGTGTGCATCCCCAGAACAGGTAGCACACATGCATCTGGTGTAACAACTTTACGGGTGTTCCGCACCATCAGACAACAATGTTTATGCCACAAAAATAATACCTAGTTATGGCCAATAAGCTTTGTGACAGCTCACTGTGACAAAGGTAGCACATTTCCGTTACACATCAGTGGAAGATGTGTATGGACGTACATGAAGAAGGGTGCATTGTATTCAGTTATTGGTGTGATGAAGTTTGGGAAATTTGGATTTATTATATTCTCTGATGTGGATTTCCTTCAAATACCCAATACTTGTGTTACATATAATGGAGTACTCAGCACTGGCATCACATGCTGGTGGATGATCCACTTACCACCTACCTATTGGTATGATTACAGGATGTGATGTCTACATTATACTTGGGTTGTGTGTTTGTTTTCCTGACATAACAAATCCCCCCCCATGTTTTTATGTCAATGCAGGTGTTGTCATAGTTGTGGCAGCAATCTTTGGAATATGTTGATACTGTCTGTATTATACTAATGTCACAGGTAAAGTCCATGACTGCTCATAATCTGTAGTCATTCAGGCAGCTGTTTGGACTCAGGATGTGTATACCATCTGTAATGTCCATCACTTAAATAATGGACAGGAAAGGACCTAACAGACAGCCCTGATGTATGGACCTTATCATTAGACCTGAGATATTCACACATTTCAACATAGTGAGATGACACTTATGTGATACACTGGTCTATCCACTTGATGATATAACTGTTTATGGCCTCATCTGACAGTTTTGGTTGAATACCTCAGTTTGGATTTGTGTCAAATGTCTTGGCCTGGCCAGGTTCCACAAGATGATAGTGTTGTCATCATGCATGACTTTGCTGACCTCTTTGAGAACATCTATCAGATGTAACAGACATGATGTAGCATTATCAACTCACACAGGTCTGTTGCACACAGCTGGCATATTACTAGTGCCCATTTTGAAAAGGCCCATGATGACAAGTTTGTCTACCTCACAGCTGAGGGGAGTCAGGCTGTGTCTATACATGCATGTATCAGGTGCTGTTCCCCCAACTCAGATGGGTGCATGTTGATGCACATCCCATTATGGGAACATGGCCCATGTGGAGGGTATGGTGAAGTGTGTATTCAGCCATATCAGGAAGTTGTATGTGCTGAGTTATGCCATAGGTGATCTGCGATGCTGTCACAGCCCATTGATTTTGTGTAATAGGCTTGGATGAAGGTAAGACAGTGAATACTGCCTAGTGTTTTGAAACAATCCCCCACACAGTATCATTGAAAAACTCTCCCAGTTATGGATTAACCATTACATCAGTAGATGAGCAACCAACTGGCTCAGCAACAGAACACATACTGTGAAAGTTGGTGAATCAACCTGTACCAGTAGAGATGTCACCACTAGAAAACCCCAGGGATCTGTGCTTGGCCCTTTACTCTTTAGAATCTATTTCTCAACAGTTCAGGTTAAAGTATATAGCCTTTGGCTTATCATGTTTGCTGATTCTTGCATATTGGGTGCAGTCACTGAGGCCACCAGTGATAACATACTACAGGAGGAGCTATTACAGACAAATGATTGGTAACAAAGCCACACGATCTACAAATAAATGTATATATTTGTCTTTATGTTGTCCTTCTGAAAAGTGGAATTCAATGCTAATTACAGCATTGACAATAGTCCTGCTATGCTGAAATGCATTGATTCAAGAACTAGGAACATATGTAGATAGCAATCTGAACTTTGACTACCAAGTGTCCATGCTGGTATTGAAAGCCCATGTTGTGCATATCATAGGTCATGCCATCATATTCAGATCATCTTAGGATTGTATGACAGCACTGTACTTGAACCTCATCAGAACACTAATAGAGTATAATGCTCTGTTTTGCATATACCTCACCAAACACATGCAGCAGCTGAAGAAACCACAAGGGATTCTCATTAAGAAAACACAGAATCTACAAACCATGCCATAATGTGTGTTTGATACAAAACCATGTCACTGTAATCTGTATCGTATAGGATGATGCGACTTCTGCCTGGCTGCCAGGCCAGTCTCTGACCTTGCCCTTTTAGGAATAGCACATATCCACAAATCAGATATAGCTGATGACATCAGCACTGTCTGCTGAGGAGAATATGGCAATAACAGTCTCCCACATGCTGGTGTAAAAGGCCCCTGTAATATCAGAGAAGAACACAAATACACACACTTGATTGCAGTGAGAATAGAACTCCTGCCTAACTAAGTATAGACTGCACAACTCAGTACTTTAAACACATGCCACAGCTCAAGTTAGACTTGCCCCTGGATTCAGGAAGCTGAAAATTCCATGCAGGAACAGTGTAGGAACTCCTGCACAGAAAATGGCCACCGAGTGATTCAGAATAGTGCTGTTTTCACATGCACGAGTGACCTTACACTGTTCCAGCAAGGAAAACTGGTAAACATGCAAATCACCTCATTTGCTGGTGAAAACCATGCAAATGAGGTGATTTAGTGATTCAAAAATCTGCCAGGTCTCCGTACTAGAACAGTGTCAGTGCAGAAATATATTCAGAAAATAAGTGAGTACATTTCTGCAACTGACAAAATGGAGGCATGACATCTTGTGAACAATCATGTATTATGTACATTAGACATGCCAATGGCCAAATATAAGGCCATTGGCATTAATGATTGATTAATTATTATGGAAATTAAACTTTTTGGGGGGCCGATCTCAGCCATTTAAGTATAGGGCAATGAGGCGCAAACGGGATTGTGCTGAAAATAAAAAAGAAAATCGGAAAACTAATTTTTAAGTTAAATCTGCATTTTGCCATTATAGTCAATGGCATACAGAATGCAAACAATACCAGGGAGCACTGGTTGTCAAGGGGAAAGGGTCCATTTTAGTGAAGTAACTAATGACCTACACACTGGAGTATGCAAATGAGTGAAGTTATACTGAATCACATATTTCTTCAGAGTGTCAGCTTGTACCTAACCATGTAGGTGCAGCAATACAACAGTGCAAAGCTAAGAGCTGGATGACTTCATAAGGGGGTGTGTCATGCTTGCTGTAAGCTCACTGAAGCTCTGCGGCCCATGTTTGCCATTAGTTAAGCACAGCTAAGGAAGAGGGTGTGGCAGATGTGCCTGAGCACTGTGTACATAGCCTAAATTGGTGTGCTCACCAGGTTTTAAACATAAACAAAAAAAAAAAAGAGGAAATGGCAGTACTGTTTACATTTCAGCACTGGGTATGTGTGGTGCACCTTGGGGCTTAAATAGGGAGGAACTAGGAAGGGGAAACAGCAGTAGAAAGCCAATCAAGGAGAACTAGCATAGCTAGCAGGTGGAATGTATCAGAATAAGTCAATTACACATGCAGCAGCCCAGCACACTACTATAAACTATGCAAACACCTTTCAGACTGTTTTACCCCACAAACTCTACACCAGCGGTGCACACAGATGGGAGATTTTTATCTGGAAAAACTAACTAAAAATGCAATAGGTTGCTGCTGCTTTAATCCATCAATATGTGCTAGAGACTGAGGGTAGTGAGGAGGAGAATGCTGACAACCAACCCACAGTGAGGAGGAGGAGAAGAAGAGTGTACAGACCCAGGGTAACCTACCAGGGCCTACATGAGCTGCAGATAGTGGAGAGCTATAAGGTGGACAGGGACATTCTACAGCAAATCATCCAGCTGTGTCATCCCTGCCTCACACACAGAACCAACAGAGGGGAACCCATCTCAGTGGATACCAAGGTATGTGTAGGCTTAAGAATACTAGCCACAGGCACCTTCCAAAGACCAATTGGGGATATCATGGGGGTCTCATAGGCATCAGCATCCAGGGTACTCCACCAGTTCCTGGATGCCATGACACCACATGCCAATGAGCACATATATTTTCCCAACACCTGTCAGGTGATGACCAGAAGTATGCATCTCTTCCACCATATAGCAGTATACCCTGAGGTAGTTGGCGTTATAGACTGCATGCAAATTTGCATCAAAGCACCACCCAGTGAGAGGGGTAGGGTTTACATAAACTGCAAGTGCTTCCACTCCATCAACTGCCAGGTCATGTGCGATACCCAGAGCATTATGATTAATGTGTGTGGTGACAGCTCTGGAACCTATCACGACTCCCACATCTGGCATTCCTCACAGCTGTATCAGGGGTTTCCATGGGAGAACATCCCATATGGCCATCTAGTGGGAGATGCTGGCTATGCACCGAGCCGTGGCTGATGACACCCATTAGAAATGCACACACACCTAAACAAGAACACCATAATGAGGCACACGCACAAACCAGGATCATTATAGAGTTTGTGTTTGGGATGCTCAAGTCATGGTTTCACTTCCTTGACATATCCAGTGGAGCCTTGCAGTACTCTCCAGCTACATGTACACAAATGGTCACAGTATGTGCTATGCTACACAATATGATCCTGTGGAAACAACTGTAGCAGGAACAGCACAGGGCAGGACCACATAGCCCCCACCATTGCCAAGGCCAGCACAGGCACAGAGGGACTCAGAGGAGGAACTTCCTGCCCCTGCCCCTGTAGGCAGAAGGAGGTGTGTCCAGTATGTTCTGTTCCTGGCAAAGAGACAATGCATAACAAAGACACACTGACACTGTAGGGACCCAGGGACTGATACCTTTCTCTGACTCACACATGCAGTAAAATGATGCCAAACATGACACTACCTGTGGTTTACCATGTACAGGGAGTGTACTATGTGCATCCAACATAGTCAGCACTCCAGAACCGTCCTCAATACTGGCTTAACAACAAGGTAAGTCACCCTTTCTATCAATTACTAAATGGAGTATTATGTTCTGAGAGTTGTATGTATGGTATGGATGCAAGCATGCAAGAGAATTGGGTGGCTGAATGGGATAGCAGCAGACAGCTAACAGCTATATGGGACAGCAGGAAATCCATAACAAATACTGGTGTCAACATACTAGGCAGTGGTACACAAGGTGACAACTCCCACTGCAGTACATGTGATGGCCCAAATAACTGTGCATGTCAATAGGTCACACACATGGATGTCAATGAGGGTCACATACCCACCACCAGCCTCACCCAAAGGACAGCTGTAGATGACCATAAAGAAAGGCCAGGTTAAGGCCTCCAAATCATGGCAGTGGTGAACAGTCCCCCCTCCAGACCTACACAGACATTGTAAAACAGGTCTGGCAGTTGCAGTTTAGTTCTGAAGTGTAAGAAGTCTAAAAGTGAAATTTATGCCATTAAAATATAACAAGTGTACTCTACTGATATGCCTCCTTTCTGCATGATAGGTCAGAATACAATATAAAATCAAAGCCAAGAGAGTAACTGAAATACCAGTACAGTCATTGCAAATGTTTAAAGTCTTCAGGTGTGCCCCCCCCCCACAATCCCATGTAGAAATGCAGTAACATGTAAGTTTGAAGAGTAATTTCACTGGAGCACAGATTGCCAGTGCTGTCCCAATCTATATGATAGATTGTTGCATATGTACAATATGCCGGGGTCAGTGTGGTAAGTTTGTTGTGTGTTTAACATTGCCTGGAAGTGGTATCCATGTAGGCCTGGCTGGTTGTGTCTCAGTGGCCTACGTACAGTACCGTGGTTGACAGGGCCATGTTCCAACAACTGCAGTGCCAACCACACTGCTTCTCAGCTACAACCATGTCAGCAGTTGTACATGCTCACTGTCCAGATGTCAATATCTGTCACCGTCGGAAAGCTGGACATGCCATAAATGGGGTCCCATACATAGAAAAAATACACAGGTGAAAGTACCCTACACAGAGTGCATATAAAATAACTGTCAACTGCACACAACTTTGGAATTATACATAGAGGTTAGCATCACATTAGTTGTCCCTCTAGTATGGAATACTGGTAGTCTGGCCAATCACTGGTAGACCAAAAAAGGCACAGTTATAAAGTAATGACAGGCTGCCCATGTCCACACACAAGGCAGTATAAGGGGAATGTCCCAGGTATATCTGTGATTCAGGTGCCAGTAGCTTCCATATCACACATGAACCCAGCTCAACCCACCATCAGCCACAGGTTTATCACAGGTCATATCCTTGCTGTACGGAATGGGTTCAGCATGAACCCATCTCTGTATTTGACTACATACATGATGTTGCATGCTGAATAGGTGTCCCATGCAGGTGTGTCGCTAGCTGTAAGCAGCAACCTGCCCACATCCAGACTCATGGGTCAGTATGAACAGGAAGGACTGACAGGAACACCTCACCCACTTACCACTGTTACCCCAAGGTAATGTACTGGCTTGCAGCCTGGGAACATATGAGTGACAGAATGCACTGGCCTGCTACAGATGGCCTACAGCACTCTCAAATGGCCTACAGTCCTCTGGCAAAGGGCCATGCCTCTCCCATAGTGCCAATATATGGAATGTCCAGAGGTCCTAACTAACAACCTAACACAGTAAACAGAAAACAACTGCAAGGCCATGCTGACAAATGTCAGTAGCAAGCATCCCCATGTCCTACTGAAAGAACTGTGGACCAGGCCATAAATACTACTGGGATAAAGGCCCAACTATAGGGATACCCCTGAGATATTGCTTTCATAATGTTAGGAAGAGGAGAGAATAACGGGGGGTGTAGAAGCATGGATGTCATGGAGTGTGTGAAGTCTGAAACTCTAATGTCTGCCCATACCACCCTCTGACTGCAAACCCATGAACAAATAGCCACACAACTACTTGTAAACCACAATGTGAAGGTAAACTGACCTGGTATATGAGTCCTGCCTCTAGATAAACTGGGTGTATCTGTACAGCTGAGAGGTATGGCCTCAGCAGGATATGGCCATTCCATTAAGTTCAGAAAAGTACAAGAAGGGGATCCCCAGCCAGCATACTACCAAGATACTGGACCATTTAGACAGAACCAGCATTCTATTGTCTGTAGCTACCCCTCCACAATGGCAGGAGTGTGCCAGAATGTGCAGTCTATGCCTCAGAATATTGGTCCCAACTTCATTCATCTTGTATTTCCTTGGTAAATAACTGTGAGCAAAGAATGATATCTATCAGTAGTTGATGACATGATACATCACAGTGTAAAACAGAACATATGTCAGAAAATCTACATTACAACCAAATATGTTACACAAGCAGCACAGACAGCAAGAGTTACAGTATCCCCATATGTTATGCCCATTGTGTCTCCATGTTGGCAACCTATCTACAGATATCCTGCAAAACAGGTTGCTAGGTGTAGCTGTAGCACACAAAACCCTGAACTGGAGTCCAACTCTCCCTGGAATGGATGCACACACGCAATATAGAAGGTCATACTGGGCATGCTCCTACACTTAGAGAAAAGCCCATGTATGACAACACAGTGGACTATAGATATCTGTTATTCACAGATGTCTGTGCACACACACCAAATTGTACACCATTTAAACTTCACACACACACACACACACACACACACACACACACACACACACACACACACACACACACACTGGATAAGAATACTCACACATATCTAAGACCAACATAATATAATATGTCAAGCACACACACACACACACACACACACACACACACACACACACACACACACACACACACATATTGGATAGGAATACGCATACATATCTAAGGTCAACATAATATGTCAGACATACATATACAGAGACATGGAGAAGAGGGAAACAGACAGTGACAGAGAGAATCCCATTATGAGGCCTTTCCCACCCAGTACACATCCCATTGGCCTATATCACATGATGTGCTGATGTCATTCACTGTAGAAATTCCTTTTGTTAGCCCTCAGCCCTATAGTCTCAGTGGTGGTTGTGATAATTGTGTAACACTATAGTACAAATAAGTATTCATGTAGCATTTGTAATCTCAGTCCTGTCAAATGTAAAGTTGTATGAGAGTGTGTGTGTTTCTAGATGAATGAGTTTGAGGCCATTCACACTCATTACACTTCCCATTGCCCATTAGCACTCCTGCTGTCAGTCACCCTAAAATAACCCTTTGGGCAACTTGCAGCCCTATAAGCTCTGTGGTGCTTACGATAACTGTGTAATGCTATATGAGAAGGCAAACTAGTGTAGCAAACTAGTTAGATAGGAATTCTAATCTCTGTCCTGACAACTGTGAAAATGTGTATGTTTATGTGAGAGAGTGTGTGTGTGTCTTTGTAGAGACATGATTTTGAGGCCATTTATACTCAGTGCTCTTCCCTTACCCATCCTTTAGCACTGCTGCTGATGTCACTCACCTTCGAAGATACCTTTGGACAGTTCATCAGCAAATAAACTCTGTGGTGCTTGCGATAACTGTATAATGCTAAAGTGTAGCAAGCTAGTTAGGTAGGAGTTCTAATCCTGGTCATGGCAACTATGAAAATGTGTGTGTTTGAGTGAGAGTGTGTGTGTGTTTTCGTAGAGAAATGTTTTTGAGGCCATTCACACTCACTGCACTTCCCTTACCCTTCTTTTAGCAATGTTGCTGATGTCACTCAACTTCAAAGATACCTGTGGACAGCTCTCTAACATGTAAACTAGGTGGCACTCACTGTAACTGTGTAATACTGTAGTGCAAAATGCTACTTAGGTAGGATTTCTAATCTCAGTACCAGCAATTGTAAAAGTGTGAGTGTATATCTGTAGGTTGAAGTATTTTGTGTTCATACACAGCCAGTACATTTCAAAGTGTAATACATTACAATGGCTGCTGATGTCATTCACCTTAGATGTATGTTTGGACACTGCTTTAGCTATAATCTCCATGGCATGTGTGATACATGTGCAACAATGTAATAGCAGTAACTGCATAGATAGGGTTTTAAATCTTATTCATGGCAAGTCTTTGTGTGTCTGTATATATATATATATATATATATATATATATATATATATATATATATATGTGTGTGTGTGTGTGTGTGTTTGTAAGATTTTGGCCCTATTTGCACCCAGTGCACTTCTCAGTGTCCTACTTTATCAGTCCTGCAGATAATAATTCACCTTAGAAGTACCTGTTGTCAACCCTAAACCATAAAAGGTCAGTGGTGCATGTGATAAATGCATTCACTAAAGGTCTGAAAACATAGCTAGATAGAGGTTTGAACCTCACTTCTGGCAAATGTAAATGTGTAGGGTAAAGTATTTCATGAAATCTCTCACCCACTACATCACCCAATGCCAGTCTTTACAAGGGTTGGTGATGTTCCTCACCTTAGAAATACCTTAGGACAACATCCATCTTCTAACCTCGATGTCATGTGCGATAAATGTGTAACATTGTAGTAGCAGTGCATAGATAACTAGGTGTCTGAAACTCAGTACTGGCAAGTGTGTGTGTGTGTGTGTGTGTGTGTGTGTGTGTGTGTGTGTGTGTGTGTGTGTGTGTGTGTGTGTGTGTGTGTGTGTATCTCTGTCATCACTGTCCTGGGTGGGTTTTGCTGTTTGTGTACAGGATCCATTGGGGGGCTGGTTTGCTAAATTATTATATCGATGACCTAGTATATGTCCCAATGTCCACATTACAATGCCAACAGTTGTCAAACACCATAGAGGATGGTGTAGACAATCCACAGCCTAAATGTGTAGTGCCATGTACAATGACTATATGAAAGAATGGACTAGTTAACAATATAGGCAAACCTTCTAATACTCAGAGACCACTCTCCACCCAGGAGTCATACACAAACACAATTGTCTAGGCATCAACCACCATATCAGTAGTTCTCCTGCAAACTGCCTCATAGATAGTACCCACGGTGTGATTACAGTGGACTCCATGTCAAAGCAATGACCAGACATGACTGGTGTCACACAGAGTACGGACCCATGACCTCTCATGTTTGGGATCTACCCTTCTGAGGTGCAGGAGAACTCAAAGGCACCCTGGCTGAAAATGTTTGCATACAACAGTAAGGTGGGTAGTAGCATTCCCAATCCATGTGATGGTGACATCATGCACAAAGGCCACTTGACACCTATGACTGTTGTCAGAACCCTGGACATTAGCTCAATGCCAAGAGATATGCCATCATTACGTTTGGGAACACCATGGCTCACATGAAGGAAGACATTGGTGGTAGTCCACTGAACAGTGACGTTATAACAGAATGTGGCACACAGGTTGACCACAACATTGCCACTGACATCAGAAAGTACTTTGATGTGTTACATCTTCTGACTAAGTGTGTGTTATCCAGCAAGTAAAAGGACATGGTCACCCTGTACCAACCCTTCAGTAGCCCAATCAATGTGTACAGTGGCCTTTTTGCCATGTTCCCCACTGGACACCTTCAACAACTGTAGAGTCTGCAAACATACCCCACAAAGGGAATACCATGCCTTATACACAAGCCCTGTATGGACAGACTTCAATATCTCCAATGAATCCCTGTATCATACTGTCTATGTAGGTGCAATCACTACCTCAGTTACACAGCCATGTCTCACCAAACTAGGTCAGGAATACTACATCTGAAGATACCAATCTGACCACACAACATGCCCCAGAGACCTGAAGCACACTTCCACACATCAAAGGACATGCTTGTAGGACAGGTGCGCAACCCAGACACTGTCCATGTTATGGAATATCAATCACATACATGTGAAGTAGTGCACATCACTGGCCACCCACAATAGAAATCTGGATGAGTGGATGGGAAATACAATACCTACCCTGGGGAACACTCCAGTGACTATACTCCTGAGCCACACTGGGGACTATTGTCATGTGGCCAGATGACAGGGTATTCCCTTGGGTTAGCTTTGTACAGCCTTCAGGCCCATTCACCTACTACACACCTATGAAACTATAAACCTATGGATCTCAGTACTGGCAAGTGTGTGTGTGTGTGTGTGTGTGTGTGTGTGTGTGTGTGTGTGTGTGTGTGTGTGTGTGTGTGTGTGTGTGTGCGTGTGTGTGTGTGTGTGTGTGTGTGTGTGTGTGTGTGTGTGTGTGTGTGTGTGTGTGTGTGTGTGTGTGTGTGTGTGTGTGTGTGTGTGTGTGTGTGAGTGCGTGTGTTTGTGTGTGTGTGTGCGTGTGTGTGTGTGTGTGTGTGTGTGTGTGTGTGTTTGTGTGTGTGTGTGTGAATAGTAATCTCAGTGTGTTTGGTTGATGAATATCCCCTGTGGCTGTGGTTATTAACAATCGGAGGTGTGTCCAAACCACTGCACGTACCATTCTCCAGTCTACAACAGATGTTCTAAATCAAAATATATCTATGTACAACCCTCAGCTCTATAATCTGTGAGCCATATGCAATCACTGTGTTACAGACCTGGGAAATCCATGCAGATACAGCTGTACCCTACCTAAGACATTGTGGGTGTGTTACCACACTGCCGTACCCCTTGGTCTTGCTGCAGGGCCACATCCTCGTGACACACAAAGCAAAAATTTCTCTCTCCAACTAATAAAACAGCTGGTGTACAAATTCTGTAGTATCCAGCAAAAGAAGAAACACCAGCTGTACCACAGCAATGTAGTTTATTAAGATAGTAAGCGCTTTCAGGGATCCAACCCCTTCATCAGACAACAAGTGAATATACCTTACACAATTTATAGTGGAATAAATTAAGGACAATTAACTTTCCTTAAGAAAACAGTAACATTATTCTGTTAAGCATATTAACTATAATAAAAAAACTATAACATCATCCCAGTGTTGTGTATAAAAATGTGCAACACACTGCATATACAATTATTAAAAACAATCAACATATAAAGATGTTGTGGTCACACAAAAGAACCTAAGAACATACAAATCTTTTAAGATCAGCCATGATATGTGCAATAGAACTACTTCATATCTACCTATTTTTATATATATATATATATATATATATATATATATATATATATATATATATATATATATATATATAAACATCAAATAACCTCTAAGCTATGCTCATAGGAGTATAGTCATATTGTGTGCAATACCTTAAAAATAAGTATAAATATATATAAAAAACACTTATCAAGTAAGCATAGAATAACAGCTGATAGCTTATTTAATGTTTTAATGGCCAAGCTTTTAAAAAAGGTTTCAAGGGCACCTTGTAATTCAGGCCAGGGGGTTTGTCAGCACTGAATAACATTATCCATTTCTGTTCTGCAGCCTCAGTGTCATTCACTAAATCTATACTCTAAATACTCTTCTATTATCAAATAACATTTCTAAAACTAGAAATTTAAATGTATGATTGGATCCTTCATTTTTATTATGCATGGCGAGGGCACTATTCTCTTTAGTATTTGTAATGTCTCTGTAGTGTTCCAATATCATATCCTTAAACCGCCTGTTAGTTTTACCAATGTAGAAAGAAAAACATATGACACAATATGCGAAATAAACATTAGATGTTTTACAATCAGCATAATGAGCACTGTTAAAACTGAAGCCCATGTGTGGATGTGTAAAACTCCTGCCTATGTGAGCATGTGTACAGGCTGTGCAACTTTTGCACGCATATGTACCCATCTTGTCAGATTTACACCAGGTACTAGATACGTCAGACCTATAGCATAAATGGCTCTTCGATGTTCTATTGTTACAAAACTTAAAATTTGGTTTAGCTTCAATTACATCCTTTAGACCTTCAACAGTAGAAAGGATACCCCAGTTCCTATTAATGACATCACAAACAGTGCTAATATTACTGGCAAATGTCAAATGCATCTTCAGTTTGTTATCAGCTACATTACTGGGTAAACTTACATAACTGGCTTCTGCATCATTGGTAGAATTCAGGACAACTCTGTCTCTAAAATATGGTTTACAGTGATCACCCCTGGTCTTCCATGCTTCATTTATATATCTATCAATCATCTGACCATCATAACCTCTCTCCAAAAAGTCAGACTTTAAATTCTGGATTGCTCCATATAACTCTACACCGTCATTAAATAGCCTCATTACTCTAAATACTTGCCCTTTTATTAGAATGCGTTTGGTATAGTCTGGGTGCATACTTGTGTTGTGCAGGAAGTTATTTTCCTAACAGGCTTCCTATAGAGACTAGTCTTAATATTATTCAGGTGCTCACCCTCACATCCAAAAAATCAATTTCATGTGTAGAATAATTAAACCTAAATCTAAGGAAGTCTGTGGTCCCATTTAAATAACAAATGAATTTGTTCAACTCAACTTCGGTGACCTGCCACAACAAAAAAATATCATCCACAAACCTAGTATACCAAACTATGTGTTCACTATATAGTTCATTGGACAGAACAAGGGAATGTTCCCAATGCACTAATGAAAGGTTGGTGTAGCTATTGGCACAAGCTGTGCCCATAGTCATGCCAACCTTCTGGATATAATAATCACTACCAAAAATAAAGATATTATTTGTCAGAACAATATCCAATAAAATACAAATCAAATCACATTTACTAGAAGTAACTCCTGCATCATTTAACACTTCTCTCACATTGTTTATCCCCATTGATTCGGAATGACTGTGAACAGCAATTCTATATCTAAAGTTACAAAAAAAAAAAAATCAGTATATACAGAAGCCCATTTCAAGCTGAGTGTTTCTAAAAAAAGTTTTGGAATCTTTAAGAACACTGTCACAGCCATCAAGTACAGGGTGTTAATTCATTTTAAAAACGAAAGAGCCAGCAAATGTTGGAGAATGCCAACATGCATAAAAATGCAGTAAGAATTTATTCACAAAATGGGACAAAGCCCCTCTGGTACAATAATATACATGTAGCTGAAGTAACACATTCAGACCGGTTTCAGCTCCACAGAGCCTTCAACAGTGAAAATCAAAAAAAATCAAACAATCAAAATAATTGAAGGTCAGCATATATATAGTGGAAAACCACATAAAAAACAATCAAAATCCTGAATTTAGAATTGGTCATTAAGCCCAGGTGGAAATAGAGCTCCTAGTTTCACAATCCATTTTTTCTCCTTAAAACAAAGAATTTCATGCCAGTGGTGTTTATCTTTACAAATACCTTTGATACAATCAATAATAACAAACTTAAAGGAGGCTGCTGCATGTTGTACACAATGTTTATACAATGCATTAGTCAAACGTTTGTTCTTAATGTCACTCAAATGTTCACATATTCTCAAACGAAAAGCTCTAGAGGTCTGGCCCACATAAAAAGCAGAACAAGTACAGGTCACCAAATATATGATTCACTCAGTACTGCAATTGGCCCAAAATTTGATATCAAAGACCTCAGAAGTGTTTTTACTGCTGAATTCCCTAGCATGTAGAACCCGGGTGCAAAATGAACAATGTCCACATGGAATGCAACCTAAAACAGGTCCACCTCTGAGAGACAGTTGAGTAGAAAATTTAGTATCTGGACAAACCCTCTTATAATGACTAAGTTTAGAACCAATAGTTTGACCCCGCCTAAATGAAAAGGAACATCTATCTAAAAGAAAGGAATTTAATTTGGTATCAGCCCTCAACACATTCCAATGTCTCTGTATAATATTCATGAAACCCCGTGTATTACGTCCATAGGTGGTGACCAGATGTAAGGGCTGTTGAATCAAATCCTTATTTCTATCTTTATAAGATAACAAATCCTGTCTATTAAGATTTGAAGCCCACCGTTTGGCCAAATGGACTGTACCTGGATGGTAACCCCTATCAATAAATCTTTTAACCAAATAATCACGAATCTGGACATAAGACTGTTGGTTGGAACAAATTCTTCTGGCTCTTAAAAACTGAGATTTAGGTATATTCTGGATGATATGTTGTGGGTGGAAACTGGTGGCATGTAACAAGGAGTTAAATTCTGGAAATTTTCTAAATAACGTAGTGGACAAAGTATCGTCCTCATTTCTATTGATCTCAACATCCAGGAATAACATCCTGGATCTATTGTAGGTCAACTTGAATTCAATGCCCCATATATTGTCATTGAGGTAATCCAGAAACTCCTTAAGATAATAATCATCTGCTTTCCACACCAACCAACAATCATCCAGATAACGACGCCAGATGTCCATCTCACACATATAAATGTTGTGATTATGATCATAAATCATGATCTCCTCAATATATGCCATAAAGAGATCCGTATAAATGGGTGCGAAAGACGCACCCATAGCGGTCCCTTTTGAGCTAATAATCAGAAAAAAGATTGTAACAAACACTCTAAACATTTAAACGTGGAATGCAAATGATACATATACCAGAAGTACGTTTATCATGCTACCAAATAGAAATCCACCAAAAAATATTCGTCCGAGCACTGTCGACCTAACCAGAATCTAAATATAATGTCAACAGCGTATAGACAAAGAATTAGATAACCGCCAGCCTCAGAGTGCTAGCGTGAACAATCGTAACCAACACACTATTGAAAAATTGATAACTAAAAAAAAAAAAAAAAACAACAACATGCAGCAAACCCCCTAAGCAAACCTTAGTTAAACAAATAGACATGAAATACATACAATATGTATGCAAAAAAGTTCATTCTTGAATGCCACTTAATAAGCAAACTCTCCATATAAGGGCCTCAACAGTTTTCCAATAATGGAAATAGTGCCACCTGTATAGAAAAAAGGACTCCTAAAGTAGCGTTGGACAGGAAACAACCTCCCAACGCTATCGTCCTAAACAGAATCTCGATACAGTGTCCACTACGTATCCTGAAGTCCATTAGCCAGCAACCAACCTCGAAATGCTGACGACATTACCGGAGAGTACAGGCAGGAAATGAAACTGCGTGCAATGGCTAAAGCCAACCACGCAGCAATTCAACAGGAGCCCGTATCAGCTGAGCTAACAACAAACAACTTCCAATGAAAGAAAGTACCTAGTGAAGTGTCACCGATAACTGCTACATGGAAAAAACGTCCAACAGGACCAAACAGGCACCGGCCAACAGTAGCCCACAGCACTTGAAGAAAGAAATATCACACACACGAAACAGGTGCACTTGAACCCCATTGGCTACTATGTTACAAGAATCAAAATTCCACTTGAGAAACAGAAACCGAACTGACTTTATTACGAATAGTCCATAGATATATAAAATGTTAATCTATGTTTTGTCCTACCATAAGGTCTTCTTCAGAACCTAGCTTAACATTGTATATATCTATGGACTATTCATAATAAAGTCAGTTTGGTAGCTGTTTCTCAAGTGGAATTTTGAATTGGTTGTGACCTATTACAAGTTTGTATGCTACAAGAATGTTGAAATCACATCAGATAGTCCCCAGTGGTGACCACTGTGATGCAATGCAGTTAACACCACCACAAGTGGGTATGCATATAAAGCAATATAGTTATGACATAAAGCAATATACCTACTACTGATAGTTGTGTGCATGATACATTGAATGCCCTTCACATACCTGGAGTATTGCCAGGCAACAACAGACCAATGTCATACTCACTAGCTTCAAACTGCTGTCTCATATGCAGACCAAAGGGTCCTAGGCAGTTGTGAGAGGGAGGTATTGTCAGCAGACTCACATGTGGCCTTGGAACAGGATAGATGCAGCATGTCTGTACATTTACAGTACTAACCCCAATAATACACAGTGTTCTGTCCTCACCATAGATGTGCACCTCTGTGCATTAGAAAACCCCATCCACAACTGCAATCAGACTTGACACATGGATATAGATACAATACAGATACATGTATGTCTGATACATTAGTGTAGTAATCTCCACTGGGCCCTTACCTGCATGCTCCTCATCCAGTGTGTTGTTGCAACCCACCTCCACAATGCTTTCCTCAGCCTCATGGCTTGTGCATTGGGTGGGTGCCTCAAGGTTGGCAAGGTGCTCCTCGGTGGGTGCCAGTGGGGGCTGGATGACTGGGACCACACCTGTGGCTAGCCAGTCCCTCGCTACAGCAGCAGCATGATGACGGGCATTGGGGATGAGGTCAGTGGCCTGATGCTGCACCTGCTCAAAACTTCTGCTGTGCAGGCTGGCATAATTTACCCTGTGGACCAGATCAATCTACAGGGTGGTCCCCTCCCGCATATCTTGTGATCGCCATCAAAAAAACAGGGCATAATGTCTGATCACATATTGGGTGATGATGTCAGTTTCCCCAAAAGAGAATGCTGGTAGGCGAGCCCTCTGCATGTTACCTGGAAGACATAAACAGGAAAAATGTCACAGGACCTCATACAGTTGTCAAATTGCACATCAGCAGTAGATATTACCTGCAAATAATCCAAACTACACCGTAACCCTCCAATCTATCATAGCTATAGCAGGTTGCATTACACTCCTGGCCCTGAGCTATATTATTCACCCCAATGTTGGACACTTTATTGCATAATCCTCTATTCTTCATTCATTTCTATGTAGTGGGTTGACAGTGGACATCTTCCATGTGGATGGTGTGTGGATGGTGGCAGGTCTGTGTTTAACTGTGGTGTGTGATGGAGCTGTGAGCACATGTCTGACTTCATGTAGGTGGCAGACAGTGATGTTATTATGCCCCATGGAGATTTGCTGTTTTTGCCATCAGCAGGTAATATGTACATGATCACCATTGCTGAGGGTAGGAGTGTGATTGATGTGCATATCCCCCTATACAACTGGGGTGGACAGGGTGGCGATGTTCCCACCTAATCTGTCTGATGCAGGTTGCCTATATCCATGGCATGTGTGTATGAGCTGTTCTTTACCCCCAGTATAGGGAGAATTGTGTTGTTTCCTCTGAGGCTGACAACATATGTGGAGACACTGTTGAAATTGTCCTTGGTGGTGTGGATATTTCTGATTTGTAGTCATAGTCAGCCTTACAGGAAGTCACCTGTGAACTTACATGCTTGCAAAGATAGAGGTGGACTTGCTTCCAAGTTGTTGCTGGCACCTATGTGCCCCTGTACAGCCAATATAGCAATCTATTATGTGGTTTGTGTATTGCTGCTGTCCACCAAAGAGGATTAATCTACCTTGGTGGAGGCTGGTTATACAAGTCAGATATTGCTGAGTCAATATAGCCACAGTGGATATAATGGGTACACACCCATGTTACAATGCCTGGTATTTGTGCAATTGAAACAGGACACTACAATAACTCATTTCAAAACAATTTCCACCTTTAATGTGACCTATAGCCTGTACAGTTCAATTGAAAACACAACAATCTGGTCTGTGAAAACACATGGAAATAATAATAAGTATAATAAGCCAGCTGAATGAGTGTACACAACCCTAAACTGATATGTTGTGTAAGCACCTCTTGAGATGGTTACATCATTCCTTCATCTCGGTGTGGACTCTAACATCATGGCACATCTTCACTTGGCAATAGTTGCTTACCTTCCCAGAAACATCTTTGATTGTTTTTCAATGGAATTGTACAGCTTAGGGGTCACATTCAAGATGAGAAACATTATGAAATTATTTTCTGTGGTCTCATTGTCATACAGCACACAAACCTGGCATTCCAACAGGGGTGTGTACACTTGTTATATCCACTGTATATAGGTGTTGATAAAGCTGTTAGTGGTAGGCATGGGCAGAGGGTCATAACACAGTTGGACACTTCCCCAATTACTACCTGATAATCATGCCTACTCTAGTACCCATATCAGTGTCAGGGCAATGCAACAACCAGTAGCTGTACACATCTATGTCTGTTGTATGCAATGACACTGATATTACACAAATGTGCAACATGCACAACCTCTGCTTGAAACCCATGTGATTAGCTTTGTGCTTTCTAGCTGGACATATGTATACATACACGTGCTCAGGGGATACCTGGTATACATTTCTGCTCTATTTTAGTATGGCACACTGTATTTGCTGCTCAATCATACTTTTCAATCTGTTATAGCAGTACATCTGGACAATGGCACACATAAATGGACGACAAAAGGGACATCAGTATTGATACCGTATTAATATAGCTGCACCGTAGATTAGTAAGTTGATTGCACAGTAGGCTTTGACATCACAGTGATAACCTGGAAGATGTCCAACAGTCATAAGTAGGCTATTATGTTACATTGTCATTGCTCACAGACTTGCCAATGGTTTCGCTGACATAACACAGGTATATGTGTATGTGACAACAGATATCAGTCACAAATGTGCTTAATGTCCACCAGAACACTGTGCAGTTGAATGTTATTAATTCAATATATCACATGCAGTTCAATACACATGTCTGCAACAGTACTTTACTATATGCACATGCCCTATATAGGTCTCTTAGCTTTACAAGACAAACATGTATCATACTCATATTCACAGGTAACATATGGATATGGACATCATCTCATTAACTGGCCTAGCAGTGGCACAGTCACAACTGTTTGACAGACATCCCAGCAGTTGTCATATGTGAGCTGTCCTTTCTCATGATGAGTCCGGCTCCTGAGCTGTGATCCTACCTCGCAACCTCTTAGAGCATCACATCTGGGCATACCCTAAAATGATGGGAGGTAAATAGGGACAGAGTTTAAATATTACTGTTACAAACTTAGGGAGTAGGTAGAATAATACATTTTGCATTCTCGTGAATATTCTTAAGGATGTAGAGTTTTAAACTCAAGTGTTTGTCATTACTTGATGACTTCAGTCCTCAACTATTTGCCAGAAAAGTAAAGATTTCAGGAGGAACAGACAAAAACTATGATGGGAAGATCTAGACATTCTGTGAAGATCTGTACAGTTGAGAGGTATGTCTGTGATTTCTCCCACTGCAGAGAGGACCAGATGTTATGGCCATAGCAGCTATTCAGCAGGACATTAGTGCAGCAAGACTTGTTGGGACATATATTATTCAAAATCATATTTCCCATTATTACAGACCAAGTACTACATTCAATTACATGCTTACATCTTCCACTTACTTTTTTTCTTCTCTTTTCCAGTTTATGTTTTATTTGTTCTCTCTCTCTCTGTGCACTACAGGGATAGACCTGGTTTGAATAGGTGACAGCAAGGCTTTTTTAGGTGATGCTCATGACCAGGTGATAGCCTGTGCACCTATTGGGGTTCCCCACTTGCTAATTGCATGCAGAGCAGCTGTGTAGTTCTTCCAATAGCCAATGTCATGGCAACACACTCCTATGACTGAGTCCTCCATGTGTGCGTTGGCCCTTTCCCTTACTTGTGAAGAAGACATCCTGGAGTTGTGTGAGCTACTACCTCTTACAGCAAGACTTGTGGAGACAAGCCAACTAAATGGTGGCAAAGGTTCAGGACTTATGGACAAAATGTGAGTATTACTGTTATATGTTTGGAATACTGCTAGTTTAACAGGGTTTGTCTGCACATGCTACTTCTGCATGGTTTTCAGTCTGACAAAATTATATCTCTGCATAGCTCTCAACTGTAGGGCTATCCACATAATGGCCACAGATTAGCCTGTGTTTGGTCTGTTCCCTGGACAGGTGTTGTCTTTGGCAAATCAGTACCATACTCTGGTGATTGCAGTCTGTAAATGCTAACATCCATTTGTTTTTCTGACTTTATATCCCTCAGAAAAGATATGTTACAACAAACCCTGTAACACCAGCAACTGCCTCAGTGTATAACAGCAATATTTCAAGTATGGCCATGTATTTTGGCCTCTGTCCATCAATTATGTCAGGCTTTGTCCAGATGTCATACAGTAGGAGGTTGATAGGTATAATGGTCTATCATTATTTGGTGCTGTCATTCCTGCTGAGGGGATAGAATGGAAAACATGTTGAAGTCTGTACATTCATGAGGTTGGTGTATAATAAATGCTGTTAAATACCATTGTAACATATTTTATGTGGGGGAAAGTAACACGTGTTTTAAAACTAGGCTTTTAGAACATGTGAGACATATTACTGGTAAGAAAGATGACAGTTCTATAGCCGTACATTTGAATAAATCTCACCATGGTGACAGTAGTTGGATCCAAGGTACTGTTTTGGAAAAAGTCTGCTCCTCAGTTTGATGAAACATTTATAAAAGGACAATTGTTATGTACAGACTCAATGTACTAATATTATATGTGATACTTTATCCCTTAGGGGGTTAAATGAGGAGTGTAATTGGAGGCTCTATATTTAATTATGTAATTACGTGTTAATTGCTTCTTGTGATTAAGGCAAGTATTTCTTGTAACGTTTTACTCCTTGAAGGATTTGGGCCAAGACATCAGACTATAATAAACATGTGTGAATTACTGGCTGGTTGTATTTATCTTTGCTATGTTCAGTCATTTCAGTTGTTTTGCTAAGAGGTTGTATGTCTGGTCATTGTGTATGGCCTATTATGACTTTGTAGCAGTGTACTGTTCACTTATTTATTTGGACTGTAGGGGAGAGGCAAATGTATCATGGGTCCTTTTGTATCCAACTGTACATGCTGCCCCAGTTATGGGTTGTCTATCAGCAGCATATGTTTGTATGGGTATTTTGGGACATGTATGCATATATATATATATATATATATATATATATATATATATATATATATATTTATATATATATATATATATATATATATATATATATATATATATATATATATATATATATATATATATATATATATATATATATATTTATATAAATAAATAAATAAATATATATATATATATATGGCCCCCTCAGTTGATCGAACATATAACAAGTTCGAACCTCATATGGCCGAGACCATATGTTTGACCTTGTAAATGTTCGCTTGGACTGAACGGAGATCTCCGTACAGTGTGGAACAGGAAGATTTCCCTTTTCCGCAATGTAGTGCAATCTTGAAGTTGGTATATTTAAGTAAGTAGGGTGTAGGGGGTGCAGGGGGCATAACAACCCAGCTTCAGATGTTTAATTTAGTTTTTTTGTCTTTTTTTACTTCAGTGTTTGAACTATTACAAGTTCGAACACCATATGTGGTTCAAACTTGTAATAGATCCACTGATATATATATATATATATATATATATATATATATATATATATATATATGTATGTATGTATATGTATATATTTGTGTATACATATATATATATATATATATATATATATATATATATATCTATATATATGTATATACACACCTCAGTATTTATTGGTAATATATCTATATATTGTTATATACATATATGTAGCTCCATATATATCTGTCTCTCTCTCTCTCTATATATATGTTTGTTTCATTATATATATATATATATATATATATAGTTTTATATATATATATATATATATATATATATATATATATATATATATATATATGTATACTTTTATATATATATATATATATATATATATATATATATATATATATATTCTAATCATTCCTAATTGCACAGTGTCTCTTCCCCATTGTAAACTGGCTGTAAAGAAGGGTATGTTTGGGAAAATATCCTAAAGCCACATGTCTGAAATGGCTGACTGTGAAATTGCTTTGACTATGGCGTGCAGGGTCTTGAGTTCAATACTGGCAATAGCTATTTATTTTTTTGCTAGGCAGAGCAATGACCGTTGGATATCAAGTGATTAATGCAGTTTTGAACATCTTTAAGCATGTTTGCTCGGGTTTGTGTGACAGTAAGTGGTGGTAATGTACAGTTAAACAAATAGGCGCTTACTCTGTGTAGGCTTTGCTTACCAGTGCGCAAATCTGCTTAGCATTTACATTTAAGCAATGCTTAAACCTGCTAAGCATAGCTCAGCCCTGGTAACCAGTGATCACATTCCTCTCTGATAAAATAGCACGGTAATGACATCTTTAATAAGTGTATTTAATTTCCTGTACATAACATGCTTCTATGTGCTGCATTTACAGTAGCAAGGGGTGTGACTATACTGTATGAGACACCTGGGTAGATATTGTTAGTACCACACTCTTTTTTCATTGTATTTGTTTTATACACATGTAGTATCCCAGGTTATATGCAGTCACATTTGCATGTTACACCAGCTACAGTGCACTGGCTGACAAAAATAGTTTAACACATATTGTATCATTACATTGGTACTTTTAATAGTGATTTTCCAAGTAAAAGTAGATTGCAGATTGTAGTACTAGAACCATATGCCCCTGCATGTAAAGCTGGAACTCGGAGTACTGACTATCTTATTCTTGGTGTTTGAGCTGTATGCTTTTATGTATCTTCTATAGGATATCAATCTAATATTTTGATATTAACTGTAGACTACTATGTTTTTGGACATGTCATTGAGGACTGCTGTCATGTAGTAATGGCATACCTTTCAGTTTCAGTCGTCTATCTTTCAAAACATTCATCTTAATGCATAACCTGTTGGCTATCTACTTTCTGTCTGTCCTCTCTGCAGATGTGCAGCTGTCAGGTATTGCTAAGGCCATACCACTATGTAGGTGCCCACATAATAATGTGCTGTGGGCTTGGACACTGCTGCTAGTTCCGGCATATAGGACATTCCTTAATGTGGGCCTTGTCCCTTTTCCTTGCCTGTGTGATGGACATTGCAAAGGTTTGGGCTACAGATTCACATACAGTAGGTGGCAATACCTCACAGGAAAGGACATGTGGAGACAGCCAAACAACATGTGGGACATATCCCCAGATTTGTGAACAGATTCTATGTCATCGGTGCTGTTATACACATGGTGGATTGATAGATTGACAGGGTTTGTGTGGGCATGCATTTAGTGAGTAACTTCACGACTGACAGTGATATGTCTCTGACATACCTCTTCACTGGCACTCTGTCCACAGACTAGCCACATATTTGCCTGTTTTGTTTTGCCCTTTCCCCAGACAGTTGGTGCCCTTGGTAAATCAGTTGTGGACTCTGGGGAATGCAGAGAGTAAATACTCACATCTATTGGTATTACCAATGTTATATTCCTCATAAAGGATGTTACAACAAAACCAGTAACATCTGCAACTGTCTCAATGAATGACAGCAATGTATGACAGCCATATGTCCAATCTACCCCTGTATCTGTGCCTCTTTCCCCAAATGATGTCAGGCTTTGTCCAGATGGCAATAATGCACAGACATATTTATTATCATTATTTCTTGACTTCATTCCTGCTATCATTCCAGTGATGTAGTAGACCTACAGACATGTCAGGGAAGAGGCCACAGATATGAGTCCTGAGCCTGTAAATTCTGAGGTGAACTGTACACGTAACAAGCCTGTGTATGTCTGGCCATTGTTAACAGACTGTCATGATTCTGTACACATGTCATGTGTACATGTTATTAGGCTGTGTATGGAGGGGGTGAATGTAAGTGTTATGGCTCCTTCTTTATCTGACTGTGCATGCTGCTACAATTTCTGCTGATCTATTGGCTGTATGTGTTTGTAGAGGCAGACTGAGTCATGTTTTGTACCAAGGTGAGGATTCAGACTACACTGAGAATTGGGACTGTACATGTAGGGCTAGTGTGTGTGTGTGTGTGTGTGTGTGTGTGTGTGTGTGTGTGTGTGTGTGTGTGTGTGTGTGTGTGTGTGTGTGTTTGTGTGTGTTTGTGTGTGCGGCAAACAATGATGTATTTGTTCACACAGTCCATATACTGTACTGTTCACTTGACTTATCGGTATGTGATTGTGACTATGGTGATATTGGTTGTGGGTATGCACTTTCACACTGGTATCTGTTTGTCAGTGCTGTTACATCCCCGTAGTGCCTGATATATTAGCAAATACATGTGTAATTACCCATAGAAGATTTCCTAAATCAATCACTTGTGCTATTTCACTACATATGTATTAGAGCACACAGGAGGGTGTTACTATAGCAACTGTGTTAGCTTATCTATGCCAGTACTTCCGATACATCCCCATTTTAAGGGGCTCCTACTCACCAATTTGGCAGCCTTGGTCCAGATTCATTGCAGAAAGGGGTTCTGAGCATACCTGTCAACTGGCTGGATAGTTTCAGGATGTCCAGGTTTATTGCTCATATGTCTGTCTGTTTTACAGATTATTATCATTTCTCTGGTAAATCACTGTAATGATATGATTGTTGTCAGAAAATGAGGACATACATTTCATTTACCTACCTCACATCCATCAGAATATGTATGCTGAAACAACCTGTGTCACTCTTTCAAGATGAGTACAGGGGACAATGACCTCTTTCTCCCTGGATGTTAATCCGTTAGTACTGAGATGTGCCATATAGAAGGACTACGTGACCACAGTGGCAATGTGGTGGTCAAGAGACATTGCTGTCAACCTGTATACTCAGATCTCTTATATTGCCTTCTTTGTTAAGGGGACTACCATCGATGTGGTAATTCATGAAAACAGGGTTTTCCCCAAAGGAGATGACAACACATTTTCTGACATTTAGCTTACGGCCATGGCTCTGACACCAGTCATTGATCTAAGTGAGGCCTTTCACTAGGATGCCAACATCACTTGGGTAGTTAATAAAAGCTCCCAACTTGCAATTGTCTGCAACTTTGTCAGCCAGAGTCTCTACATGTTGGTATGGACTTCAAAGAAGTTGATACCAAACATGAGAGGACTCAGGACAGAACCATGTGGGAGTCCACTTATGACTCCTCAGCAGTCTGACTTGGAGTCAGCTATTGCCACACTGAGTCATATCTGAGACCCAGTTTGCAACCCACCTAGTGATATAGGGGTTGGTGCCTAGCTTATTGAGTGTTTGCATGATTCCTGAGTGGGGAATGATATCAAAGGCTTTGGCCAGATCAAGGTAGGCTGTATGTGCCACCTTGCCTTCATCCACAGCTCAGTTGACTGACTCCAAGAAGCTAACAACGTAGACTGAGCAGGTATGACCTACCCTTCACAAAAGTAAACTTTGTGGGATCCTGAGTCTGCAGATTCCCATATCCCTGTTTATTAGGTGCATGATGATGCATTCCATAGCTTTGCATAACAGACGTCAGGCAATTTGGAAGGTATTTCCCAGGGTCTGCAGTTGCACCTCATTTGTGGAGAGGGGTGACTATAGTAGTGCACATTTCAGTAGGGACACAGCCTGAGATGAGGCTGTGCCTGAACAGAGCACACAGATGAGGTGCCAGGTCACTCTGGAGTTCATGTAGTCTACTGGGTGCCTGGCAGTGTACTGGTATTGTGATTGGTCCTTTGGGGGGGGGGGTACAGTTTCACTCAATATATCAGCCAGTATATTGGCAATATTTGTTGGCTCACTCTAGGAAGTACCATTGTCTAGTAGCTCAGAGCACATCTTGGTATTGGTATTCTTTACATAACTGTATGAGGCATTGTGGTTGTCTTTACTATGTGCTCCAATTCTGTTTTCACAGCTAACTTTGTAGTATTTGATGAGGGATCTCAACTTTTAATTGAGGCTGATAAGGGTTTTATCCAGTCATGGGACTTCACCTTATTCCATATCAGTTCCGTCCTTCTGTTGTACAGTTTCTTTATGGCCAGGGACCACCAGATTGGCTACTTCTTTTGAATACATACTTTGAATAATAGGGGTTGTAGATTAGGGTTTTATAACTTGAGTGTATACCACATAGTCTTTTATTGCTGCACCCAACAACCAATTGAGTTGGCAAGTTAATTGGTTGATTGAGGAAGAACTTGTATAAATAGTATAAAAAATTGTATAAATTGTATTGTATAAAAAATATATAAAATATATAATGCTATAAAAATATAATGATGTACCTCATATTATTGTCCATAATAAAAGTAAATAAAGCCTTATTAAGTAAAAAGGAAGTTATATGGCAAATTTTCACGGATGCAGGAAGAAAACCAGGACTGAATGATTATTTTACTATCAAACCAATATTAGAATTACAGTAGTATGCACTGCATTTATATATTGTCTAGATGTCACACTTCTTCATTCTTCTTTAATATTTTCTCAAGATATGGTAGGAGACAGGGTAAACATTTTGAAATTACAATATGGAATTTTTATCTTATTAGATTTTTACCTTATTAGATTTCTTACTCCATTATGTGATAGTATTCCATGCCTTTGATATTTTAGCATTATTAAAACTTTTATTATGGACAATAATATGAGGTACATCATTATATTTTTTATAGTATTTATGATACGATGTTAGGATGCTTTTTTAATTAATTTATTTTTTTTCTTTGTATTATAGACTGTTTTATGTAGGTCAAGAGCTTGTTGTGTGATTTTCTTTATTCGCAATGCTATCTTGTATGGAGCTATATAGCTTTAAATAATTTTGACTTGGAGGAGGGATTGGCGCCATAAAGTTTTTAAAAAAAGTTTTGCTGACTAAAAATGGCATTCTGAAGAAGTCCACATAACGTGGATGAAAGCGCTTAATATTTTACTATTGTTACAGGTCGAATAAAGTAGTTTGTTACTTTCCATTGGTAATCATTTATTGTGCATCCAACAGTGACTTCAGCCTATCTGTGTGTGGTTTCTACTTCATTTGAAGGTGAGGGTCCTGGTTCTACTTGGTATGGCGGTATCCATGCATTTATGTACGTGTTCATAGTGCATTGTTGTTTGATTCAGCAGTCATGCAGCTAGTCTCCATTTTCATGACTTCCATGAGGTTAGCCACCTCAGTTTTTAGGAGGCCATCGTTAGCTTTGGAAAAACTTTACATGGTGGTTACCTGTGCAGGGTAGGGGGGTGAGAAGGCTGTGGATTTCCAAAGGTAATTAATTTGTGTTCAGATATAACAAGGGAGGAGTTGACTACTGGTGTACAGAAGCAGTTGCCCATGTTACCAAGGACCAGGTTGATGTGATGGGCATGTGCATCGGTACATGAGTAGCTTTCCCAGTTAATGGTGGGGTAGTTGAAGTCAACCAGTATGAGAGTATTAGGTTGGACACTAATATTCTCCAGGGTGTTTAGTGATATGGAGTGTGAGCCTTGGGACATGTTTGGGGACTTATAGCAGGCTACAAACTGAACCACTGCCTTACCCGATGTTAGCTACAGCTGCAGGATCTGAACTGCATAATGTTGGTCTACCACTCTGGAAGTGTGTGCATCCTTAATGAATATTGAAAGACCAAAACCTTTGGAACTTCAGTCTGGGTTCTGCAGCCAAAAAGTGTGGAATGAGTTATAGGCTGGTAGTGCAGGGGTGCTTCATGCTGCCTTTAACCAGGTCTCTGTTACAGCACAGATGTCATTGTTCCCCCTTTTAAGGAATACTTCCAGTGAGTGCATTTTCAGATTTAGACTTCTAGGATGCAGCAGCATGACCCTCAGATTGCATGGGTTTGTAACTGTTATATATTTATGTATATGTAGGTATACATGTGTATGTATATATATATATATATATATATATATATATATATATATATATATATATATATATATACATGTGTATGTATATATCTATTTACCTTTCTATATATATATATATATATATATATATATATGTGTGTGTGTGTGTGTGTGTGTGTGTGTGTGTGTGTGTGTGTGTGCTCTCTCTCTCTCTCTCTCTCTCTATATATATATATATATATATATATATATATATACATATATCTATGTTTATATATACTATTATGTATAGATTTATCCACATATATGCATCTCCATACATATATATACATGTATATATAGAGAACCTGACTGATTCTACAGACTCCTTTACCTACTGTTGAATGACTGTACTAACTGATATGATTGGAAACTCATCAGTATTGCATAGAGCTCAGATGTTGTAATGGTACTTTGCTTTGATTTTAATTTACAGGGCTCTGGGCTCAAGCCTTGGCTGCATTTATTATTTTGTTGCAAGGCAGGACAGTTGCTTCTGGGGAGGAAGGCATAAGGGCATTAATTAAAAGAGTTCCCTAGTTTGGGCCCCTTGATCCCCATTTTGACAGCCTTTGGACAGATTTGTTGCAGTAAGAGGTTCAGAGTGTGGATCTGATGTCCGACTGCACTACATATATGTGTATGTATGGTTCCCCTTTACAAGACTGAATTACTGAAAGCTCGAAGTTCATAAGCTCAAGCACAGAATCTCAAGTTTTCAGTAACTCAAAACTGTAAAGGTAAAAAAAAAAAAAAGAAATGCACTTATATGTATGCAGGGGGCTAGGTCTCCCTGCATCATTCCTGGTGTAATATACGAGTTGTATGAACGGACTTTAGCGGAGGAGTGGACATTCTCCCATTGTGCGCTTATGCATATAGCGCAGAACGGGAGAATTCCCTTTTCTTCGCTGAAGTGCGATCTTGGAGTTGGTATATTTAGGAAGGGGGGTGTGGGAGGGCACAGGGGGGCTTGTCCCCCTGAAAAAACCTTAGAAAATTGTTTTTCAGTTATTTTTCTTCACATGCAGAATTTCGAGTTACTGAAAACTCGAGAGTTTGGCTTCGAACTTATAAATTGCAACTTTTCAGTAATTTGATCTTGTGAAGGTGAACCGTTATGTGTGTGTATATATATATATATATATATATATATATATATATATATATATATATATATATATATATATATATATATATATATATATATATATATATATATTTATCTATATATATGTGTGTGTAGATATATATATATATATATATATATATATATATATATATATATATATATATATGGGTCTACTGCTTTTCATTGAATACCTTGTATTCGAAAAATAGCAGTAGACCACTCAGTTATGCAAAAGTTCACTTATTCGAAAGTGCACTTTCATGAACTCAGCTTCTACGAACGGATCGCACCACAGTGGAAGTCAGCAGGAAAACGTGCTATCCTCCATTGTGGTGCGGTAGTCATGGACCTTAGGGTTAGGGCGCGGGTCACGGTAATGGGATAGCCTTACTAGCTATCGCCTTACCATGAACCATGCAATAACCCTAAGGTCCATAACTACTGCACTAAACATTGGTAGTAGCCCATTCGTGAAAGTACACTTTCGATTAAGTGCACTTTAGGGAAACCCAGGGTCTACTGTGTGAGTTCGAACTGTATTTTTGAACTTATACAGTAGACCTGTATATATATATATATATATATATATATATATATATATATATATATATAGATACATATATATATATATATATATATATATATATATATATATATATATATATATATATATATATATATATATATATATATATACATATATATGTATACATATTCAGATATATGTATATATTTATCTATATAAATGAAATTTGTTTTAAGTACACACAGATATATATATATATATATATATATGTATATATATATATATATATATATATATATATATATATATATATATATATATATATATATATGTATTTATTTACTTTTCTATATATCTATATATCATATATGTGTATATTTTATTTGTATAGCTCTACATATATTACGTATTTATATTTCCCTATATATATATATATATATATATATATATATATATATATATATATATATATATATATATATATATATATATATATATATATATATATATATATATATATATAGATAGATATATTATGTATATATGGCATCCAGTCATTAGAACAAATTTACTTTTCAAAAAGACGTAAATTCACGCGTGCACTTCCGCGAAAGTGCATTTTGTCGAAAATGCCCTTTGATGGGAAGATCAAAATTAGAAACAAAAAGTAGTTAGAAAAACATGCAGTTTGCATGTCATCTTAGTTGTACATCAATGTTTAGTATTGATGTACAACTAAGACAACTAATGCTGAGATCGTGGTACAGTGAGAATATGGGAATATTCCCTTTTCCCCAATGTAGTGCAATCTTGGAGTGAGAAATTTAAAGTAGAGGGGTGTGGGGGCACAGCCGCCAACATGGGGATTGCAGGGAGGCTTGCCCCCTTGCAAAAGATGTTTTTTTGTGTGTTTGTTTCCAATAGGGATCCGGTGAGTGTACTTCAGTGAAAGTGCAGAGTCATTGAAGTGCACTTTCGCTGAAGAAGGGATCTACTTTTCTTTTTCGAACAAGTGTATTTTTGATGAAGAAAATTTGATGTGTATATATATATATATATATATATATATATATATATATATATATAGTTTCATAGTTTCATAGTTAGGTACTAGGCTATCTGCCCTGGGGCATTTATAAGCCTAGCCATAGTGATGTGGCTTTCGCCACCCCATGTAATGGTACAAAAGTGTACAGAATAGATTTAGAATACTGTGCCTCTGTCTAGTAGTGACACAGTGAAGACCCCCTTACATTATAGAATTAGTTTACTGTGCCCCTGTCTAGTAGTGACACAGAGATGACCCCTGGGTTAAACCTACGATCTCCCATCCACACGTCAAAATTTCTCTTGAAGAGAGTCAGTGAGGGGCTCTGCCTAACATGAACTGGGATTCTGTTCCAGAGTATGGGAAGCCTCTGAGTTATGAATCTGTCCCTCCAGCATGTCCTATTCATATTTGTGCTGAGGTTCAAATCTTTAGCTCTCATGGTTCTGATGGAATTGGATTTTTTGAGGTGGCGCATGTCCATCAGTTCCTGATTGGACATGGCCTTGTATGTCAGGCACAGATCACCTCTGAGTAGGTGGTATGCTACTGAATAGAGTTGGGGTTTCTTTAGTCTGGCAGCATATGACATATGTTGGAGACCTTTGATCCTCTTGGTGAGGTACTTTTGGGGTCTCTCTAGTTGTTGCAAGTGCCGGGTGAGGTACATACCAAATGGGGCATTGTACTCAATCATGGGCCTGATAAGGGAGGAGTACAGGGGCACAATGACCTCCTTTGATCTGGATGTGAATCCCTTCATGATAAGGTGGGCAAGGTAGAAAGTCTTTCTAACCACTTTGTCAATGTGGGTGTCAAATGAGAGGTCACTATCGACTTGGGTCCCCAGGTCTCTGATTACTTTTTCCGCATATAGATATATATATATATATATATATATATATATATATATATATATATATATGCATCTACACATATACATTTATATATATGTACAAAACTTGACTAATGCTAACAAACCTTTCGTCTACTGTTGAATGACTGTACTGAATGTCATGTTTGAAAAAAAACATCAGATCTATCTACAGCTTAGTGTTAAGTTGCTGTGACTATGGTGTGCAGGATTCTGGGTTCCAGACATACAAGGGTTGACGATTTTGTTGCTTTGAAGAACAAGGGCTGTTGGATACAGAGTTATTATGGCACTTTTAAGCAGTTGTAATCTGGTTTGCACGAGTTTGCGTGGTGGTAAGCAATGCTAACTTCCAGTTAACTATGTTGACAGACAGCTCTAAAAGTGCTTAACCTGTGTAGGCATCTTTTAACACCATGCAAATAGGCTTACTACTGCTTACACCCCCTTACCCCCATGGGTGTTGGACACAGCATAACTACAGCCTTCTTATATCTACTTTATACATTCTCTTACCTGGAAGACCTGTGGGGGAAATTTATGTTAACACTTCCTGACTGTTTCTACACATATTCAAAGAATCCTATTTGAAATTATGCATACAGCTTACTACCACTCCCAGCATTTAAATTGTGGCTGTTTCTGCTAAAAATACAACAAGTTTGTGTTTCATCAGAATGAGCTATTGAGAAACTGCTTCCAATTTCATGAATGTTTTCTGTCTCATTCTCTCTTGGTTGTACAATCTGACCTTGTAATTATAACATTCTTATGCATACATTCCTATACATGCCTTTTGACATAGCACAGTGTGGAAAACAGTGGTTAACACAACATTACTATTCGGGTATCAGATCTTGGTGCATGAAACATTTCATATCAGTTAATCTCGTCTTACAGAGGTACTAACTTTGTCAGATGAGACTTGATTGTTTAATGCTTTCAGAGTTATATTTGCTGTGCATAACCTGTACACATTTCAATTAATTAAATACCAGAGTAAACAGAACCAGTCCAGGGTTTTGAGTGTTACTGACAGGCAGTTACAGTTTTATTTATATATATATATATATAACCTATATGAGACTATTACTGTAATATTGTCTGGTTTATTCAGTACAAATCATACCCATTTTAATACTGCCAGGTGACATTCTGCTCCTTTATATCTATTTGTTATGAATACTACAAGCTAGATTGCGACTTACCAGCCTTGCAATGCAACCTTTGCAACCTGCTTGCATGGGCATCCTGGTTCACAGCCTGCTCAGCTGGAGCTGTAAATAAGATAGAGAAACATATATGTATACCTATCCATTACATACACAGGCTGGACATTGTTAAACAGTAATTGATATGAATACTTACACATGCCTGGGACATCACCCCTCTGGCATGTTTCTTGTCTCACTGGTCCAAGAGCTCCCTCTTCCTCTGATTCAAGTCAGCATAGTGGTGCCTGACCTGTTCACCAGTCCGAGGGATGTCAGTGGCACTGGTGAGATCACAGGTGAGACTTTCCCAGGCCTCCACTTTGTTTTGGTAGCCCTGGTACTGGTTCTATAGCAGTCTCATGTCATGGTTTTTAACAAGGAGTCTTACCATGACCTTGGACTCCTGTATCCCCCAGCACTGTGCCCAAAAGAGCATACCCTATCCAACACCAACCATGCTGCCTACAGTGTGGAGCTACAACTGTTTATGAGCTATATTCCCATCTGCGAGGTTTAAATACATCCGATTTCCTGCACTTTGCCAAGATTGGATGGTTTTGAATATGCTGAGCCAAGCTAAGCTGTGGACAAACCTGCTTAGCTAAGGTTGGCAGTGCTTAAAGGGGCAGGCTTAGCCCTGCATACCAGTGGGCAAATCCACTTAGCTGGGCTACTCATTGCTTACCATTCAAATTTACACCCAGTAAACATAGCTGTACAATGCTTAGCATTGCTTAAGTTGTATTTACTAGGCTATCAGCTGTATGGGATTTATTCATCATTCATGACATATTATAATTTTGTTTACCTTCCCTGACATCCTCCTATGTGCTTTCATTACATTTATTCTTGTGTGACTATAGTATATGGGGCACTTGTGTTTATATGGAGGGTACACACATTTATTACACTGACACCTCACATCTGGACCTACTACACTACTCTGGTTAACATATATATGCTATTTACTACCTACTTATAAAAAAAAATATGTACTGCTTTCACATGTAAAAATGGCTTCAATAGGGATCAAACCAGAAGTGACTACTTGCAAAGTGAACCCTCTAACCACTTCACTATTTCCACATGGCTACATTTTGATGTATATTCCTTGTTAGCTCCTTGTGATGTGTAAGCTAGTATAAACAGATCTGTCAGATGCACACACCTGCTCAGCTACACTTAAGCTTTATTGCAGACTGAAAAAAAAAATGAAACATGTGTTTTTTTAATGTAGTTGTATACACATTGCTTTCTGCAGCATTATCTGTGGGGGGGGGGCTGCGCTTTTCAAACAGTGATGACATGACAGACTTTGCATTTGAAAGGTATGCTCCACGGACAGTGACAGTGTCTACTATACCTCTCAACTATACAGATTTTCACAGAATGTCCAGATTTTTACCTTATATTTTTGGTCCATTTTTCATACAAATGTGGTGTTTTGGCAGATTAGTGGCAAAACATTAAATACTGCAGTTAGGAAATGATGGACATTTGAGTTTTACACTTCATACCCTTTGGAAAATGCATGCTAATGTGAATTCTGGCATTCTATAGACTTTATAAGTTTGTGGGAGCAATACTTCATATTTGTCCCTTGTTTTTTCTGTCTTTGTCCAGATTTCTTCTGAGGTTGAGAGGTAATGGTGTCCGCGGACGCTCTCACTTACTTTACATTGCCATACGGCAATTATGGAGTGCATGGGGCATGTGTACTGTGAGAGCACTGCTCTCAGACACACCCCCTGCACTCGTACACTGAACCATGTCTGTATTAGAGCACAGCAGCATGCCTTCAAGAATATGCATGGCGCACTGCCGTGCTGCACAGGAATGGTCCCTTCCATTCACGAATAAACTATTCTTGCATGAAAGTTTGCTGAATTCCAGGATTGGAGTTTGTCAGACAAGCACAATCACACACACACACACACACACACACACACACACACACACACACACACACACACACACACACACACACACACACAAAACCACACCGAGTTGACTGCAGTGAGAATTGAGACACTACCTACTTAAGTACATAGACTATAGAACTCGGTACTTTCTGCAAATGCCACAGCACAATTCTAACTTTTATAAGAAAGCAGGTCAACCTATAATGCATGACATCAGCAGGCCATGATGAAGAGAAGATGTTGGGAGACACGCATAAAATGAATTTGTAGACATGTGCAAGTATCAAAATGCTGTCAATTCATGGCATTGAAGCAGTAACTGTAGGATAAATACTTCTGTTCTTCTATCTAGCCACACACCTCCAGTTGATTGAACGAGAGTAGAACCCCTGCCTTTCTAGGTGCACAAACTACAGAACTTAGTACTTTTTGCAAGAGTCATGGCACAGGTCTGACTTTGACAAAGATTGTAGGTCAGTTTATAGTGGATAACATCAGCAGGCCATGTTGGAGTAATGATTTTGGGAGGCCTGCATGAGATGAATGTGTAGGCATGTGCAAGTATCAAAATATTGTCAATCCATGGCATCATAGTAGTAACTGCAGGTCACACACTTCTGCTTTTCTGTGTAGACACACAATCAGTTGACTGCAATAAGAACAAAACTCCCTACCTATGTAGGAACACACACTACAGAAGTCAGTACTTTAAGCACACACTATGACAAAGTTTGAGTTTTACAAGACTGCAGTTCAAATTATAGCAGATAACATCAGCAGACCATGTTGGAGAGAAGATGTTGGGAGGCCTGCATAGGTTCATAGCTTTATAGCTTCATAGGAGGTTACTAGTATAATGGCCCTTGGGCTTTTACAAATCTAGATGTATAAAAATACAAGTGCCTTATTGAGCATATTTAGATGGTTGTTGTTAGTAGAGCGATTTTGTGATTAGCACTGACTGCCTTGTCCATGAGGGAGATAGGTTCAATCATGGGTGTGAATTTAGAATCACCCACCCAGTTGTCAAGTTTGCACTTGAATAAGGTCGTTGAGGAGCACTGCTTCACACACAGTGGGAGCCTATTACAGAAGAGTGTCAATCAATGAGAGATATATCTGTCTCCCCAGCATGGTCTGTTTATGTCACAGGCTATCTAGAGATCCCTGGACTAAGTTATTCTTGTCCCATTTGATTTGCAGATGTCCATAATTTCCAGTAGGACAGGGTCTGAGACTGCTTTGGAGGCCAGGCATAGGTCACCTCTCAGCAACCTGCATGATACCAAGTACAGGGACAGGTTATTCAGTCTTTTCATGTATGTCATGTTTTGGAGGCCCTGGATTCTCCTTGTCAAAAACCTCTGTGTTTTTTCCACTTGTTGCAGGTATCTGGTAAGGTACAGACAGAAGGGAGCATTGTACTCAATTAGTGGTCTGATAAGGGTAGAGTACAGCAGAGCTATGACCTCCCTGGTCTTGGATGTGATGACCTTATTTTTGAGGTGAGCAATGTAGAATGTGTGTCTTACCACTATGGACACATAGTGATTGAAGTTTAGATTGCTATCAACATGTGTTCCTAAGTCTTGCAACACTGTGTTTGAGCTTAGAGTGGTACTGTATATATCATAAGTTGCAGGTTGCACTTCATTGCCAAAGGCAACAATGAGGCATTATTTGCCTTAAGGTTCAGTCTCTGAGTTTGGTACCAAAGATTTATCTGTGTCAGCCACTTCTGTAACATGTTACTATCATTGGGGGACTTTATATGACTGCATCCAGTTGACAGTTATCTGCAAACGTGGCAAACCACAGGCTATCTGGCTTTGCCTTGGGTTCAGATAAATAGTCTTTAAACAGTTGAGGGCCCAGCACAGATCCTTGTGGTATTCAACTGGTAAGTGTTCTAGTTGTAGAGGTACAGTCCCCAACTTTGACAGCATGTGTATTGTCAGTGAGTCAGTAGGCTATTCATGTAGTAATGCATGGGTTAATAATCAGATGGGAGATTTTTCTCTATGATATATGAAATGTGATAGTGTCAAGGGACTTGGATAACTCATCATAGGATGTATGTCCTATTATGCCTCATCCAGGTCTTTGGGGTCAGTATCAAGTCCACTAAGTTTAATAAGCAAGAGCTACCCTTTACAAAACAAAAATGGGTTGGGTCAAGTGTGAAAGACTCAGCATGGACCTATGGATAAGGTCCATGCTGAGTCTTTCCTTAGCCTTGCAGATAAGGCTTTTTAGGCTTATGGATCAATATTTCTAGTTTTGCATGTTAAAAGATTGATGTGCATCCCATATCACACATTTGAGATTGATTTTTGTAGTGTAGGTGATATATGTGTGGAAAATGTACTGAGTCACTAGGTTTGCAGTGTCTGTAGGGAGGCAACACATGGCTGTATTGTAAATACATGACATATTGTTAGATAGGGCCTTCAGTTTGTTGTGTTTCCACATGTAATTTTATGTCATAGACAGGAAATGACAGTAAATATCAGTAATACATAAATATTTACTTTTCCATAGTGCTGCAAGCAACAGGTTTGTGCAGTGGTTGGCAAAGTGTTTGTGCATGTGAAATGCACAATTTGAATATTATCCATGTTTGCACATAGCTAACCAGTGTGCAAATGCTAGCCACATTGCTGAAGTATGAGAATTAGTACTGAGTCTATGAAAGACACCTGGTACTTAAATGACTCTGTGGCAGCAAATGTAAATGCATTAACACATTTATTGTTTGAGTCCAGATGACACTGGGTTCAAACTTGGTATGTCTGATATTTTTAAATAGTTTTAAATAAAATTTGATAATGCAATGACATGAATTCTTTATAGTACATGTGTTGCTGTGGGTAGGCATAGCACAGTGGGTTTAAGTGACTGAGAGGAGATAAACACAGCATTTTTCCTTTGCTCACCATCACTGTGCATTGGTATGCCATGCGCACCTCCTTGCAAACATATAGCCCAAAAAGTGAAAGTATCCATTGTTTTTTCTGTTACTTATGTGTGTTTTGTGTGATTCTATTTTTTGACCAGATTAAACGTATTAAAATGGGTTAGATAGGAAACTGGTGAAATGGGGAGCAAGCAGGGCAAAAACATAGGGAAAGCAGTACAGGAATATGCAAGAGGGGGGTAGGAAAGAACCATAGCTATCCATTTCTTTAACAGTGTAAACTTAAAATACGTGCAGAATATTAACTAAATTTGGACTGTCTCCTCAAGAAAAAGGGGTAACCACAATGCAATCATGTTGTATAGCCAAATAGACTGAATCAAATGTGTCAAGAAGATGCATGTGCAAAATGGAGAGCTATGTATGGAATGATTTTTGTTGATATCGGACAGGTGTGCATTTTGTTTTGAAATTCAATAAGAGAGGAATTCTGGAGAAGGGACATGGCTTTGTGTGGGTCAGGTAAGTTTGGTAAGTGAGGAAGCAAATGCAAACATACAAGGCAAACAGGACAAGAGACAGGGATGGTGATGGGCACAAAAGGTTGGGGGACACCATGACTGGGGGTGTGGGAGGGGACAATGCAGTCTCATGTCCATCAAGCTTGACAGTGAGAATTGAGTCCTCACACTCTGGACTATCATCACTGTCACCTTACTCCACTTGTTTCTGGAGTGCTTGGCATCTCCTCCTCCTCCTATGGACCATGATGGAGAGCAGCATCTCCATCCAGTGTAGGTGTACACCAGTGGTGTGACACATGACACTACACACCATCCCCAGAAACTCACTCCAGTTGATTAAATCTCTGCCTCCTCCACTCCTCCCAGAGGGTACGACTGCACCAGCTTCCAGGGAATGATTAACTGAGGGTGCAGGTAGTGCAGGAGCAGCAGAGACAGTGATGCCAGGTTGGTTCTCAGAAGAGCTGGAGCCGGTAGAGCAGGAGCAGGCTGATCCAATGAGACTGGTCTACCTCACTGTGGAGCATTTACTGATGTGGTACACATGGATGACATGGAGACATTTTAACAACACATAATAGAAAATAAAAAAAGAACGATAAGGGTTTGGGTGAGAGAAAAAAAAAGAGATTAAATCATTACTATCATATGTGACATACGATGCATTAATACAGGAGTTTTCAACTGGTGTGCTACAAGAGGTCAAGAGGTGTGCCACAAAAACATGACTATTTTCTTCAGAGAAATACGTAACTTAATTCCCACACTTCAGTTTCTTTTCTTCACAAAGCATACTGTCACAAAACATGCCTAATATAACATGAGAGATGCAATTGGAGGTTGCAGTCAGGTGTTTTTTTTTTATTACATCCTCCTCCAATTGCATCTCTGTTGAATGTTAGGTGCATTGGTTAGAGCTGGATAGTCATAAGCCATAAGGTGAAACTGTGAGCAGTGACCACTGAAAGTCTACTCTACTGACTCTAGTAACTGTTAACTTTTGACTGGACATCATAGGACAAAGGGACTTTGCAGAATAGTGTGAACAGAAACTGCATTGAGGTAATTAAATAACTTTCCACTACAAGTAGTACTGGTGTACCTCTCAACCTGTTACAACATTTTGTATTTGCAAACATTTTCAACAGGATATGAAGTCTGAAACTGAAATGTCACCCTATATTTTCTGTCTTCATTCCTGCATGATTTGCCAAAACTCACAATTTTATGTGAAACTGTTGAAAAATATGGCATTTAAAATCCAAATACTTCCATCAGTGCCTGAACTGTATGGATTTCCCAGAAATACATACAGATTTCTCTCATGTCAAACCCCACTTTCTCCAAATGTTATACATTGTAGTCATACCTCTCAACTGTACAGATTTCTGCAGAATGTCCAGATTTTTGCTTTATATTTTTGGTCTGTTTTTCATAAAATTGTGGCTTTCTCGCAAATTAGTTGCCAATTATTGAAGACTGAAACTGGAAAATAATGACATACTTTTGAGTTTTAGACTTCATACCCTTCAGAAAAGTCATGCTAATGTAAAACATGCTATTATATCAACTTTCTATGTTTGTAATAGCAATATTTCAAAAATGTTCCTATTTGTACCACTTTTTTATGGCTTTGTCCAGATTTCTTACTCTAAGAGGCTGAGAGGTATGATTGTAATGTATCTTTATATGCCTTTGGATGCAGAAAAGACCCATGGACCATTTATGTCACCTTCTTCTGAAATGTAACTACCCTCATACAGTTAGTAAAGAGGTCTCCAAAAGTACATGTAGCAGTACAGACAAAAATCTGGGCATTCTTCAATATGGTGGCAAGGCGGTTCTCATGGTACCAAAGCAGTACATTTGAGAGCTTACTTGTTTGGTACGCTGGTGTAACAGTGTGTATCTGCATGTGTATCTTTGGTATTTTTTGTCTGCATATCTGAGTGAATGTGTATATGAATGCAGAAGATAGTGTGTGTGTGTGAGAGACTGAAACAAAGTGAGACCGCTCTTGTATGAATGAATGTGTGTATGAATGCAGAAGTGACAGTGTGTATGAGAGACTGAGAGAGACAGAGACCGATCTTGTGTAAATCGAGGTGTGTATGAATGCAGAAGAGACAGCATGTGTGAATGAATGAATGAATGAATGAATGAATATGTGTATGAATGCAGAAGAGGACTAAGTTGATACTTTCTTCAATCAGTGCATGGGAATGGCTGCCGAAGTCTTAGGTTCATAGGTTCATAGGTTCATACTAGGCTATCTGCCCTAGGGCATTTATAAGCCTAGCCAGAATGTGTTTGGCTTTCGCCACCCATTTTAAATTAATTTTGCTATGCCCTTTTTTTGAGGTTAGTATACTGTGCCTCTGTCTAACAGTGACACAGAAGTCATTACGATCTCCCATCCACTCATCAAGATTTCTTTTGAAGAGAGTCAATGAGGGACTCTGCCTAACCTGGACTGGGATTTTATTCCAGATTATGAATCTGTCCCTCCAGCATGTCCTATTTATTTCAGTGCTGAGGTTCAAGTCTCGGCGTGTAGCTCGATAGGATTTGGATTTTCTGAGGTGCAGCATGTCCATTAATTCCGGTTGGACAAGGCTTTATACGTCAGGCACAGATCGCCTCTGAACAGGCGGTATGCCACTGAGTAGAGCTGGAGTTTCTTTAACCAGGCAGCATATGGCATCTGTTTGAGCCCTTTGATCCTCTTGGTGAGGTACTTTTGGGGTCTTTCCAGTTGCTGCAGGTGTCTGGTAAGGTACATCCCAAAGGCATTGTACTCAATTATGGGCCTGATGAGGGATGAGTAAAGAGGCACGATGACCTCCCTGATCTAGATGTGAATCCCTTCATGATTAGGTGGGCTATATAAAATGTTTTTCTAACCACTTTGGCCACGTGGTTGTCAAATGAGAGATTGCTATCAACTTGGGTCCCCAGGTCCCTAATTACTTCTTCTGTACTTAATGGATTACCACCTATGTGGTAATTTGTGGGCACTTTGTTTTTGCCAAAGGGGATGACTATACACTTTTTAGCGTTTAGCTTGAGGCCATGGCTCTGGCACCAGTTGTCTGTTTCTATGAGGCCCTTTTGGAGGATGCTTGTGTTGGCTAGAGTCTCGATTATGGCGCCCAGTTTGCAGTCATCTGCGAACTTGGTCAGCCACAGTCCTTCTGTGTTGGCCTGTACCTCCGAGAAATATATACTGAACAAGAGAGGTCCCAGGACTGAGCCTTGTGGGATGCCACTTGTAACTGGTTTGGAGTCTGACATGGCTCCAGCAATTCTAACCATGTGGGTTCTGTCCTTGAGCCAGTTTGCAAGCCATCTAGTGACATAGGGGTTTATATTTAAGCTGGTGAGCTTATCTATAATGCCCGAGTGGGTATTGTATCGAAGGCTTTGCAAGGTCCAGGTAGGCTGTGTGGACCACCTTCCCCTCGTCAATGGCCTTGGTGACTGTTTCAAAGAAATCAACCAGGTTTAAGAGGCAGGATCTGCCCTTAACAAAGCCGAACTGGGTAGGATCCAGTGTCTGTAGGCCCCAATATCTTTATTTATGAGGTCCATGATTATCCTTTCCATAGCTTTGCAGACCAAGCTAGTCAGGCTTATGGGCGATAGTTTCCAGGATCCGTTGAGGCACCACCTTTGTGGAGAGGGACCACAGTTGCTGTACACCACTCTTTGGGTACATATCCTGTAGTAAGGCTGAGATTGAACAGTAGTTTTATGTTTGGGTTTAGCTTTTCTTGGAGTTCATGTGCCTGGTCCCATTGATGCTGTGTTTTTGCTTTGGAGAGCATCCGAGATGTCAGGGGCAGCACTCTGCTGGAATAGATATTTGCCCTTTGGTGGGAGGGGAGAGTTTGTGCTGAACCTGTCAGCTAGGATGTTGGCAATGTCTGTGGGTTCAGTGTATTTTTTGTCATTTTGGACTAATTCTGAGCATATCTGGGAATTACCACCCAGGTTCCTAACATAACTAAAGAAAGCCTTGTGATTATCCTTAGTGTCCTGTGCAATTTTTCTCTCGAAGCTGGCCTTAGACGATTTTATGAGTGCCCCTAGTTTTTTTGCTAATACTGATCAGAAATGCCTTCCCTTTTTGGAATTTTGCTCTATCATTTAGTAGCTTCCTCCTTCTATTGTATAGCTTGTTTATGGCTGGGGTACACCAGACAGGACGTCTGCCTTTGGAGGATTGGGTCTTGGTTTTATTTGGGATCGCATGATCCATGCATTCTTGAAGGTGTGAAGGATTCCACCTCAATTTTGAGGAGTGTGAAATTTGCTTTAGAGAAGTTTTTCACTGTGGTTTTCTGGGCAGGGGGTGGTGTCGGGATGTGAACATCCAGTGAGATTAGTTTATGGTCTGATCTTACCAGTGAGGTAATGTTTATAATCAAGAGTTAAGAAGTAAGTTCAGCACAGGGATGTAAGTGATCATACATGAGCATTTTTTTTTCCATTTAAACCCCCCCCCCCATGTATATGTAAGGCATTTTTCACCTATAAAATGTCAAGACTGCACATGTTCCTTTCCATTAGGATTTGCATCTCTGTCTGTATAATGATACTGTAATAAGTTTGCAGGCTGAATTGTCATGCATATAACTTACTTGCCTTCAAGAAACTTGATTGCCTTAACCTCATGTTGACATTTTCTTCACCAATATATGTGAGAATTTTAATAAGAAAATTAAGGAACATCTCACAGAATACTCATGCTACTGCTATCGTGATAACAGTTAATGCCTTCGACATTTGCTTTCCATGAATTATGAAAGACCAACATTTCTCTACTCTCTCTAATGGTAAACTACTCCACACTCTTTATATACTAAATAGTTCATGCTCACTCTCATGTCATTATGTAATAATTTACTTTATTACTACTGCAGATAGTGCCCACGGTGTGATTGCAGTGGACTCTATGACAAAGTGATGACCAGACATGACTGGTGTCACACAGGATATGGACCCATTTCCTCTCATATTTGGGATCTACCATTCTGAGGTGCAGGAGAACTCAAAGGTACCCTGGCTGAAAATGTTTGCATACAACAGTAAGGTGGGTAGCAGCATTCCCAATCCATGTGATGCTGACATCATGCACAAAGGCCACTTAACACCTATGACTGTTGTCAGAACCCTGGACATTAGCTCAATGCCAAGAGATGTGCCGCCATCACCTTTGGGAACACCATGACTTACATGAAGTAATACATTGGTGGTAGTCTACTGAACAGTGACGTTGTTATAACAGAATGAGGAACACAGGCTACCTGTCAGCTGCCTGTTGACCACAACAGTGGCACTGACATCAGAAAGTACTTTGATCTGTTACATCTCCTGACTGTGTGTTATCCAGCAAGTAAAAGGACATGGTCACCCTGTACCATCCCTTCAGTAGCCCAATCAATGTGTACAGTGGCCTTTTTTGCCATGTTCCCCACTGGACACCTGCAACAACTGTAGAGTCTGCAAACATACCCCACAAAGGGAATACCATGCCTTATACACATGCCATGTATGGACATACTCCAATAACTCCAATGAATCCCTGTATCATACTGTCTATATAGGTGCAATCACTACCTCAGTTACACAGCCATGTCTCACCAAACTAGGTCAGGAATACTACATCTAAAGATACCAATCTGTCCACACAACATGCCCCAGAGACTTCAAGCACACTTCCACACATCAACAAACATGCTTGCAGGACAGGTGCACAATCCAGACACTGTCCATGTTATGGAATATCAATTGCATACATGTGAAGCAGTGCATATCACTGGCCACCCACAATAGAAATCTGGATGAGTGGATGGGGAATACAATACCCATCCTGGGGAACAATCCAGTGACTATACCCCTGAGCGAAACTGGTGACTATTGTTATGTGGCCTAATGCCAGGGTATTCTCTTAGGCTAGCTTTGTAGAAACTTCAGGCCCATTCACCTACTACACACCTATGAAGCAATGAACCTATGGATCTCAGTACTGGCAAGTGTGTGTGTGTGTGTGTGTGTGTGTGTGTGTGTGTGTGTGTGTGTGTGTGTGTGTGTGTGTGTATGAATAGTAATCTCAGTATGTTTGGTTGATGAATATCCCCTATGGTTGTGGTTATTAGCAATCAGAGGTGTGTCCACACCACATGCCATTCTCCACTCTACAACAAATGTTCTAAATCAAAATATACCTATTTACAACCCTCAGCACTATAATCTGTGAGCCATATGCAATTACTGTGTTACAGACCTGGGTAATTCATGCAGATACAGCTGTACCCTGCATAAGACAATGTGGATGTGTTACTACACTGCCATACCCCTTGGTCTTGCTGCAGGGCCACATCCTCGTGACACACAGATGCCTAAAACATAAACAGGATACAGCATGTGAGAACACATTCACTCAGCATTTCACTTGTGGGGGGAGAGACGGGTAAAGGTGGCACTGAATGTGTTTCTAAGACTGTGGCCAATATATGTTGTCGTCGGATAGGTATTAGCATTGTGCAGTAACATACAGCACTTATGTTTAATGCTGTGGACATTGATGATGTAACTATCAAAGGCTGCTATGATTGTAGTCAGTGTCTGCTGCATCTCTGCCTTCATAAATGCCCACAGAGGATTCCATGAGGGATCACAATTTGTGTTTGAGGCTAATAAGGGAGTTCAAGAGTCATGGGACACCACCTTTCTCTGCAACAGTGTTATCCTTCTGCTGTTCACTTTAGTAATGGCAGGGGACCATCACATAGTCTCCCAGTGTTTGGAGGACAGTGTCTGGGTTCTGTTGGCTCTGGCTAGTACCATGCATTCATGTGCCTGTTTGTACAGCGCATATATGCATGATTCCACAGTCATGAAGCTATTTCCCATTGCCATGGGTGCAGTGAAGTCATCCACCCCTGTTTTCATGGCTGAAAATTCAGCTTTGGAGAGGTTTTGCAAGGTGGTTACCTTTGTAGGGGGTGTGGCTGACATACTGAGTTCCATTTCAATTACAGCCTGTGTGGATCTCACCATGTAGGGACTGACAACTGTGGATGAGCAACAGTCCCATATTTAAGTAGTCAACACAGGTCAAGGTTATTGCATCCTCTACCGGGGGTCAGTATGAGCTGGTCCAGGGCATTGGAAATGATGAATCCCAGGAAGTGTTGGGCCACTGTACTGGCACTTGGTTACTTTCCCCAGGTGATGTGTCAGACCATCACAGATGACAGGGTGTTCAGGACTGTGCATTTACAGTCTAGGGACATAGATGTAGACCCATAGCAGCCTATGGTCTGGATTGCACTATTATCCCAATGCAGTTGTACTGGAAGAATCTCCAGTGCAATATGCTGGGATACTAGTCTGGAGGTGTTCCTATTCATAATGAATATGGAGACAACACCATCTGTAAAGGTGTGGTGTGGTTCATATTTGGGGGATGACAGTTGTGGAATGTGTTATAGTCTGATACTGCAGGGCTGCTGTCTGCTGCTGTGAACCACCTCTCCATTTCGGCAGACTTGTTAATGTCTTCCATTCCAACATTAGATGTCTACTGTTAAACAGCATGACCCTCAGATTGCATATGCCCCTATTTGTTATGGTGGTAATTACATTAGGAACACTGCCTAATAAAGCATCATAGGGGTGGCAAGACACTTAGCCAGTACCTGGAAACCCAGTGCTGATAGATGTAGGACATCTGTGGGAGGTCATTGGGTTCTGTCAATCATGTCATCCCAAGTAGAGAGATACTGAATCCCCTGAGAATGACACAAAACACGTAAGCCAATGTTGCAATCAATCATCTGTTGATAGTAATCGCAGTATAATTCTGGGTGACAGCGGTACACTGCTCAGGGCTACTGTCACACCTGCCTGGACCACATAATCAGAGAGTTCAACCATGTCTCTTGTCATGTAGTCCAGGGAGGTGTGTCCCACGTCATTCACACCCACATGGATACAGAGTGATATTCATAGTTGTTGTGGAGTGCCATGACTGGCTGTGTCATGTGTTGGATGCTGGCATGTGATAGATATTTGGCTGTTACCTGCTCCATATTCAACTTAGTGAGTGGGATATGTGTGCCTCAGTATTGAGTTACCCATGATCACTGTACTGTGCAAGATGGTTAGCCTTAGGAGCTTAGGTTGAGGGGCACACTGTGTAGGCTAAATATGTGTCCCTTGGCATGTGCCATATTGTGGTGTCTGAGTGGATGTCTGTCTTGCTGGTCTGTGCTGTTTGGGTAAATTTCCATTGAGTGCCTCTGTGAAGGTGGGTGTGTGGCTTTTCACTATATGTCATGGCTGTCAAAGTGGGTGTCATGGTGAACTATGTGTTCCACATGGTGTGGTGCAGGTGTTGATCTTATCCTCTTGACCTGGCAGTCCAGTCTTTGTTGGAGAGTGCATATGTCCACACTGGGTGATGTGCTTTTAACTCTCACAGGTTTGAGTGTTTGGAGTTTAGATGGGAGGGTTGTCTGTGCACATGAGGCAGTTGCAACAGTGCCTCAGAATGGACAAGTGCACTAGGTTAATGGGTAAAAGCACAGAAGACTGCTCTTCAATCATGCCAGAAGGGGGTGGACATAACTAGTAAGTACTGGGGCTACTTCTGTGATGAACGAGTAGTGCTGATGGCTCCCAGGTGTGCTACACTTATTGATACAATAACCCAGTGAAGTGCTAAGCAATAGTGCTATTTGAAGTGCAAGACAGAAAGAACTAGCATGATGTAATTGTGGAACTGAAGGCAGACTTTCTGTCACCTGTAATAAGTTACCTCAGCTGTGCAGTTATCAGCAGCCTTGGCCATGTGAAAATTCAGTAAGCTCTGTAGCACATGCAGTAACTGCATAATACTATAGTAAACATAACTAGATAGGCAGGAGTTCTAATCCCACTACTGTCAAGTGAGTGTGGGTATGTGTGTGAATCATGTACTGTCTGGCTTATACCATTTTTGACTTGTGTACTACCCTGCACACTTCCCCTCGCCCCAATCTAGTAATCCTATTGATGTCATCCACCTTAGACGTACCTTAGGACTAGGTGAAAATGTATAAGCTCTGTGGTACATCTGATAACTGTGTAGCACTATAGTAACAATAACTAAATAGGCAGGAGTTGTAATCTCCCTACTAGCATCTGTTTGGATGTGTTTGTATGAGAATAATGTAGTGTGTGTTTTACACCATTCTTGATCCTGTGTCCTACCCTCTACACTTCCCCTCACCCAGTTTAGTAGTCCTGTTGATGTCATTCACCTTAGAAGTACCTTTGGACTAGTAGAACTATCTAGATAGACAGGAGTTCTAATCCCAATACTGGCAACTGTTTGTGTGTGTGTGTGTGTGTGTGTGTGTGTGTGTGTGTGTGTGTGTGTGTGTGTGTGTGTGTGTGTGTGTTTGTGTATGTGAGGATCATATCTTGTGTGGCTTATACCATTTTGATGTGTATACCATACACAGCTGATGACCACTTCCCACTGCCATTACTTTATATAGTGTGGTAACAGCATATGCCTCACATGCAACAAGTTAAACCATTGTACAGTCATCTGTACAGATGTGTCTGGAATATCCAGATGATTTCATCCTATAAATTGTCAGAAGTAGTCTGTGTGCCTTACCAATGCCCATGTATGTTATATTGTAGCCAAATAGGCCACAGTGAGTGTACTGACACATATGGCAGTATGAGGTATCATACCTGACTGAAAAATCATGCTGATATAACTTCTGCCACCCTCACAGGTGGCCATCCTTGTAAGTGCAATACACGAGTCCAGATGTTTGGTTTTACAAGTCAGCTGCTCATGTCATGGGTCACATTAAAAGCTGGAAGAGGTGTGGACTGACATATTGTGGTCCTAATTTGTATGTAACAGGAACATCTTGCATATTAACAGGGGTGTGTACACAATTTATATACACTGTATACCACTAATGTGTCACACATGTCCCTACCTCAGACCGTTCGTCCAGCCCATTTTGCTGACCTCTGTCCAAATGTCTTGGCACTGACCAGTTGTAATGTTTGCTACAAGAATGTTGAATTCACATCAGATAAGCCTCAGTGGTGACCACTGTGATGCAATGCAGTTAACCACACCACAAATGAACATGCACATAAACAATATAGTTATTACATAAAGCAATATAGCTATTACTGATAGTTGTGTGCATGGTAAATTCCATGCCCTTCCCATGCCTGGGGTATTGCCAGGCAACAACTGACCAATGTCATACTCACTAGCTTCAGGCTGCTGTCCCAAATGAGAGATCAGAGGGTCCTAGGTAGTTCTGAGAGGGAGGTATTGTCAGCAGACTCACATGTGGCCTTGGTACAGGATGGATGCAGCATGTCTGCAAATTTACAGTTCTAACCCCAATAATACACAGTGTTCTGTCCTTACCATACCATAGATATACACCTCTGTGCATTAGAAAACCCCATCCACAACTGCAATCGGACCTGACACATGGATGTAGATACAATACAGATACATGTATGTTTGATACATTAGTGTAGTAATCTCCACTGGGCCCTTACCTGCATGCTCCTCATCCAGTGTGTGGTTGCAATCCACCTCCACAATGCTTTCCTCAGCCTCATGGCTTGTGCATTGGGTGGGTGCCCCAAGGTTGGTGGAGCTCCTCGGAGGGTGCCAGTGGGAGCTGGATGACTGGGACCCCACCTGTGGCTAGCCAGTCCCTCGCTACAGCAGCAGCCTGATGACGGGCATGGCAGATGAGGTCGGTGGCCTGATGTTGTACTTGCTCATAACTTCTGCTGTGCAGGCTGGCATAATTTACCCTGTGGAACAGCTCACGCCACAGGGTGGTCCTATCCTGCACATCTTGTGATTTCCATCAAAATAACAGGGCATAATGTTCGATCACATATTGGGTGATGATGTCAGTTTCCCCAACAGAGAATGCTGGTAGGCGAGCCCTCTGCATGCTACCTGGAAGACATAAACAGGAAAAAGGTCACAGGACCTCATACTGTTATCAGATTGTGCATCAGCAGTGGATATTACTTGCAAATAATCCAAACTACACTATAACCTGCCAATCTGTCATAACTATAGCAGCTTGCAGTACACTTCTGGCCCTGAGCTATCTTATTCCCCCCATGTTAGACACTTTATTGCATAATCTTCTATTCTCCATTCATTTCTACGTAGAGGGTTAACAGTGGCCATCTTCCATGTGGATGGTGGCAGGTCTGTGTTTGACTGTGGTGTGCGATGAAGCTGTGAGCACATGTTTGAGTTCATGTAGGAGGCAGACAGTGATGTTATTATGCCCCGTGGAGATTTGCTGTTGTTGCCATCAGTAGACAATATGTACATGATCACCATTGCTGAGGAGAGGAGTGTGGTTGATGTGCATATCCCCCTATACAACTGGGGTGGACAGGGTGGCGATGTTCTCACCTAATCTGTCTGATGCAGGTTGCCTATATCCATGGCATGTGTGTATGAGATGTTCTTTACTCCCAGTACAGGGAGAATTCTGTTGTTTCCTCAGAGACTGACAACATATGTGGAGACACTGTTGCAATTGTCCTTGGTGGTGTGGATATGTCTGATTTATTCATAGTCAGCCTTACAGGAAGTCACCTGTGAACTTACATGCTTGCTCAGATAGAGGTGGACTTGCTTCCAAGTTGTTGCCTGCACCTATGTGTCCCTGTACAGCCAATATAACAACCTATTATGTGGTTTGTGTATTGCTGCTGTCCACCAAAGGGGATTACTCTACCTTGGTGGAGGCTGGTTATACAGGTAAGGTACTGCTGAGTCCATATAGCTACAGTGGATATAAAGGGTACACACCCCTGTTACAATGCCTGGTATTTGTGCAATTGAAACATGACACCATAATAACTAATTTTGGAACAATTCCCACCTTTAATGTGACCTATAGCTTGTACAGTTCAATTGAAAACATAACAATCTGGTCTGTAAAAACACATGGAAATAATAATCAGTACAATAAGCCGATTGAATGAGTGTGCACACCCTTAAACTGATATTCTGTGTCTGCACCTCTTGGGATGGTTACAGCATTCCTTCATCTTGATTTGGACTCTAATAACATGGCACATCTTCACTTGGCAATAGTTGCTCACCTTCCTAGAAACACCTGTGATTGTTTTTCAATGGAGTTGTACAGGATAGGGGTCAAATTCAATATGAGAAACATTATGAAATGATTTTCTGTGGTCTCATTGTCATACAGCACACAAACCTGGCATTCCAACAGGGGTGTGTGCACTTGTGATTTCATCTGGATATAGGTGTTGATAAAGCTGTTAGTGGTAGGCATGGGCAGAGGTTCATAACACAGTTAGATGCTTCCCCGATTACTACCTGATAATCATGCCTACTCTAGTACCCATATCAGTGTCAGGGAAATACAACAACCAGTAGCTGTACACATTTATGTCTGTTGTATGCACTGACACTGATATTACACACATGTGCAACATGCACAACCTCTGCTTGAAACCCATGTGATTAGCTTTGTGCCTTCCAGCTGGATATACGCAAATATACATGTGCTCAGGGGATACCTGGTATACATTTCTGTTCTATGTTTGTATGGCACACTGTATTTACAGTCTTGCTGCTCAATCATATTTCTCAATCTGTTATAGCAGTACGTCGGGACAATGGCACACATAAATGGATGACAAAAGGGACATCAGTATTGATACTGTATTAATATAGCTGCACCATACATTAGTAAGTTGATTGCACAGTAGGCTTTGACATCACTGTGATAACCTGGAAGATGTCCAACAGTTATAAGTAGGCTATTATGTTACATTGTCATTGCTCACATACTTGCCAATAGTTTGGCTGACATAACACGGGTATATGTGCATGTGACAACAGAGATCAGTCACAAATGTGCTTAATGTCCAGCAGAACACTATACAGTTGAATGCTATTAATTCAATATATCACATGCAGTTCAACACACATGTCTGCAACAGTACTTTACTATGCACATGCCCTATATAGGTATCTTAGCTTTACAAGGCAAACATGCATCATACTCATATTCACAGGTAATATATGGATATGGACAACATCCCATTAACTGGCCTAGCAATGGCACAGTCACAACTGTTTGACAGACATCCCAGTAGTTGTCATATGTGAGCTGTCATTTCCTATGATGAGTCAGGCTCCTGAGCTGTGATCCTACCTCACAACCTCTTAGAGCATCACATCTGGACAAACCCTAAAATGATGGGGGGATAAATATTACTGTTACAAACTTAGGAAGTTTGTAGAATAATACATTTTGCATTACCATGAATATTCTTAAGGATATGGAGTCTTAACTCAAGTGTTTGTCATTACTTGATGACTTCAATCCTCAGCTGTTTGCCAGAAAAGTAAAGATTTCAGGAGGAACAGACAAAAACTATGATGGGAAAATCTGGATATTCTGTGAAGATCTGTACAGTTGAGAGGTATGTCTGTGATTTCTCCCACTGCAGAGAGGGCCAGATGTCATGGCCATAGCAGCTGTTCACCAGGACATTAATACAGCAAGCCTTGTTGGGACATATATCCTTCCAAATCATATTCCCTATTATTACAGACCAAGTACTACATTCAATTACATGCTTACATCTTCCACTTACATTTTTCCTTCTCTTTTCCAGCTAATGTGTTATTTGTTGTCTCTCTCTCTCTCTCTCTCTCTCTCTCTCTCTGTGCACTACAGGGATAGAGCTGGTTTGAGTAGGTGGCAGCATGGCTTTTGTAGATGATGCTCATGGCCAGTTGATGGCCTGTACACCTAGTGGTGTTCCCCACTTGCTAATTGCATGTAGAACAGCTGTGTAGTTCTTAAAATAGCCAATATCATTGCAACACACTCCTATAATTGAGTACTCCATGTGGGCATTGGCCCTTTCCCTTAATTTTGAGGAAGACATCTTGGAGTTGTGTGAGGTACTACCTCTTACAAGACTTGTGAAGACAAGCGAAATAAAGGGTGGAAAAGGTTCAAGACTTAGGGGGAGAATGTGAGGACTGCTGTTATATGTTTGGAATACTGCTAGTTTAACAGAGTTTTTTTGGTTCAAATGTGTAATATGTTTGATCTACTGTAGTAGATCTATATATATATATATATATATATATATATATATATATATATATATATATATGTATAAATTTGTATACATACACACACACACACACACACACACACACACACACACACACACACACACACACACACACACACACACACCTCAGTATTTATTGGTAATATATCTATATATTGTTATACGCATATATGTATCTCCATACATATCTATCTCTCTATGTATATGTTTCGTTTTATATATATATATATATATATATATATATATATATATATATATATATATATATGTATATGTAGATACTAATCCTTCCTAATTGCACAGTGTCTCTTCCCCATTGTAAACTGGCTGTAAAGATGGGTATGTTTGAGAAAACATCCTAATGCCACACATCTGAAATGGCTGACTTGGAAAATGCTTTGACTATGGTCTGCAGGGTCCTGGGTTCAATACCGGCAAGGGCTGTTTATTTTTTTGCTAGGCAGAACAAGGACTGTTGGATACAGAGTGATTAAGGAAGTTTTGAACATCTTTAAGCATGTTTGAGCTGGTTTGCGTGACGGTAAAGTACGATTAAACTAATAGGCGCTTATACCATGTAGGGTTTGCTTACCAGTGCACAAATCAGCTTAGCATTTTACATTTAAGCAATGCATAGCTCAACCCTGTTAACCAGTGATCTCATTCCACTCTGATAAAATAGCAGGGCAATGACATCTTTAATAAATGTATTTAATTTCCTGTATATAACATGCTTCTATGTGCTGTCATTACTGTAGCAAGGGGTGTGACTATACTGTATGGGACACCTCTGTATACATCATTAGTACCACAATCTTTTATCATTGTATTTATTTCATACATATGTAGCATTCCAGGTTATATGCAGTCACACATCTATGTTACACCAGCAACTGGCTGACAAAAATAGTTTAACACATTTTGTATCATTATGTTGGTACTTTTAACAGTGCTTTTCCACATAAAAGTAGATTGTAGTACTAGAACCATACACCCCTGCATGCAAAACTGGATCTCTGAGTACTGACTATCTTATTCTTGGTGTTTGAGCTGTATGCTTTTATGTATCTTCTATAGGATATTGATCTGATATTTTGATATTAACTGTAGACTACTATGTTTTTGGACAGGTCATTGAGGACTGCTGTCATGTAGTAATGGCATACCTTTCAGTTTCAGACTTCTATGTTTCAAAACATTCATCTTATTGCATAACCTGATGACTATCTATTTTCTGTCTGTCCTCTGTGCAGATGTGCAAATGTCAGGTATTGCTAAGGCCATACCACTATGTAGGTGCCCACATAATAATGTGCTGTGGGACTGGACTCTGCTGATTGTTCCAACATATGGGACATTCCTTAATGTGGGCATTGCACAAACATATTTATTATCATTATTTTATGACTTCATTCTTGCTACCATTCCAGTCATGTAGTAGACCTACAGACATGTCAGGGAAGAGGCCATAGATAAGAGTCCTGAGCCAGTACATTCTGAGGTGAACTGTACATGTGAGAGGCCTGTGTATGTCTGGCCATTGTTAACAGACTGTCATGATTGTGTACACATGTCATGTGTACATGTTATTTGGCTGTCTATGGAGGGGGTTGGATGTAAGTGTTATGGCTCCTTCTTTATCTGACTGTGCATGCTGCTCCAGTTTCTGCTGATCTATTGGCTGTATGTGTTTGTAGGGGCAGACTGAGACTTGTCCTGTATCAAGGTGAGAATTCAGACTGCACTGAGAATTGGGACTGTATATGTAGGGCTAGTGTGGGTGTGTGGCAAACAATGATGTATTTGTTCACACAGTCCGCATACTGTACTGTTCATTTGACTTACTGGTATGTGACTGTAACTGTGATAATACTGGTTGTGGGTATGCACTTTCACACTGGTGTCTGTTTGTCAGTACTGTTACATCAACATAGTGCCTGATATATTAGCAAATACATGTGTAATTATCCATAGCAGATTTCCTAATTCAATGACTTGTGCTACTTCACTACATATATGTTAGAGCACACAGGAGGGTGTTACTACAGCAACTGTGTTAGCTTATCTATGCCAGTACTTCAGACACATCCCCATTTTAAGGAGCTCTTACCCACCAATTTGTCAGCCTTGGTCCATATTCATTGCAGAAAGGGGTTCTGAGCATACCTGTCAGCTGGCTGGATTGTTTCAGGATGTCCAGGTTCATTGCTCATATTTCTTGTCTGCTTTACAGATTATTATCAATTTTCTGGAAAACCATTGTAATGATATGATTGTTATCAGAAAATGAGGACATACATTTAATTTACCTACCTCTCATCCATCAGAATATGTATGCTGAAACAAACTGTGTCACCCTGTCAAGAAAAGTACAGGGAGACAATGACCTCTTACTTCCTGGATGTGAATGCATTAGTACTGAGTTGTGCCACAGAGAAGGATTATATGACCACAGTGGCAATGTGGTGGCCAAGAGATATTGCTGTCAACTTGTATACCCAGATCTCTTATATTGCCTTCTTTGTTCATGGGGCTACCATCAATGTGGTAATTCATGGGAACAGGGTTTTCCTCAAAGGAGATGACAACACATTTTCTGACATTGAGCTTAAGGCCATGGCTCTGACACCAGTCATTGGTCTCAGTGAGGTCTTTCACTAGGATGACAACATCACTTGGGTAGTTAATAAAAGCTCCCAACTTGCAATTGTCTGCAAACTTTTTCAGCCAGAGTCCCTTCATATTGATATGGACTTCAGATGAGTAGATACCAAACATGAGAGGACTCAGGACAGAACCATGTGGGAGTCCACTTTTGACTCCTTAGCAGTCTGACTTGGAGTCAGCTATTTCCACACTGAGTCCTATCTGTGACCCAGTTTGCAATCCACCTAGTATTATAGGGGTTGCTGCCTAGCTTAGTGAGTGTTTGCATGATTCCTGAGTGGGGAATGTTATCAAAGGCATTGGCCAGATCAAGGTAGGCTGTATGTGCCACCTTGACTTCATCCACAGCTCAGGTGACTGACTCCAAAATGTTGACCATGTAGATTGAGCAGGTATGACCTACCCTTCACAAAAGTAAACTGTGTGGGATCTTGAGTCTGCAGATTCCCATATCCCTGTTTATTAGGGGCATGATGATGCATTCCATAGCATTGCATAACAGACGTCAGGCAATTGGGGAGGTATTTCCCAGGGTCAGCAGTTGCACCTAGTTTGTGGAGGAGGTGACTATAGCAGTGCACAATTTGGTAGGGTCAAAGCCTGAGTTGAGGCTGTGCTTGAACAGGGCACACAGATGAGGTGCTAGGTCACTCTGGAATTCATGTAGAACACAGCCAGGGATATTGTCAGGTCCCATAGAAGCTGTATTCTTGGCCTTTAACTGTGGTATTTTAACATGTCCAGCAGTAATACTAGGTGCCTGGCAGTGTACTGGTATTGTGATTGGTCCTTTGGGGGGAGAGGAGTATAGTTTGCACTCAATATGTCAGCCAGTATATTGGCAATATTTGTTGGCTCAGTCTAGGAGGTACCATTGTCTAGTAGCTCAGAGCAAATCTTTATATTGCCATGGAGATTTTTTACATAACTGTATGAGGCCATGTGGTTGTCATTACTATGTACTCCAATTCTGTTTTCACAGCTAACATTGTAGTATTTGATGAGGGATCTTGACTTTTAATTGAGGCTGGTAAGGGTTTTTTTCTTAGTCTTGGGACTTCACCTTATTCCATATCAGTTCCCCCTTCTGCTCTACAGTTTTTTATTTCTGGGGACCACCAGATTGGCTCCTTCTGTTGAAGATGAGGGTCCTGGTTTTACTTGGTATGGCAGTATCCATGTATTTGTGTACGTGTTCATAGTGCATTGTCATTTGATTCAGCAGTCATGCAGCTAGTCTCCATTTGCATGGCTGCCGTGAGGTTAGCCACCTCAGTTTTTAAGAGGCCATAGTTAGCTTTGGAAAAGCTTTAAATGGTGGCTACCTGTGCAAGGTAGGTGGGTGAGAGGTCTGTGGTTTTCCAAAGGTGATTAATTTGTCTTCAGATATTACAAAGGAGGAGTTGACTATTGGTGTACAGCAACAGTTACCCATGTTAGCAAAGACAGGTTGATGTGAAGGGCATGTGCTTCAGTACATGAGTAGCTTTCCCAGTTAACTGTGGGGTTGTTGAAGTCAACCAGTATGAGAGTATTAGATTGGACACTAATATTCTCCAGGGTGTGTAGGGACATGGAGTGTGAGTCTTGGAACATGTTTGGGGACCTATAGCAGGCTACAATCTGAAGCATTGCCTTACCTGATGTTAGCTACACCTGCAGAATCTGTAATGCAAAATGTTGGTCTACCACTCTGGATGTGTGTGCATCCTTAATGAATATGGAAAGACCACCACCTTTGGAGCTTCAGTCTGGGTTCTGCAGCCAAAAGGAGTGGAATGAGTTATAAGCTGGTTGTGCAGGGGTGCCTCCTGCTGCCTTTAACCAGGTCTCTGTTACAGTACAGATGTCATTGTTCCAACTTTTAAGGAATACTTCCAGTGAGTGCATTTTCAGATTTAGACTTCTAGGGTGCAGCAGCATGACCCTCAGATTTCATGGGTTTGTAACTGTTATGTATTTATGTATATTTATGTATACATGCATACACATGTATCTATTCACCTTAATATATATATATATATATATATATATATATATATATATATATATATATATATATATAGATATATATATATATATATATATATATATGTGTGTGTGTGTGTGTGTGTGTGTGTGTGTGTGTGTGTCTCTGCATGCGTGAATCCATACATGTAGATATAAATGCAGATGTATCTCTCTCTCTCTCTCTCTCTATATGTATATATATATATATATATATATATATATATATATATATATATATATATATATATATATATATATATATATATATATATATATATATATATATATATATACACACACACATATATATATATATATATATATATATATATATATATATATATATATATATATATATATATATATATATATATATATATATATATATATATATCAATCGTCTCCACACACATGTACATTTATATATATGTACAAAACTTGACTAATGTTAACAAACCTTTCCCCTACTGTTGAATGACTGTGCTGAAGGTTATGTTTGAAAAAACATCTAACCTATCTACAGCTCAGATGGTTTAGTGGTAAATTGCTTTGGATATGGTGTGCAGTGTTCTGGGTTCCAGACTTACAAGGTTTGATGATTTTGTTGCCGAGAAGAACATGGGCTGTTGGATACAGAGTTATTAAGGCACTTTTAAGCAGTTGTAAGCAGGTTTGCATGGCAGTAAGCAAAGTTAACTTCGGGTTAGTTATGCTGGGGGGGAACAGATTGCCATTTTTTTAAGGTAAGAGTGGGATGATGGGGAAAGATTGTAGGTATATTTGGGGAGGTAAGATTGGTAGGAAGACAGACAAGACAGACAAGACACCTTGAATGGGGAGGGGTGTTTGGTAATCGGAAGCCCACAAGCCCCCAAATGGATACAGTGGGACTGAGGTCCCCACCCATGGGCAGTCTCCACTGCAACTTCACGGCCCCTTAGGTGGCTGTGCTGGGGGCTGAGCAGGAGGGGCAGGCTGACCCTCTAAATGCACCATGTGGCCCTCAAGCTGGCATATCAGATCTCCCAATTCTCTGCTGAGCTGACTACGTAACAGACCCTGGACCTGGCTTCAGGTGACAGGATCCTGTCCGCACCTGCGCAAGGGGTGAAGATGAGCCCCATCCCCTGAGGTGCTGCCACCTGAAGGTGGTGCAGGACCAGTGGATGAGGAGGTCCCAGACTGGGTCCCAGATGAGCTGAGGCCCAGTGCCATGGCCAGATGAGGCAGGAGAGGAGGATCCACTGGGATTGGCCTTCCCAGATGTGCTATGCTGTTACAATTTTAGAACATATTTTGGTTAGTAATGGTAAACACTTTCCAGGAATTGGTATAATAGCATGCGTGAGTATTCCCATTAACCCAAAACAACAGATTTCGAACATTTGCATAGCAAACAGAACACATGCATATATGGAACTACAATGGGCATTACACCAGCATCTAGATTACATTGAAAGCAACTGGCCAACAGTGATAGTATTTGAAAAGGGAACATTGATTGGAATAGATTTAAACATTTCTAGAACAATAGGACATGTGTCCCAATGGTCAATTTGGTGGAATACATACCACTCATTTATGTGTTTAGATTGTTGGTGAAGATAAAGTAGGGGAGAGAGAGAGAGATGTCAATTAACAAATGTAGATTCTTGCAGTGGTCACAGCTTTAATAATCATTGCTCTAATCATTACTCTACAGGTATTATTATAACAACCTATGGCCTTGGGTTGGGCAGTGTTATGTTTGTACACAGTGTATAATTACAGCCTTCTTATAGCTACTTTATACCTTCGCTTACCTAGAAGACCTGTGGAGGGAATTTTTGTTAACACTACCTGACTGTTTCTACCCATATTCACATAGTCAGGGTTATGTATGTGCACTCATTTTGTGTGTGTGTGTGTGTGTGTGTGTGTGTGTGTGTGTGTGTGTGTGTGTGTGTGTGTGTGTGTGTGTGTGTGTGTGTGTGTGTGTGTGTGTGTGTGTGTGTGTGTGCTATTGCCATACACTGCCTTGATTTCTATCAGTCAGCCTGGTTGTTGGCAGCAGGGACCAGTAGCTGTGACAGCATGACACATCATAACTACAGCCTTCTTATAGCTACTTTATACCTTCTTTTACCTAGAAGATGTGTGGGGGACATTTATGTTAACACTAGCTGATGTGTTTCTACACATATTCACAAAATCCTATTTGAAATTATGCGTACAGCTTTCTACCACTCTCGGCATTCAAACCGTGGCTGTTTCTGCTAAAAATACAACAAGTTGGTGTTTCATCAGAATGAGCTATTGAGAAACTGCTTTCATGGATATTTTCTGTCTCAATCTCTCTTGGTTGTACAATCTGACCTTGTAATTACAACATTCTTATACATACATTCCTATACATGCCTTTTGATATAGCACAGTGTGGAAAACAGTGGTTAACACAACATTACTATTCAGATATCAGATCTTGGTTCATGAAGCATTTCATATCAGTTAATCTCTTGTCTTACAGAGGCACTAACTTTGTCAGATGAGACTTGATTCTTTAATGCTTTCAGAGTTATAGTTGCTGTGCATAACCTGCACACATTTCAATTCGTACAGTACCAGAGTAAACAGAACCAGTCCAGGGTTTTGAGTGTTATTGACAGGCAGTTACAGTTTTATTTATATATAACCTAAATGAGACTATTACTGTAATATTGTCTGGCTTATTCAGTACAAGTCATACCAATTTTAATACTGTCAGGTGACAGTCTACTCCTTTATATTTATTTGGCATGAATAGTACAAGCTAGATTGTTACTTACCAGCCTTGCAATGCAACCTTTGCAACCTGCTTGCATGGGCTTCCTGATTCACAGCCTGCTCAGCTGGAGCTGTAAATAAGACAGAGAAACATTTATGCATACCTCTCCATCACATACACAGGCTGGACTTTGTTAAACAGTTATTGATAGGAATACTTACACGTGCCTGGGACATCATCCCTCTGGCATGTTTCTTGGTCACACTGGTCCAAGAGTTCCCTCTTTCTCTGCTTCAAGTCAGCATAGTGGTGCCAGACCTGCTCACCAGTCTGAGGGATGCCAGTGGCACTGGTGAGATCACAGGTGAGACTTTCCCAGACATCCACTTTGTATTGGGAGCCCTGGTACTGGTCCTATAGCAGTCTCACATCATGTTTTTTAACAAGGAGTCCTACCATGACCTTGGACTCCTGTATCTCCAAAGCTGTGCCCAAAAGAGCATACCCTCTCCAACACCAACCATGCTGCCTACAGTATGGAGCTACAACTGTTTATGAGCTGTATTCTAACCTGCAAGATTTAAATATGGCTGATTTCCTGCACTTTGCCATGATTGGATGGTTTTGAATATGATGAGCTTAGCTAAGCTATGGACTAACCTGCTTAGCTAAGGTTGGCAGTGCTTAAAGGGACAGGTTCAGCACTGCTTACCAATGGGCAAATCTACTTAGCTGGGTTACTCATTGCTTACAATTCAAATTTAAGTAATGCTTACACCCGGTAAGTATAGCTGTGCAATGCTTAGCACTGTTTAAGTTTTATTTTATAGGCTATCAGCTGTATGGGATTGATTCATCATTCCTGACATATTATAATTTTGTTTACCTTCCCTGACATCCCGCTATGTGCTTCCATTATATTTATTCTTGTGTGTCTGTACTGTATGGGGCACTTGTGTTTATATGGGGGGGGGTTCACAAACACCTCCTCACATCTAGACCTACTACAATAGTCTGGTTAACATATATATGTTATTTACTACCTAATTATAAAAAAAAATAATGTACTGCTTTCAGATGTAAAATGGCTTTAATGGGGATCAAACCAAGAACAACTACTGTACAGATTTTCACAGAATGTCCAGATTTTTGTCTTATAGTTTTGGTCCATTTTCCATACAATTTGTGTCTTTCTGGCAGATTTGTGGCAAAGCATTAAAGACTGCAGTTAGGAAATGATGGATATTTGAGTTTTACACTTCATACCCTTTGGAGAATGAATGCTAATGTGAAGCCTGTCATTCTATCGAACTTATAATTTTGTGGGAGCAATATTTCATATTTGTCCCTTGTTTTTATTGCCTTGTCCAGATTTCTTCTGAGGGTGAGAGGTAATGGTGTCCGCGGACAGTCTCACTTACTTTACATTGCCATACAGCAATTATAGAGTGCACGGAGCATGTGTACTGTGAGAGCACTGCTCTCAGACATACCCCTTGCACTTGTAAACTGAACTGTGTCCGTGTTGGAGCTCGGCAGCTTGCCTTCATGAATATGCATGGTGCACTACCGTGCTGCATGGGAATGGTCCCTTCCATGCAAGAATAAGCTATTCTTGCATGGAAGTTTGCTGAATCCCAAGGTTGGAATGTCTCAGACAAGCACAATTGCACACATATACACACACAGACACACACACAGACACACACACACACACACACACACACACACACACACACACACACACACACACACACACACACACACACACACACACACACACACACACAAACACACACACACACACACACACACACACACACACACACACACACACACACACACACACACACACACACACACACACACACACACACACACACACAGACACAAACCCCATAGCGTTGACTGCAGTGAGAATTGACTCCCTACCTACTTAGGTACATAGACTATAGAACTCAGTATTTTCTGCAAATTTCACAGCACAATTCTGACTTTTATAAGACAGCAGGTCAACTTATAATGGGTGAAGTCAGCAGGCCATGATGAAGAAAAGATGTTTGGAGACCTGCATAAAATGAATTTGTAGACATGTGCAAGTATCAAAATACTGTCAGTTCATGGCATTGGAGCAGTAACTGTAGAATAAACACTTCTGTTCTTCTATCTAGACACACACCTCCAGTTGACTGAATGAGAACAGAACCCCTATCTTTCTAGGTGCACAGACTACAGAACTTAGTACTTTATCCGTGGCACAAGTCTGACTTTGACAAGACTGTAGGTCAACTTATAGTGGATAACATCAGCAGGCCATGTTGGAGAAAAGATTTTGGGAGGCCTGCATGAAATGAATGTGTAGGCATGTGCAAGTATCAAAATACTGTCAATCCATGGCATTGTAGTAGTAACTGCAGGTTACACACTTCTGCATTTCTGTGTAGACACACACACAGTTGACTGCAGTGAGAACATAACCCCTACCTATTTAGGAACACACACTACAGAAGTCAGTACTTTAAGCACACACCATGCCAAAGTTTGAGTTTTACAAGACTGCTGGTCAAATTATAGTGGACAACATCAGCAGACCATGTTGGAGAGAAGATGTTGGGAGGCCTGCATAGGTTCATAGCTTTATAGCTTCATAGGAGGTTACTAGTATAATGGCCCTTGGGATTTTAGAAATCTAGTTGTATAAAAATACAAGTGCCCTTATTGAGCACAGATTAATTTTGTGATTAGCACTGACTGCCCTGTTCCTGAGGGACATAGGTTCAATCCCAGGGGTGAATTTAGAATCACCCATCCAGTTTTCAAGTTTCCACTTGAATAAGGTTGTTGAGGAGCACTGCTTCACACACAGTGGAAGCCTATTACAGATGAGTGTCAATCAATGAGAGATATATCTGTCTCCCCAGCATGGTCTGTTTATGTCACAGGCTATCTAGAGATCCATGTAGCAAGTTATTCTTGGCCCATTTGATTTGCTGATGTCCATCATTTCCAGTAGGACAGGGTCTGAGACTGCTGTGGAGGCCAGGCATAGGTCATCTCAGCAACCTGCATGATACCGAGTATAGTGACAGGTCTTTCAGTCTTTTCATGTATGTCATGTTTTGGAGGTCCTGGATTCTCCTTGTCACAAACATCTGTGTTTTCTCCACTTGCTGCAGGTATCTGGTGAGGTACAGATAGAAGGGAGCATTGTACTCAATTAGTGGTCTGATAAGGGTAGAGTACAGCAGAGCTATGACCTCCCTGGTCTTCAATGTGATGACCTTATTTATGAGGTGAGCAATGTAGAATGTGTGTCTTACCACTATGGACACATAATGATTGAAGTTTAGATTGCTATCAACATGTGTTCCTAAGTCTTGCAACACTGTGTTTGAGCTTAGGGTGGTACTGTTTATATCATACGTTTCAGGTTGTACTTCATTGGCAAAGGCAACAATGAAGCATTATTTGCTTTAAGGTTCAGTCTCTGAGTTTGGTACCAACCATTTCTCTGTGTCAGCCACTTCTGTAACATGTTACTATAATTGGGGGACTTTATATGACTGCACCCAGTTGACAGTTATCTGCAAACTTGGTAAACCACAGGCTATCTAGCTATGCCTTGGGTTCAGATAAATAGTTTCCAAACAGTTAAGGGCCCAGCACAGATCCTTGTGGTATTCCACTGGTAAGTGGTCTAGTGGTAGAGGTGCAGTCCCCAACTTTGACAGCGCATGTATTGTCAGTGAGCCAGTAGGCTATTCATCTAGTAATGCATGGGTTAATTCTCAGATGGGAGATTTTTTCTATGCTATATGAAAAGGATAATGTCAAAGGACTTGAATAACTCATCATAGGATGTCTGTCCTATTATGCCTCATCCAGGTCTTTGGGGTCAGTATCTAATAAGTCCACTAAGTTTAATAAGCAAGAGCTACCCTTTACAAAACAAAAAATGGGTTGGGTCAAGTGTGTTGAAGGTCACCTATGTCCCTATGGATAAGGTTCATGCTGAATCTTTCCCTAGCCTTGCAGATAAGGCTTTTTAGGCTTATGGATGAATAGTTCTAATTTTGCATGCTACTAGTATGATGTGAATCCCATATCACACATTTGATATTGATTTTGTAGAGTAGGTGATATATGTGTGGAAACAGTACTGACGCACTAGGTTTGCAGTGTCTGTAGGGAGGCAACACATGGCTGTATTGTAAATACATGACATATTGTTAGATAGGGCCTTCAGTTTGTTGTGTTTCCACACGTAATTTTATGTCATAGACAGGAAATGAGAGTAAATAGCAGTAATACATAATAATATTTACTTTTCCAAAGTGCTGCGAGCAACAGGTTTGTGCAATGGTTGGCAAAGTGTTTGTGCATGTGAAATGTACAATTTGAATACTATCCATGTTTGCGCATAGTTAACCAGTGTGCAAATGCTAGCGGCATTGCTAAAGTATGGGAATTAGTACAGAGTCTATGAAACACACCTGCTACTTAATTTGCTCTGTGGCAGCAGGTGTAAATGCATTGGCACATTTTTTTTGAGCCGAGATGACACTGGGTTCAAATCTTGCTGTGTTGATATTTTTAAATACTTTTAAATAAAAATTGATAATGCAATGACATGAATTCTTTATAGTACATGTGTTGCTGTGGGTAGACATAGCAGAGTGGGGTTAAGCAACTGAGAGGAGGTAACCACAGCATTTTTCCTCTGCTCACCATTGCTGTGGATTGGTATGCCCTGCGCACCTCCACACAAACATATAGCCCAAAAAGTGAACGGATCCATTGTTTTTTCTGTTACTTATGTGTGTTGTCTGTGTTTCCATTTTTGACCAGATTAAAGGTATTAAAATGGGTTAGATAGGAAACTGGTGAAACGGGGAGCAAGCAGGGGAAAAACATAGGGAAAGCAGTACAGGAATGTGTAAGAGGGGGATAGGAAAGAACCATAGCTATCCATTTCTTTAACAGTGTAAACTTAAAATACGTGCAAAATATTAACTAAATTTGGACTGTCACCTCAAGAAAGAAGGGTGACCACAATGCAATCATGTTGTATAGCCAAATAGACTGAATCAAATGTGTCAAGAAGATGCATGTGCAAAATGGAGAGCTATGTATGGGATGATATTAGTTGATGTCAGACAGGTGTGCATTTTTTTAAATTTCAATAAGAGAGGAATGTTGGAGAAGGGACATAGGTATGTCTGGGTCAGGTGAGTTTGGTAAGTGAGGAAGCAACTGCACACATACAAGACAAACAGGACAAGAGACAGGGATGGTGATGGGCACAAAAGGTTGGGGGACACCATGAATGGGGGTGTGGGAGGGGACAATGCAGTCTCATGTCCATCAAGCTTGACAGTGAGAACTGAGTCCTCACCCACTGGACTATCATCACTGTCACCTTACTCCACTTGTTTCTGGAGTGCTTGACATCTCCTCCTCCTCCTATGGACCATGATGGAGAGCAGCATTTCCATCCAGCGTAGGTGTACACTAGTGGTGTGATGCATGACCTTACACACCATCACTGAAGGTGATGAAATCTCTGCCTCCTCCACTGCTCCCAGAGGGTACCACTGCACCAGCTTCCAGGGAAGGACTAACTGAAGGTGCAGGTAGTGCAGGAGCAGCAGAGACAGTGATGCCAGGTTGGTTCCCAGAAGAGCTGGAGCCAGTAGAGCAGGAGTAGGCTGATCCAATGGGGCTGGCCTACCTCACTGTGGAGCATTTAGTGCTGTGGTACACATAGATGACATGGAGACATTTTGATGACACATAATAGAAAATAAAAAAAGAATGATAAGGGTTTGGGTGAGAGAAAATAAAGAGATGAAATCAGTACCATCATATGTGACATACAATGTGTTAATACAGGGGTTTATGACTGGTGTACTGCAAGAAGTCAAGAGGTGTGCCACAAAAAAATGACTATTCTATTCAGAGAAATACATTACTTAATTCCCACATATCAGTTTATTTTCCTTGCAAAGCATACTGTCACCAAACATGCCTAGTATAACATCAGAGATGCAATTGGAGGTTGCAGTCAGGTGATTTTTTTTATTACATCCTCCTCCAGTTGCATCTCTGTTGAATATTAGGCATGTTGGTTAGAGCTGGATAGTCGTAAGCCATAAGGTGAAACTGTGAGCAGTGATCACTGAAAGTCGTCTTTACTGACTCTAGTAACTGTTAACTTTTGACTGGACATCATAAGACCAAGGGGCTTTGCAGAATAGTGTGAACAGAAACTGCACTGAGGTAATTAAAATAACTTTTCACTGCAAGTAGTACTGGTGTACCTCTCACCCTGTTATAACATTTTCTTTCTGCAAAACTTTTCAGAAGGATATGAAGTCTGAAACAGAAATGTCACCCATTATTTTTTGTCTTCGTACTGTGGTGGTGGTGGTACCGTGGTGGTGGTGCTGCGGTAGCATTGTCGCCTCACAGTAAGACGCTGTCTGGTTCAATTCTCAGCTAGAGCATCTTCTGCGTGGAGACATGCATGAATGGGTGTACCTTCGTTGAAGGTTGTGCATCAGGCCTAGCAAGCCAGTACGTAAAAATCAACTGCCAATTATTATCGGACCGGACTTCCGCTGTGGAGACCCCTAACTGAGAAAAGCCGAAAGACAGAAACAATTCCTGCATGATTTGCCAGAAAAAACACAATTTTATGACAAACCATTGAAAAATATGACATCTAGAATCTAAATACTTCCTTGCATCCCTGAACTGTATGGATTCTCCAGAGGTACATAAAGATTTCTCTCATGCCCAACCCCTTTCTCCAAATGTTATACATTGTAATCATACCTCTCAACTGTACAGATTTTCACAGAATGTCCAGATTTTTGCCTTATATTTTTCGTCCATTTTTCATAAAATTGTGGCTTTCTGGCAAATTAGTGGCAAATCATTGAAGACTGAAACTGGAAAATAATGACAGACATTTGAGTTTTAGACTTCATACCCTTCAGAAAAGTCATGCTAATGCAAAACCTGCTATTCTATAAACTTTCTAAGTTTGTAAGAGCAATATTTCAAAACTGTCCTTATTTGTATCACTTTTTTATGGCTTTGTCCAGATTTCTTACTCAAAGAGTTTGAGAGGTATGATTGTAATGTATCTTTATATGGCTTTTGATGCAGAAAAGACCCATGGACCATTTATGTCGCCATCTTCTAAAATGTAACTACCCTCATACAGTTAGTGAAGAGGTCTTCAAAACTACATGTAGCACCACAGACAAAAATCTGGACATTCTTCAATATGGTGGCAAAGTGGTTCTCAAGGCACCAGAGCAGTACATTTGAGAGCTTACTTGTTTGGCGCACTGGTGTAAGGGCAGCATTGCTGCAACTGGGACATCAGGAGGCCTACCCACTGTAACAGTGTGTATGTGCATGTCTATCTCTGGTATATTTTGTCTGCGTATCTGAGTGAATGTGCATATGAATGCAGAAGAGACTGTGTGTGTGTGAGAGATTGAGAAAGAGTGAGACCAATCTTGTATGAATGAATGTGTGCATGAATGCAGAAGCGACAGTGTGTGTGAGAGATTGAGAGAGAGAAAGACTGAGAGTGATCTTGCATCAGTGAATGTGTATGAATGTAGAAGAGACAGTGTGTGCGAGAGATCGAGAGAGTGAGACCGATCTTGTGTGAATCTAAGTGTGTATGAATGCAGAAGAGACAGCATGTGTGAATGAATGAATGAATGAATGAATGAATGAATGAATGAATGAATGAATGAATGAATGAATGCAGAATAGGACTAAGTTAATATTTTCTTCAATCAATGCATGGGAACGGCTACAAAAGTCTTATGTTTATACTCAACAGTTAAGAAGTAAGTTCAGCACAGGGGCCTAAGTGATCATACATGAGCATTTTTTTCCATTTAACCCCCCGCCTCCCCCCATGTATATGCAAGGCATTTTTCACCTATAAAATGTCAAGACTGCACATGTTCCTTTCCATTAGGATTTGCATCTCTGTCTGTATAATGATACTGTAATAAGTTTGCAGGCTAAATTGTTATGCATATAACTTACTTGCCTTCAAGAAACTTGATTGCCTTACCCTCATGTTGACATTTTCTTCACCAATATATGTGAGAATTTTAATAAGAAAATTAAGGAACATCTCACAGAATACTCATGCTACTGCTGTCGTGGTAACAGTTAATGCCTTCGACATTTGCTTTCCATGAATTATGAAAGACCATCATTTCTCTACTCTAATGGTAAATTAGTCTTCACACTCTTTACATACTAAATAATAGTTCATGCTCACTCTCATGTTATTACGTAATAATTTACTTTGTTACTACTGAATACTTTACAAATATACGTAGAAGACTTCATTGTCACTGTCACAGCATAGAGGAGTTTATTTTACTGTGATATTACTATCATTCTGATATATGTCATTATGTAAATGAATTGCGCGTTTGTTCTATGAGCCCAGATCATGAATGAAAAGTGTCAGTAGACCCGTTCACCTACCCAATCAACACATAGTAATACATACATGAGCAGGATATGGTTGACTTAACTTTCTTCAACATGTATTAGTTGGTGCTTTATACAAGTGCATATTATTTGATTTAAAATTACAATATCTAAACATATCTGGTAAAAGCATAAGTAATCTAAACACAATTCATCTAACCTAGCACAACTCAAAAAAAAAAATCTCCCTCCTCCCTCACCCTTAACTTATATATAACAACTCCACAACTGGGCTAAAGTGGAAAAAAAGGGAAAAAACACTGGAAGTACACCACCAGTTCACACAATCCAACACAGTATAATAAAGTATTTCAAAGTATTTTAATAAAGTCATTCCAAAGACATGCATCTGGAGCATTTCTCCCCGGGCCTCCGCTGAAAACAGGCTCTGTGAAACCTAGTCGGACTTTCCCTGTCAACAAATGATAAATAAATAAATAAATAAAAAATAAAAATAAAAAAGTAAACTACAATATCGCTTATTAAAATAATACTATTCATCAAAATTCAATAACTTTCCTTATTATTCGTGTTATAACTAGTAAAATATACTGGTGAATGTCATTAAATCAAATGTGATTAGATCATTTGTAGACCACTTTTGATTAAATGAAGTGACAGACAACGTTAATGGAACAACTCATATATGAATATGTATATATGTATATATATATATATATATATATATATATATATATATATATATATATATATATATATATATATATATATATGTGTGTGTGTGTGTGTGTGTGTGTGTGTGATGTCAAGTAACAGAATAGTGAGTGGTACTGGTACTATGATCCATAGTGTTTTATGTCATGTAACAGAATAATTATTGGTGCTGGTGGTATGATCTATAGTGAGTGGTACTAGTGGTGTTATCCATAGGGTTTTATGTCATGTAACAGAATAATCATTGGTACTGGTGGTATGATCCATTGGGTTTTATGTCATGTAACAGAATAATCATTGGTACTGGTGATATGATCCATATGATTTTATGTCATGTGTATTATCTTAACAAGCTCTAAGACTGCAAGATCTCTCAATGATTCACACATTCTGTCACACTTTCATGGCAATAGTTGTTAGCCATAACATTAAAGTGGTAAGCTGGCAACTTGTTTTGTAGAGATGACTTACTTTTTAAATGTTTAGTATGAAATGATATATTGTGTGGTAAGAAATGAAGGAAGTAGTCTTTGTGCATCTAAGCAGAACATGAGGGGTGTGTTTGCTAGATGGTTTAGATGCTGTCATTAAATACCATGGAGTTGTTGATGAATAAGTTGAGAAGAGACTTTGAACTATGATTGTAGCAAAGCAAAATCGTGAAATGCTGAGACTGATGCTAAACTGGGCGTGACTGATTAGGATGTGCCTGTTTTTTTTTTTTTCTAGTATGTCGCAATATCCCATGATAAAACCAGGCTTCACTAGTTGCCAAACATCAGCAATGATTCTTAAACCCACCCTAACCCAACAAGGCAGAGTCAGTCTCTCACCACAGATTGACCTTTGGCCTCCAGACAGCTAATGAAATCCAGGTCATCAGCAGCACAAGACAACACCTTGCTCCACACTGTCACACTTGTACATAATTAATCGCACTTTCTTAGTATTCCAAGAGAGAAAAATCAGTGTACGGTACTGATCTACACATTGAAGTATGCATGATTACAAAGGTATATATCATATTAATGTTTGTGCTGCTTTTTGTGAAGGCCTGTCTGTATTCATAGCCGACCATAGGCATAGGCCAACTAGGCAGCTACCTAGGGCACTGCTCTAGCAAGGGCACTTTTCCAGTATTTATCTGGTGTAGATAGACCAGGATGGGGGCACCAGGTGCTGTCTTGGAGGCACCATGGAGCCCTTTTGCCTAGGGCACCAGTTGACCTAGGGCTGCTCCTGTCTGTATTTATCAAAGGTCAGATAAGGTGAAAGACTCTTTAATGAAAACAGCGCTGGTATTAAATAAGTTATAATATATTGGCTGTCTGGTAGGAGATTATATTTCTGAAACATCTTACCTGGTACTGTAACTGAGCAAGCCTTATATCTGAGAAGATATATCCTTATATTTTGTGATCCATGCGTGAACCTTCCTTAATTATATTTGCTTATTTGTTTTTATAATAAAGAAATTCTGTGAAACATGGTGAATTCAAAAATGAAATAAGCAGGAAAAGTGTTGCATCTCATTTGTCACACACAGAATTATTTTTTCTCACTTCCTGCTCAGCTATAAGTACAGTTCTGCACCACTACCTCCCAAGTTATCACCTTTGATCTGACAAAAACCTATGGTCAAAGTTTGCACTCACACTGTGCAGCAAATGTCTGGAATACCCTGCATTAATCAGGGCAATATATATCACACATTTAATTAAGCTGTAATTAAAAAAATCCTGTCTGACTCCTGGCTTTGCACTTGCTGCATTGCTAAAATTTCAGCTCATTCTCCTCTTATACCTATATATATCCATTGTCTCATTTTCCTTGCTTTCATTTCTGTTACTCTAACTCTTATTTCCCTCACTTTTAATCTTGCTTTTACTCATTATTTCTCCTGCACCCCATATCTACCTCACTTATTACCTCTAACAAATACCTTTTCTCCTCTTTACATCATCTCCTGCTTATCCATTGTTTGAATTTTCCAGTCTGACATTCACTTTATGAGTAAGTAATAAACTTTCACCCTCAGACCCTTTTACTTCAAATTTTATACCATATACACCGATAGCCATGTGCTAAACAATACAATACAGTATCACAATGAAAACAGACCTACCATGAACAGCAGTAAATGTCTCTGCCCTTGAAACTCAAATTCATTGAAGCTGGATTGAAACCCACCATCATGGAAAATGCACCTGGCTAGTTGCAGATTAAGTTTACCTTTGGGCTGTTTTCACCATAGGCACCTTCCACACATTTGTAGGGCCATGCATACATATATGGGTTCTTTCATTTACCTTCCGAATTGTATTACATTATATTCCTTGTATAATACATCACTGCTTGTTAGAATGCGTTTTCAAGTTGTAGTTTTGAATATTTTTCCAGTAAGCAATGAAACAAAACATATGAACCAATAATAACAAAACTACCCACTTTAGAACATTTCAACTATAAAAAGCCACTCAAACTTCTGTCATTACAATCCACCAATATCAATGAATATGCACAATCTGTGCAGAAGTAAAAGTCATCCAAATAATTCCACAATAAAAAGAGATCTGAAATTAATGAACAGGCTGTTGCCAGCAAACAACTTTCCATTTCAGTGTTTCCTCTACAGATTCAGTGGCTGCTGCCCTTGAAGAATAACTTGCCTATGTTGCATAAAAAAATGGTAAGCTAGTAATATTGTAACAGGGAATGTCTGGAAAACCAACAACATCTTTACAGTTATTGGACCTCTCATCCAAAGGAGGATACACTCAGGAATACAGCAACCCCCTCAGGAATACAGACCCCTATTTCCCCTTAAAGTGCACCACATTATCAACAATCCATCTACATATCAGGGGAGAAGAACCCACAACTTTCTGCACCATTTGTGTTCATATCTTGTGCGTTAAGCTCAAGTTCATTTAAAATATGTATTAGATTCCATCAAGAATGTATTTTGCCACCACTTATTTCTGACTTTCACAGATTCTTTGGATTGGAAGGATGTCCACTATGAGGACTTAGACAGTACATATTTCTTGCTTGCAGATTATGTTGTGCTTTTGGTCTTGTCCAACAGTGACTTCAAATAAACATTCAAATTATTTGCTGCTGAATATGAGATAGATGGGACAAAAATCAACTGCAGCAAATCTGAAGTGTTAATACCATTCTGAAAAAAGTGTTTTGCTCTTTTCAAGTGTATTTTTGTCAGGTGGGGGGCATCTGCAACATGGGGCAGTGGCTGCAGTCTTGCAAGTGCTGACTTACAGCAAGAAATCTGGGCAAAGCTATATTAATAATGGGGGACAAAGGCCCAAAATTAGGAATAAATGTAAAAGATTGTTCCTATAAACTTAGAAAGTTGCTAGAATGACAGATGTTATGTTATGTTATTATATATTTCCTGAAGGATATGAATTCTGAAACAGAAATGTCTGTCATTATTTAACATTATTTAGTGACTTCAATCCTCAATGATTTGACAGAAGGCCAAAAGTTTTATTAGGTAATGGACCAAAATAAGAGGCAAAATTTGGACATTTTAGTTTTATACAAGTGCAAACCTTTACAAAACATAGCATTATCAGGAACCAGATTTAATGTGCATCAGAAGTTTTGAGTTTGTATGCATAGAAATTTATGGGTGGTTAAATGGTTGAAATTGTGTAAGATTTATTTAATTTCAACAGTTTAGTTTTGACTGGTAAGAGAGTTTTTTATTATTTTTTAAATTCAGATTTTTTTTTATTCAACAGCATTCAATTTAACATGGACAAGTTTATAATAAAAAAAATGAAAATTAGAAGACACTGAAGAAAGTGATGCTATTATGTTAAGTGTTGCTTTGCTTAACCCCAGCACTTCAGCAGCTGATACCTCATCTAGTACCTTATTTGCACTGGTTCTTTTAAAACTAAATTAAAAACTGTTGTTCACCATTACGATGTAGATTATTTGTCATTCGGTTTTATATCCAGTGAAGACAATCCACCATGTCCCACGTGCATAATTTGTGGCAAAAAAATTAGCAAACAAAGCTATGGTTTCAAGTAAATTTAAAAGACATTTGCAAACTAAACGTTCTCTTTTTTTCCCCCAAAATCTCTTTATTTGAATTTTCAGATATTAACAGCGATGCATCCAATCAAGCACACAAATCAAACAATACATACAAAAAGGAAACATTCAAAAAATGAATAACACAAGAAATATATATACACAATATACAATAGAAGTCACTACATCATCAAATGGCGTATGAAAGGTTTTTAACATCACTTAAGAAAGTGAGGGACAGTATAAGGGACATATTTTATGAAAAAGATAAATATAGAAATTCAACCACTTATTATACTTAATGTAATTAGGGAATACAATTAGATATATAAAGAGGAAAAAGGGAAAGAAGAGAAAAAAAGGGAAAACTAAAAACGGTTATAATGCAGTTATTGCATAATATAAATGTGTCTTATCATGTCAGTGTACAGACCATCTTTCTTTGTTAAGAATTACATCTAGTAAGTAACCCCAATATTTCTGATAATAATGTTTCTTTTTTTTTTTTTCTATAAACTAGTTTGTGAGATGAGATATATTTAATAGCAAGGTTGTTAAAGTCTTCCCATGTAATTGGAGATGTGACATTCCAATTTTTAGTGATATAAAATTTAATAAGGGCACACCGTGATAAGGACATTTGTTTTATTTTTGGAAGTTGAGTCATGTTAATGTGCAATATAGCTGTCTCCCATGACAAGGTTGATTTTTCATATCCCATCTTCTCTAACCTAGCTCTTAAAGAGCACCATAGGTTGTGTACCTTGCTACATTTCTACATAACATGGAAAATATCTGCAGTTTGGTTTAGGCAGTGAGGACATATAGGCAAGAAGTTGGAATTTAACTTATTTAGTTTTGATGGGGTATAGTATACATTATTTATCATAATTTATGTATATAGCAGCTTCTTAAAAGGAATTAATTTTATCGTATTATCAATGGCCAGTCTCTTATTTTCATCTGTCAGAGATTGTTTTTTTTCTTGCCAATAATTTGAAAATAATAGAGAATTTCTGTGTTTTATGTTCATTACAAGTTTATATGTCCTAGAAATTGTTTTCCCTTTCATCTCAAGGTTTTCTAGTATTAGTTTTACTAAGTTAATATCCTGCAAGTCGACTTGTGTTTGTGAGAATTTAGCATTTATGAGATAATGGATTTGGGTAAGAATAACAGTATATTTCTTAGTAAGATTTAGTTCTAGTCTTATTTGTTGTATATTGGATTCTCTCCATTGGTATATTTCTCATACTGTGCGATCTTTTATCAGAAGGTAATTTGTTAGATTTAAGGATTTATTGTTTATTAGTAGGTTGGGATTTAGGTGGAGTGGTTGTATAAAGGCAAGAGCATCTTATAATTGCAATAATTTAAATAATTTCTGGGTAGTAAGAATCATGTATTTAATTAGTGGGTGTATATTCTTTGTGAATATGCCATTTTGATTTAGTTTTAAAAATAGTAGGTATTTGCTGTTATACCCAAGGGATTTCAGTTGTTCAGATTTTGGTCTACTGGGGTGTCCAGATATTTACATACGGGTCATGGCTTATTATCTGTATTAGTCTTTAAGCAGTAATTATACTATAATAGAGTTTGAAATCAAGTAACCCCAAGCCCCCTTTATCTTTGGTAAGTACAAGTTTGTCATATTTAATTCTTGTGGATTTGGGGTACCATAAGAATCTTAATATAGCTTTTTCTATATAAAGGAAGAATTTTTCTGGAATATTTGAAAAAGTAGCATTTAGTTGAAACAGTATGCTCGGTAAAAGGTTCATCTTAACAACACTAGCTTTTGAGAGTAATGACATATTAATATTCTTCCAACTATTGATATCACTTTCAATACTGGTCCATGTACGCAATAGGTTATTCTTTATCATATCCTTAAAGTCAGGAGTAAATATTATTCCTAGGTATTTTATCTGGTAACTTATCTTGATCTCACTCATGGGAAAGTAAAATTCCTTATGTCCTATAAGATCCATGGGAAATATGTGGGATTTGTTTAGATTTAATTATAGTTAGAGATTTCAGAGAACTCATCTATAGCTTTACGTATTTTTGGGAGGTCAGTAGTGGGAAGTTGAAAAGATATATTTAAGTCATCAGCAAAAGCAGAGAATATAAGATTTGTATTATACATTCTAGGTATGTGATGAAAGTTTTTTGTGAAATAAACAGAAGGAGAGGTTCTAGATAAAGATTAAAGAGGTATGGGGAAAGAGGGCAACCTTGTCTTGTACCATTGGATAACAGTATAGGATTAGTTTTGAGCTTATTTATCGGAATAGTGGTAGAAGCTTTCTGATATAGAACCTTAATTATCCTTATGAATTCCTGAGGAAAACCATATAAAGGCAATATATTAAATAGGAAATGTAAATTAACTCTATAAAAAGCTTTGGTTGCATCCACCGTGAGGACATATCTGGGGCATTTGTCATTGTTAAGAAGTCTGATAATGGTATCTAAGAGGAGGGTGTTATCACTTGTTTGCCTGTTTATCATAAAGCCCATTTGTTCTTGTGAAATGATAGAGGGGAGTACATTCTTAAGTCTATTTACTATAACATGAGCTAGGATCTTAAGGTCAGTATTTATCAGGGCAATTGGTCTATAGTTTGCTGGATCTGTTGGGTCAGAATTCGGTTTTGGAATTAGCACTGTTTTGGAGTTATTTAAATAATTATCTGTTGTTCCATTTTGTATTATAAAGTTGAAAACTTTTAAAAATACTTTGGAAATAGGTTCCATGAATAGTTTAGAAAATTCAGAGGTGTAGCCGTCGGGCCCAGGGGATTTACCCGGTTTGAGGTTGTTTATTGCAGCTTTTATCTCATTTAGTTGCAGAGGTGTTTTTAGGAATTTTTTTTTGATCGTCTGTAATTTGTGGAAATTTTATATTATGTATAAAATAACCAAAATTGTCTGTAGATGGTGATAAGTGTATGTTGTATAGTTTCTTATATATGTCTTCAAAAGCATCTACAATATCTTGGTTCTTGTGCTTTCCAAGTCCTTCATGCACTATTTCTTTAATTCTCGGTGGGCCATTTTTATGTTAATTAGTCTAGCTGGGAATTTTAAAGGTGTTTGTGCCCATTCTGAATATTGATATATTGACCTTAATTCTAACAGTGAGATATTTTCTAGATAGTGTTTGTGTAATTGCTTTTTCCAGTCTATTACTTTTTCCTCCAGGACTTTAGAGTATTTTTTCTGAAGTTCTAATTCAGCAATATTTATTTGAGTTTCTAGTTCCTTTTTAAAGTTATTTTACTTTTTTTTGAACCATGCAGATTTTTGGATAATTATACTCCGAATGACCGCTTTGGCAGCCGCCCATTGTATATCTTAAGGAATTTGAGTAGATATAAAGTCATTTTGAAGTTGGGCTATGACATTCTGGATTTCTTGTGATGTTTCTTGGTTTTGAATGATTTTAGGATTTAATGTCCAATTATTGAAATAGGGAACATTTTGTTTATATGTTTGAAAATTTATTAAGAGACTGATTTTTGAATGGTCTGAGATAGTTCTAGGTGATACAGCATAGTTTAGTCTTTTTGAAAGCAATGATTGGGACATTAGAAAAGCATCTATTCTGGACCAGGTTTTATGAGTGGCTGAGAAGAAAGTGTATCATGATATTGTTTCATCATATTGGAATTTAATATAGGGGTCAGTTAGTTCAAAAGCATTTTGTAATTCTTCAAGTGCTATAGTGGTATGTTGCGACTGCCTATTTTCATTATGTGATCTATCTTTAAATAGATTTAATAAAGCATTCCAGTCCCCACCGATGATATACAAATGATTTGGGTGGTTAGCTAGTATATTAAAGATTTCATAAATGAAGAGATGTTGATTTCAGCAGGGGTTATATATATATATATATTGAGAAAGAGTAAAGGTTTATTTAGAGTATGCTATTCGCTAGTAAATAATACCCATCTTCTATTAGAATCAGCTTTAAAAGAAGTAATTTCTCCTTGGAAAGATTCATTTATTATAATGGTTACCCCCCTAGATAACGATGTATGGCCTGCAGCTAATATTTGCTTAACCAGTTCCTTTTCCTTTCCTTATCCCACAGTTGGTCATCCAAGCGAGTTTCTTGCAGGATGGTTACATTAGCCTTGCTTTGGTCTGTGAGATGCATGATTAAATCTCTTTTTTTTTTATCCATTACCCTTTAACATTCCATGAGTCTATTGATATCATGTCTTAATTTACTTATCATGATGTTCATTGCCTGATAAGCAGAGAAATAGTAATACAACTTGTCTGTTCGTGTGTTAAGCTTTAAAACTGATGCAGTGACTTCTAAACTCCTATACCCTAAACAGGTGCCTATCCACCCATCCCTCTGTATTGGTAATTGTGCATGAGATGAAAAGCAAAGAAAAAATATTATTTGTATCAGAGTTAGATATACATTTAGTAGAGGGATGTCAAAAGTACCTAGAATGTTCCAAACGTGAACAATCATCAGCTACAGACTGAACACAGCCGGCTCCTTTTATTTATTTACAGTATAATGATTTTCTGACCTCTTCAAATAATATGTTAGTTATTCATTTAAATGGTATGTGTAAAGTAAGAGAAAGTAAATTCTTAGAAAATGTTTCTAATAAGAGGCAATAATATGTTCTAGTTCTTAATATTTCAAAAGTTATTAAACAGTTTACTAAACAACATTTTGTATAGAACAGATCTAAAAGAAGCTTAAAAGAAAAGGCAGCACTTTGAAGTTCCAAAACAGTTAGAGTAATCATGTTATAAGCAACTAACTATATTCTTTAATGCTATTGGAAATTTCTTCATTTATATCTATACTGGCAATATACATACAACAACATCTGTCTTTGTTATCCAAATATACAAAGAATAAAAATATGACACCATAATCCAAAACTTGAGATAGATCACAGCCATATCCACTTATTTGTTTTCAACTAGTCAGTGTCACCTTCTCACATATGCATGCAAAAAAAGACTCTATTTATCATTTAGTCATAGACTCATTCAAATATAACCAAGTGAACATGCTATTAGGATAGTGATTAAGCCATGTATAAGTACTTACTAATGTCAAAGTAATATACTAATTTAGGCTATTATAAAACAAAAGTCACAACCCAAATTGCATCACCCTGTTTCAAAGCATTATTCAAAAAAGAAGAGCCCCCCCAGGATTAGTTTGAGCATTTCACCTATATAGTTCTATAATATAAGAAAGCATAGCTGTAATCATTTGGGAGTGTTTAATACTTAAGAGTTTATGTGAGACCCATTGATCCAGATGTCATTTAACAATCCATGTTTCTTGACATCTGCAGTGACTTAAAAAAAGCACCTTTAAGTCATTTCTTTATGCAGCCATACTTAGGTAGCTTTTAAGAATTTATAAATGAAAGGCAGTTACTAAGAGACAGTACCTTGGTTTATCCAGTGTAGCACAAGGTTTTGTAATACTGTAGGAAGGGAGGCTGAAATATTTAAAAGCAGCTACATCCTTTTCTTTTCTAGAATTTTCCAAACGACTGGTATTTTCTTCTATCACCTTCTTCTTTGTAATTATAGCAGTGTAGATGCTTGAAACATGCAATTTGAGTTTTTCTTTGAGGAGAAAAGCAAAGTTTGGTTAAAAGTTGAATATTCATTGTTTGTAGAGCTTTTCTGACTTGATTTAGCATTTTTCCCATTCCCACAGATGCACTGGGGCTGGAAACAAGTAATTAATGATGTCATTAAAGTTGGAAGGTGAAAGGATCATAGAGTTTCCTGATTTGAAGAGGATTATGGGAAACAGAATTCTGAAATGCTAAAACGGACCTCCAGGGCTGTAAAAATAAAATGATGGTTTTAATTTTAGCTTATTTTAAAATAGAAACATGCAGAATACCTTGCTGAAGCCCTCCAAACATTGTTTTGAGTTTAGAGAAGATGCATTGGATTGTTTCAAGCAGGATTAAGTTTGAAGAGATACAGAAAGGTGGATGTTGCTTGCTCAGGGGTTTTAAGGGATATTTTTCTTCTTTGTGGTAGAAAATTAAAGATGCAGGGTATTTCATTTGAAAACAAATCTTGTTTTCAATGAGGTAAGCACAATATTTACTAAGTTTCTGTCTGTTTTGTTTAATTTCCAGAGGGAGATCTTGAGTTATTGTGATTTTTAACTTTGTATGCTGCTAGTATTTGTTGAACATGTGCTGAATTAAGCAGTCTGACATATATTTGCCCTGGAGAGTCACTTGCTTGTGCATGCCTTATAGCTCTGCGGGCTCTTTCTATTACTATATCATCCAAGAGATCTTTATTATTCAAGAGATAGCTTAGTATTTCTTTTATTATTGAATTAAGTTGTGCATTGTCAAAGTTCTCGAATTCCTCTTATGATAAAGTTATTACGCCTGCTTCTGGCTTCTAGTTCTAACATTTTTTGTTGTAGTTCTTTAATTGTGTTGTTGCTGGTCTGAAACCTTTGCTGAAATTCATTTATTTTTAGTTCATGTTCCATAACTTTGGCTTCACTTTGCTCTAGTCTAAGCATAATTTGGTCCAGAGTAGAGCCAAATGTAATTAGTTTATTTGCAAAACTTTGCACTTCTAACTGTAAAGGTTGCAGAGCATTTTTAAGGTCTTCCACTGTTAAAGATTGTTCCTGTTTTTGATCTTAGAGACATCTTAGCAGCTTCTTGTTGCAGTGTGCTAGTTTTTGATCTTTTGGGAGTGACATCTTTCTCAGGAGTAGTAATCATAGATAGTTTAGTTTTTGTAGTTAAAATTTCCATTTTATCTGGTTGATTCTCCATTCGACTTCCAAACATAGATGCTTGATGACAGTGCAGAATTTTTTAGTAGTAAATCCTGTTCTGAGAAATACTTCCTCCTTATTTTTGTGTTAGGCCTGTTAATCTGGAAGACTCCACACCATGCGGTTCAGGGCTCAACTTCCATCAAGTAGATATTTTCCTTCAAAAAGAAAGAATTTCAGCAAAAATATAGATGAAAAAAGTAAGTACTCGCATTTCTGCTTTAATCCATTAATGTTTTGTGTAATTTCTTTGAGCGATGTGCCAGCCTGAGGTCAGATTACAGTTTAAAGTTGCAGGAGCTGCACTGTTAGTGTGCTTACAGGCTGTCCTCCATTTTGGAATCCAGCAAACTAAACATTCTCACTTGTGCAAAAAGCCGGTTGAATATTTTAAAAGACGTGTATTGGATAACACTAATCAAGCAGAAAGATGGAATACATTTGTAACGGTAACATAAAAAGCCCAAGAAGCAAGCTACATAATTGCAGAAATTGTTGCTAAAAAATTAAATCTCACAGAATTGTAGAATCTGTAATTTAAGCAGCATGCCATAAAATTGTAACTATCATATTAGGTGAAGAACTTGAAAAGGAGGTTTTAAAAATTCCAATGTCAGATAACACCATTTGTTGACATATTTAGGATTTGTCCCAAGATGTTGAGTTGCAAGTGATACCTCACATTACAGAAGTATATATGTTTGCTATTCAGCTGGATGACTCAACTGATGTCATAGGCAAAGATCAGCTTCTAGCATTCAGTAAATTTATTTATCAAGAAGAGATTATAGAACAGTTTTTATTTTGTTAACCGTGCTCAGAAACAATGAGGGGCCAAGATATTTTTGATGTTGTTGATAATTACTTCAGTTGCCATAACTTGTTTGGGATTCCTGCATCAGTATTTGTATGGATGGTGCCCACTCTGTGTCAGGAAATATAAAATAATTTGTTACACTGGCTCAAAAAACGGAATCCTAGAATTATTTTTACTTATTTTTTTCCTCCACAGAGGAATACTAGCATCAAAATCATTGGTACCTGAGCTGAAAAAAGTACTAAATGAGACTGTCACAATTGTCAATTATATAAAAAGCAGGCTGTTACATTTGAGATTGTTTGAAGCACTATGTTCCTCAATGGAAGCTTCTCACATGCAGTTGTTACTGGATATAGAAGTTAGGTGGTTATCTCATGGTGGAGTTCTGTCAAGATTTTATGCACTAAAAGATGACGTTCTAACTTTTTTGACAACTCAACAATCTCAGTTAGCACATTTTCTCAGTGATGAGCTTTGGTGCAGTAAGGCTGTATTTCTTGCTGATTTATTTCAGTCTTTGAACACACTTAATAAAAATATGTAATGAAAGTGTGAAAGTATTCTTACCTCCACCAATAAAGTTAATGCTTTCAAAGAAAAACTAATGCTTTGGGAAGAAAGAATCAGAAGAGAAAAGGCAGTAGAAATGTTTAAGCTAACAAAAAGGTGCAAACTGGATGGACATTTACAAACTTGAAGATTACTTAGTATAAATATTGAAAAATATTTTCCCTAAGTTGACATATCATTCTTGGCTTGAATAAGAGATTTGTTTGTCTTAAGTCTGTGCAAATTGGAAAATTTAAATATCACAGATGAGGACGAGTTAACAGAGATCAGAAATGAGAGAGGATTAAAACTTAAACATTCAACAACAGATACCACTTCGTTTTGGTTATCTCTTAAAAGTGAATTTCCCAATATTACAGAAAAAGCAACCACTCCCAAAAACAACAAGGAGCCAAGATATTTTTGATGTTGTTGATAATTACTTCAGTTGTCATAACTTGTCTTGGGATTCCTGCATCAGTATTTGTATGGATAGTGCCCACTCTGTGCCAGGAAGTGTAAAAGGTTTTGTTACACTGCATCAAAAAAAGAATGCTACAATTATTTTTACTCATTACCCCAGATTCTACAAGCCTTGCACGGCATGCAGGATTAATGCAGGAGCGCCAGCAGGCAATATGTCTGCCGTGTGATCCAGGAATAGCCTGTAGGGGCGTTCACGAGTGCTCTTGCACTAGTCCTGCACAGACTCAGCCCCTGTATGCAAATTACCCCATTTGCAGGAGAAATCCATGCAAATTAGGTGAATTTGCAATCCAGGAAGCTGGAAATCGGCCATGCAGGACTAGTAGAATCTGCAGAAATGTACTCCGCCAGTAACGGAGTACATAGGTTCATAGGTTCATAGGTTCATACTAGGCTATCTGCCAGAGGGCATTTACAAGCCTGGCCCATCGTTTTGTGGCTTACGCCACCCCTTTAGTATGGGGAACTATACCCATTATTTTGCTGTGCCTCTGTCGAGCAGTGACACTGAGGTAATCCCTGGGGTATATCTGCGATCTCCCATCCATTGGTCAAGATTTCTTGAACAAGGCCAGCGAGTGCTCTGCCTCACATGTACCGGGATTTTGTTCCACAGTATAGGGAGTCTTTGGGTGATGAATCTATCCCTCCAGCACGCCCTATTAATAGTGTCAAGGTTTAAGTCTCCGCCCTTGTGGCTCTGATGGATCTAGATTTTTGAGGTGAAGCATATTCATCAAATCTGGGTTTGACATGGCCTTGTATGTTAGGCAAAGGTCACCTCTGAGCAAGCGTAAGCGACTGAATAGAGCTGGAGTTCTTTCAGTCGGGCAGCATAGGACAGATTTTTGAGACCCTTTATCCTTTTGGTGAGGAACTTTTGTGGCCTCCAGCTGCTGCAAGTGTCGGGTCAGATACATTCCAAATGGGGCATTGTACTCAATCATTGTTCTGATGAGTGATGAGTAAAGGGAGACTATGACCTCCTGATCTAGATGAGAATCCCTTCATGATAAGGTGGGCAATGTAGAAGGTCTTCCTAACTACTTTAGCTACATGGGTGTCGAATGACAGACTACTATCAACCTGGGTCCCCAGGTCCCTGATAACTTCTTCTGTGCTCAGTGGATTGCCACCTATTTGGTAGCTAGGGGTAACCTTGTTTTTCCCGAAGGGTATGACTATGCATTTTTTGGCATTTAACTTTAGGCCGTGGCTCTGGCACCAGTTATCCGTTTCTGTGAGACCCTTCTGAAGGATATCTGTGTCAGATGTGTTTTCTACTATGGCGCCCAGTTTGCAGTCATCTGCAAACTTTGTCAGCCATAACCCTCCTGTGTTTGCTTGTACTTCGGAAAAGTAGAAGCAGATTCCAAAACAGAGCCATGACAGCTCCAAATAATGGGTGGATATCATTTAGAAAGCATGCTAATGGCCAAGTATAAGGTCATTGGTATGAAAAACAGTTGAAAAAAAATCAACTTTTATTTTTTTTAGCTGATCTTGGCTGTTTAAGCATAGGGCAGCGACACGCAAATGGGATGGGGGAAAATAAGAACATAAACCCAAAATAAGCATTCTAACTAAAATCACTATTCTACCATTATAGTCAATGGCAGGCAGAAGACAATATGGCCAGTGAATAGTGGTGGCTAAGGGGGGAGGCTCAGTGTTAGACATGTAACTATGCATTAGCAGGCAATCCTATGCAATTGAGGGGAATGATAGTGAATCCATGATTTCCTATACGTGCCTGTCAGCTCCCAACAATGTAAGAGCAGGAATAGATTGGTACAAGCCTAGGAGTTAGCTGACATCATAGGGGTTGTGTCAGGCATACTGTAAGTGGATTGGAGCCTTGTGGCTCAGGTTTGCTCCCAGCTTAGCACATCTAAGCAAAAGGGTGTGTCTGAGGCTGCCTAGCACTCTTTACATTGCCTAAGTTGGTGTGCGCGCTGCACACCAGGTTTAAAAAAAAAAGTAAACCAGGAAATAGCAGATCTGTGCACATTTGAGCACTCTGTTTGCACAGCACACCCCCAGGCTTAAACAGGAAGGCAATGGGAAGGGAAAACAGCAGTAGAAAGGTAATCAGGGATAACAAGCATAGCTGGCAGGTGAAATGTATCAGAATCAGACAATTACACAGGCAGCAGACCAGCCCAGCCCAGAACACTACTATAAACTATGCAAACACCTTCCCTTCTGTTTTTTTCCCATACTCTACACCACCCGTGTATACAAGCAGGGAACTTTTAACAAACAAAACAACACAATGATAGAGGCTGCAATAGCAACCATACAACATTTGGAAGAGGCTGAGGGTGGTGAGGATGTGAATGCTATCGACCAACCCACAGTGAGGAGACGGAGAAGAGTGTACAGACCCAGGATAACCTACCCAGGGCTACATGAGCTGGAGATAGTGGAGCACTATAGGGTGGACAGGGACCTCTTACAGCAAATTGTTGAGCTCTGCCGGCCATGCTTGACACACAGAACTAACAGAGGGTAACACATCCCAGTGAATACCAAGGTATGTGTAGGCCTAAGAATACTAGCTACAGGTACATTCCAAAGGCCAACCAGGGATATGATGGGGATCTCACAGACATCAGCATCCAGAGTACTCCACCAGTTCCTGGATGCCATGTCAGCACATTCTGGTGAGCATGTATATTTCTCCAACACCAGTGAGACTTTGGCCAGCAATATGCAACTGTTCCACCAAATAGCAGAATACCCTGAGATAGGGGGTGCTATAGACTGCACGCACATATGCATCAAAGCACCACCTGGTGAGCGGGATAGGGTCTACATCAACCACAAGGGCTTCCACTCCATCAACTGCCATGTTGTGTGCGATGCCCAGGGCATAATAATGAATGTGTGTGCTGGCTGCCCTGGAAGCTATCATGATTACCACATCTGGCATCTGACACAGCTGTACCACAGATTTGCCAGTGGGGACATCCCTTATGGTCACCTAGTGGGGGATGCTGGTTACGCACTAGAGCCGTGACCGATGACACCCATCAGAAATGCACATGCACCTGAACATGAACTCCATAATGAGACACATGCACAGACCAGAATTATAATAAAGCATGTGTTTGGAATGCTCAAGTCATGATTCCGGTGCCTGGACACATCCGGTGGAGCTTTGCAGTACTCACCAGCTACATGTACCCAACTTGTCATTGTATGTGCCATGCTGCACAATATGATCCTGTGGAAACAGCTGCAGCAGGAACAGCATGGGCAGGGCCACCAAGCCCCCCACCATTGCCAAGGCCTGCACAGGTACAGAGTGACTCGGAAGAGGAACAACCTGAGCCTGCCCCAGTAGGCAGAAGTAAGCGTGCCCAGTATGCCCTGACCTTGGCAAAGAGTCAATGCATAGCACATACACTAACACAGGAGGGACCCAGGGACTGTCAACTCTCTCTGACTCACACATACAGTAAAAAGGATGCCAAACATGACACTACCTGTGCTCAACCATGTGTAGGGAGTGTACTATGTGCATCCAACATCGGCAGCCCTGCAGCACCACCCTCAATATTGGGACACGCACAAGGTAAGTCACTCAACCTACCAATTGCCAAATGGAGTAGAATGTGTTGTTACCTGTATCTATGGTATGGATGTGAGCAT